>NC_142255.1:11956969-12260000 GCF_052056855.1 Sturnus vulgaris
TCCTGCATTTTGATCCTCCATTACCTATCTTTTGCAATTTCCTTGGATGTGCTGCAGTGATTACTGAACCTTGAAATGATCAAGAATGAAAAATCTGCCTTTTTAAAAAATAATTGTCTTCATGAAACAGAGGTTTGCCCTTAGAAGGGTTGCCCACAGCTGTTGGACAGGGAGACCCACTGCAGGATATTTCCCAGTGTGTGCTGTGCTTGTTACACCCCATTTTGGTTAACATGAGTTTCATTTCACTGTACTCCAAGCACGTTCAGACTCACATGACTCTTGTTTCACAATAATATCTTACTGTAGCAGATGGTGGAGGTGTCAGGGAGCTGCTGAAAACTGCCATGTTTATTAAACCTTCTCAGCACAGAGTAGCTCATCTGTTCCTGCTGGCAGTGCTTCCCAAGGGACTAGATGCCAGTCAGGATATCCAAAACACATTGTGTCCTGGCTGTGTTCTTGCCTGGATTTGCATACTCTTGCCTTTGACTGTAAGAAAAGGCTTTGTGTTGATAGCAGTACATGTTGGACAAATGTTTCAAATGTTCTCCAAGTTTAACTTACCCATAGCAAGCATGAAAGCAGGAACAGTGCAAACTGCTGGCCAACCTTGTCCAGTGCTGCCATTGTTTTCTTGAATGGTGATAGAGCAGGAAAACTTTGATAAATTCCTTAACTCCCCTGTGTACTGTCTGTAAAAGGACAGGGTTACACACATTTCTGCAGTGTAGCGCAAGGATGTTGAAAATAGACCCTAATTTGGCTCAGGTCTCAGCACAGGAGCAGGTCTAGTAGGTGGGATCTTAATGTTTGAACTGTATTGTTGAAACCTAACTGGGTAAGCTGCTGGCATGAGAGGGGCTGTGCTGTATCCCTTTATGGTTAAAGTTACTAGAGAAATCAAAACAGGATACGTGAATTTTGAGGTTACATCATTGCTAAATGTGTGAACCTAATTGCATTATTCCTTTTGTTTTCACTTCTGTGGACAGGATTTCAGATGAGAACAGGAGTGAATCTGCTTTCAGCCATGCAATGGCTTTGTTTGTTTTCCATATCAAGACAGAACTGTTAATATACTTCCTAATCAGTTCAAGAATTGGAGAATAAATGGGTGACACACATTTAACTTGATGTTAATGTACCCTAGAGCAGAGTTCTAATCAAACCCAGCAACAGGGCTGAGGCTGCATCTCATGTGGAAGGAATGGAGAGTGGAGAGAATGGAGTGAGAGTGGAATTTTCTGCTTTAGCACCTGTGGGTGCCAGTGCAGGCTCTGGCTGTGAGCTGGAAGCTCCCCGTGTCCAGCCCTACAGCCACTGGGCTCCGTGTGCCTGTGGCTCAGGCAGTCTGTCAGTACAGGCAAGTGTGAGGTGTCAGGGAACAACTTTAAATTACTTGCACACGTTGCTGGATGTGAAATTAACTGCTTAGGGAAAAAATCCAAACATCTTGGCATCATTATGGATACTTCATCAAGAACATCTGCTCTTTACAGAGCTCTGTTGAAGAGAAAAGAAATTTCATCTCCAGCCCAAATGATCAGTGAATTCCCTGGAGCATTGGGATGGGTAATGTTTGTAAGGCCAAATTTTCATTCGAGTGAGCATCTTTGGACACAGCTCACTGACAATTGATGACATGAGCTTGCTGCTTGAAATCAGGTCTCTTTTCCTGAACACTTTGTCACTTGCAGAAGTAACTCCTTACAAAACTGAAAGTCTGAAGGCTTCCCTACTGGAAATGATGATGATGGAGCTCCAGAGCGACTTAAAATTAAATAGAAAACAACGGCCTATGTTGTGAATGAGTGTTTTTTAGATTGCTGAAAGAATCACGGACAAAGGCAGTGTATGAACAGCGTTAATATAAAAGTGACAGCACAACAGAGTTCATTAGCAAGGTTCACTCTGCTACTTATGAAATGGTTAAAACACACCAAAGAAAAGTAAACAAAAAATCCAGAGTCAACTAATCCAAACCAAAATAAATTCAAATCTATGCAGAGGGTGAAGAGACAAAAGGATAGAAAGGAATACAGCCTAGAGGCACAAGAGCATTTAAACTTAACAGCACTTAAGTTAAACTTTACAACATTTAACTTAATTTGTAACCTAAGTTAAACAATTTAGCAAAGGATTTTTAAAGTATTTAGTGTACCACAATGCTAACTTACAGACCTAACTTACAAATACAGGGTACTTAATGCAGGAGAGCAGCGCTCCTGGCACATTTGCTGTGGCATGTGCACACAGATAGAGTGTGCACAGGGTACCTGTGAAAAATTCCCCTTGGAGGTAGTGAAATACTCACTTCAGATGCCTTAGCATCTTCTCAGTGGGTGAAGGGCTGAGCCTGGAGGAGTGGGGGTGTCAGATGGAAAATGTGAGAGTTCACTGGCTCTGCTCAGAGGGAGTTTGGTGGCTGCAGACCCTGCAGTGCCTGAGAGCTCCAAGAGTCTCATTTTGGACCACTGTTCATAGGGCCCCAAGAGAGATGGCTTCAGTTGTAACAATATTTCATTCTGGCTGCATTTTGGGTCCAAAGCTTTCTTTGAAAGTTTGAGAACAAAAATATTATCCCACTTAGTTTGTTATTCAGGCAAAAAAAAGCATCTAAGGTGTTCAATAAAAAAAAAAAAGAGCAGGAACTCATTAGGCAGCACAAGTTCTTGAGGGCAGCCAGTGTCTCTAAAAAGCTAAAGAGAAGCTCAGCCCAGGTGCTGTTTGTCAAGGCTGAGGTCTAATGAGTATTTCTGAGATCACACCTGTGCAGAGGGAAGATGCCACCACAGCCTAACTTCACCCTGGTCAGAGAAACAGCAGCTTTTGTTCTTAAGACCAGTTCCTCTTAGAGAAACTGAGGTGCTGCAGGTGGGAATAGGCATATGTAGAAAGTGGGAAAAATAAAACTTAGTTTCCTTTGAGATAGATGTGAAACAGCTAACGACACAGTTTTTATTCTTTAATATCTCTTAAATATTTGCTTTTACTGATGCTTTCCATTAAGTTGCAAGTACATGAAATATTTTTTCATAGACTATTTTGGGATTAATTTTATTTTCTCTCCATTTCAATAGACTAAAACCTGGTGTGAAATTCATTACTTGGGCCCAAACCTTTCATTTAGGATCTTGGCACAGTACAAGGATGGGTAAACATTAAAGATAAAGAATGAAAGAGTTAACATATTTTCTAATTTTGACAGCTATGAAGGATACACAAAGGTAGAATATATATTATCTCTTCCTCTGTAAAATTGGAAGTCTGACACTGATGCATGTCTCTAGTATTTCACTGTGTGCACAGTTCTATAAAGAAAATAGAGTGTTGTGTGATTATAACTTTGCTACCTCTGTTAAGACAGAGATTTTAGCTGTGGGCAATGAAAATCAATCAGATGAGTTTGCCTTTCTCTTTTCGTTGATTGGCAGTAGAGATGAAAGTAACTCAGACACCAAAATCAGCTTCTGATGTTGAAAGACTCTGAGCAGCAAGATGACCTGAAGCTGTTGACACAGTGTCTTTGTTTCCTTGTTGATTCCAGCACATCATTAGCTGTGAGTAAAATAAATAAATAAATAAAACCCAGGAAAAATTGTAGAGGTGTCTTAGGGAATTCATTCTACAGAATTTATGTGAGAACAGGATAGGATTCCACTGTTTACCTGGTTTCTTCCCATGCTCTGTCTTCTGCCTTGGATAGAGCTGATGCACCCTTGGAGCTAGCTTAGACTTGAGGACTTCAGAATAATTTCTCACAATTTTTTTTATTAGCATGGAGTATTTTTGAATGTGAGCTGGGAGAACTCATTAGCTTCTGTGACCTCAGTAATATTTTTCTTTCTTCCTGAAATGATATCCTGATCTATAGTGAGAATTTGACTTGAAAAATGTTGGAGCCATTTTTTTCCTAGACTTCTAGTCAAGAGGAAAAACTTTGTATTAAGGGCTTATTGTCTCTTAATTAAAGGCAAAGGATGTTAATTAACCCAGTAGCCACTCCTTTTGTCTTTTCTTGTGCTGTACCACTTGCCTTTCAGCATCATAGCAGTGGTGCTGGCCACAGCCCACCAGAGGTGCCCCGTGGGGCTGTCATGGGTGCTGGAAGACTCAGACCTTTCAGAGTTTCCCAAGTGTTTCCCTTGAGGAAGAAATGCAGAATTATGTTAAAGCATCACCTTTGATTTCCTTTTGTCTCCTCTCTGCCCACCCTTGATTTTATATCTCTGTCTTCTAAAGGACTGGAATAGCCTCCTTTTGTTTTATTTTGTTTTGTTTTGTTTCATTTTGCTTTACTCGAGATTCTAGTAGGTTTCTTTTGGGGAAAATGTGATATCACATTTTCAGCAAATGGGCTATTAGCATCTTGGTTAAGGTTAATTTGTAAAATTGTAGGGATTTTCCCAGTAACACTGTTTTGCACTTCTCTGTGTGGGGAGGGGACCACTGCCTGTGGAAAATACCCACACTTTAATTGAAATCTTGGTGGGATCAATTCCCTTTTGCTATTTAAAAAATCCAACCCACAAACCAGCAATGTGAGTTGTTGGTGGCCAACAGAGACCTGACTGCTTGCATGGTGCTGACTCCTCCTCTGTGTATAAGTTGCTAAAACATATTGTGTTACTTCTAAAATGTAGCATATTGCTTTTCTATGTAAGTAATTGCTGTGGTTACCTCATGAGCTTTAGGAAATCAGCAGTGGGTGGAGAAGTGCTAGTGAAACACATTGTATAATAAGCTGTGAATCATTCCATGAATAAGTTTGTGAGGCTTTTGCTTCAGAGTGCAAAATCAATATCTGGGCCATGCACAGGTCATCCTTTTTATGCAGTGCAAAGTTTAAAAAATGCAGTAACTGAAGGACTGCTTTCAGGAAAAGGCAGCAATGAATCTTTTGCCAATGTCTTCAGTCAAGCTCTTCTGTGCTGGTGAGTTATTGCAGAGTTGGCCAAGACAGTTTTCTAATTTCACCACTTTGCAATGACTCAGTGTTCAGTTTGAGCTTAAAGTTGTACAATATTAGAATATGTTATGTTTGGCTAAAAAGCAGCTCTATACTTCCAGTCTGTGCTTATTTCATATCAAAAGAATATAGGAAATAAAAACATCTTCAGTAAAGGGATGAGGCTGAATGTGTCTTTGGCAGACTTGTCAACTCTGAAGGCTCTTGCAAAAATCCCATTATGTCTTGAGATTTTCCTAAAGGCTCGTGTGATTAAGTCACAGTCTGGTTCATGTAGAAGGAGGTTTCCAGGATTTTTGTGTTTAATTATAATTTCTTTTTACAACATACTAAAATGTTCCCTGTTGCATCATCCAGCTGCATTGCTTGGTTTGAATTTTTCTCTTTTGATTGTCCCAGCTTAAATTGACAGGAATGCTGCACTTGAGGTCATGCAGGGAATGCTTTCCTAACAAAAGCACAGTTCCCAGATCATAATGTGGTGTGGTTCAGGAAAAAAGGTCTGTCTGGTTCTGATACAGGGCTGCAGTTTGCTCAGTGAAAAATGAGCTGTGGATTACTCTCCCCACGGACCCGTCCAGCACACCAGTGGAAATGCAAAAATACACACCATGAGGCTGGAGGCTTTGAACAGCCAGACTAGACCACATTCCTAGAAGAATTTCTGCCACGTGAAGGAGTACTTTGAAGAGACATCCCCACTCATTTTCTGAATCTTTAAGATCAGATTGGATATTAAGAAACATTTTTTTCAGCAAAAAGATCATCAAGCATTGGAACAGTCTGCCCAGGGAAGTGGTGCTTAGGGGCAGGGTGTAGTTGTGGATTTGTCAGCTCTACATTAGTGGCTGGACTTTATTTTAAAGTTCTTATCCAATCTGAATGATTCTATTATTTTTGATTGGTTGAATTCCTAGCTAAACATATTATGAAAAAAAAAAAAAACCTATGTAAAAGAAAAAAACCTAATTGCTAGTTATTATTGTTTGGGGTTTTAAAAAATGTTTATCTGATTTATAGCCTAGTATCCATCTTGAACTAGAGTACTAGGAGAGATGGGAGTTTTGGTTTTTGGGCTGTTCTGGCCAAGTTCCTTGGTAACATCCCCAAAGGCCAAACAGAGCAATGTGGATTTGATAAGAATATGTTTGAATAGGTCAATAGATGATTTCTTTGTGTGATAGATGCTGGTTATGCAACTAATGTAGAATGCTTTAACATAATCAATTCTCTTCTGTCGTTGCATAGTTTGTTATATTACCTCAACTGCCACTTGTTAAAGTTTGTTTGGATATAAAATCTCATTGTCATCAACAAAAATATATTAAGTTCTGAATATTTTGGGCAGCTAATTCATGTAAAATGAAAGACAAATGATCCTCTCCAGCCAACATCTACAGATAACCAATTGCAACATGAGCTGAATCACAGAGTGCATCATCAAATGAAATTCTTTGATTTTTGTTTTCTAAGATAAGAGTGATAGAGCTACAAGAATATCAGCCAGAAGACAAAACTCTCTTTCATTCCAATGCAAAAAGTAATGTGATCCAGTGCAGTATATTATAAATATGTCAGAACACTGCTGTTAGTGGTTTTTCTGATCATTGGAAGATGTTAATGCTCCATGATTTAAGCTAAAGAAGAATGGTAAATCTTCACTTAAAACCTAAAATTAAAAAGTGCATGGCATACTTCTGGCACTGAAAGTTTATTTGAAGACTACAAGCCATGCTAGACCCTGAGATAAAGGAATCGAAAAATGATATAATGAGAGAAAAAAGTCCAGTTGTTTGTTAGCAGCCAAAAAACCCAGAGCTATTAAAAGTGCTAATGATTCAATTAGTACTGTTGGTATTTAATGCTAATAGCATTCATATTGACCTATAATTCTGAGTGCATTTGGAAAAAAACCCAAACTTTGCTTGAAAATCCTCTTGCTTTTTACTATTTTTTCACTTATATACTTCTTTTCCTGTCTTCTCAAATTAGCACTGTGGGATGCCCAAAATAACCACGTAGGTAGATGAGAAATCAGCTATCCTTCCCAACTGTGGTGACTTGGCTTTTATTTCTGACCTCCAATCAATTTGCTGTTGGCAAACACAGAATACAGCATGGGAATAGAAAAATATTCTCACAAGTTATCTTGACTGGAAGTGCTCAGCAAGAGAATGGAAGTGTTGCTTTCACATGAGAGGATTTGAATATTTAAATCCAAAAATCATATCCCAAGAAGCCCTGCCAAGAGAGTGTGTTTAACTACCAGCCACTTTAGAGATACCTGTAGATATAGTACACAGCTAAAAATTTTACCTTGAAAGTTGCTGTGCAGCTCAGCTACAGGGATTATTTAAAGTGTGAGAGAAACCATCTTCATTTCCTTAATTTTAAAGAAGGCATGATAGCCTGCATAGGTGCAAGTATTATATATAATGAAAAACATGCATTGAGCGTGCAGCCCTGCTGCTGGGCTGTCTCTGTAAGTGCTGGGAGGGCAAAGGCAGAGCAGCAGCTCTGTGCTCTCCTCTCCTGGAGCAGAGATAGGTTGGGCTGGGGCTGTCCTGCTCAGGTCAGTACTGGGGGTCCCTAAATTTGAGTGCTCAGTACCTTTGGCTCTTAGCCACTGCACATAGTCCTGCAAAGAGTCTGAGCCAAGGCTCTGTTGGTCAGTGGGATTCTTTATGTAAAATTTGGAGATATGGTGTAAAAATCTTATTCCCATTTGAGATCTTAAAAGATTCAGCCTCTGGTGTTTATCCCTGTGCCTGGTTTGACTCAAGCATATGACTGAGAGATTCATCAGAAATGTTCTGGTTGATTGCCTGACAGACAAGCTAATATTTATTACTGGATCCAGTTTTAGGTTTTCTGGATGTGATTCATTTCCAGCCATTAAGGCATTATGCAGTGATGCATAATGTGCATCCTAAATGAAATATTGATCCTTCTAAAATCAATTGTTTTACTTCTCATAAAAGATTTTTCCTATGCAAAGGTTTACTTTTTGGAAGAGGACATACTAGAAAAAGTGATATTTAGCATCAAGTGGCCTCTATTTGAGCTTTGGGCCGGTGATAGGGTGAGTGGTTGCACTCAGCTTTTTAAGCTTCCTTGTACATTAATGTGTATATATATAATATTAGCAATGTTTGAAGAGGCAGATAAAGTAAACCTGGAAATAGGCAGTCTCAGGCACTTATTTACATGCTTTCAAATACCAAGATAATGATTTCCACTTTGCTATCACAAAGGTGATTTTTTTCTAGATGAAGCAATTGTTAACCTATTATTATAACGCTCAGTACAGCAGGATACTGCCACTTGTTTAGAAAATCTGGAGAGAACGTTTTGTGTAAAATCAAACATTTGTTCTTTGATCTATACATCTTGCTTTTAACATATTTTTGTATGGTTTTAAATAAATGTATTAAATTCCGTGCTGCCATGATTGTATTGAAACAACCTTGTTTTTATAGTGTATTTCTTTTAATTGGGGGCTACATAGAAGATCAAATCAAGCTCTCACTGAAGCTTTTAAATTCGGTCCTGAACAATTATTTTTGAAGAGCCTGTACTTTAAAGACAAGGATTGTAGTCTAGGTTGATAAGGAAAGATGTAAAATCAATTTAGACCTTTTCATACTTGAATTCATTAAATTGGTCTTACTTCATTAAAATAATGATTAATTTAAGGCAGCCAATATTGTGCAATTGCAATGGGAGAGGAAAAAATGCAAGGTAATAATGATGATAGATTTGTCAAGTTACATGGTTGGAACTTATTACCTTGAGTGACAGTAATTTTGCATTCATTTAGAAAGATTGT
Organism: Sturnus vulgaris; assembly: GCF_052056855.1. NCBI lineage: Eukaryota > Metazoa > Chordata > Aves > Passeriformes > Sturnidae > Sturnus > Sturnus vulgaris. Next base: position 11,965,771 of record NC_142255.1, read on the forward strand.
ACTTTATAATAATAGAGTATCTAAGGATCAGGATTGGAACTGATAGATCCCTTTATTCACTTTAGCTCTATATATTGCAAATAAGGATTTGGCATTGATGTAGCAATGAAAAAAGTCTTAACCGAGGCTCATTTTTATTCTTCAAATAAAATTTGAATAGGTCTTAAAGTACGTTTTGTCTCCTCCTGGCACACGTTGTACTGGTACCTAAAAGCAAGCTTTAGTCAGAACTATTTATATGTAATTCTGTGGTTAATGCACCAAACATTCTTGAAAAGTGTATTGCTGTCTGCAAAGTGTGTCTCTAGCTCTGTGGAAAGCAGAGCAATCAGTGCCCAAGAGATGTTCCCTTCAACTTTCAGTTTTTTCAGAAAGCATTTACTGTGGAAGGTTAAAGACTGGTGTTGACTATTTCCTCTTAGACAAAAAGCTTTACTTGGTACATTGGTAGCCTATATATTGTGAGACACAATATACAGGATTTGGAATGCAATTAACACAAGCTTATTGCAGTCTAAATCCTGGTGTGTAGGCCTACAGTGTGTTTTAAGCCATTTTTGACTGACTGATATAAAGAGTAGCCTGCCAGATTTTTCAGTTGAAATGATTAGTTGAGGTACTGTAAAGCCAAGAGAATTTTAGGATTTTAGTTTTTGTTGAGATAGCTTTGAAGAAACCTAAGCAGCAGGGTTGGTTTTTTTTTGTATTTTGTGCAGTAAAGATAAGCACCTCTAATACTGAGACTATTGTACTGGTTTTACTAAACAAAAAACCTTCTCAAACCTCGTCATATGTGTGAATCCGAGTAGCCCTAATTACTGCTGGGTACCACTGTCATTGTAGCTGGGACACAGCATCCTGCCTGGCATTAACCTCCATCACTGGGTGTGACAGAAGAAAAAAAAAACAAAAACAAGGAAAAACCTTTTTTACCTCAAATTTGACTTGTATTTAAATTTACATGAAACCACATGAAAGATGATGGATGCATTTTAATGAACTGCAAACCTAGTAACAAAATCAACCATTTGAATACAGTGACCCACAGACTGGAAAACAAGACCTGTATAGCTGAATCTGTGATGCCAAAGGTAAGTGCAGCACACACCAGCTTAGTGCCCCTCCTGTGCAAGTGTCCCAGCTTTAGGGGCAAGTGGAATATTTGTTTCTCTTGAACTGATCTGTGCTAATATAATCAAAGGCTTCCACATCTCCTTACTTGCTTCTGTAAAAGTAGGTGCTGTGTCTCCTGGGGCTAACATGAAATTGTTGCATCCTGATTTATGTTACCCTCGCTGTTTCAAGGCAAATTAAATATTTAGCTAGAGCAGTGGTATGCTGGTTAATCTTAGAAATTTGGTTGCAAATGAGCTAGATAAGGAGCTTTAGCTTAGCACACTTGTTTTCCAGCCCTGGCAGGACTCAAAGCTGAAAGATCCGATTTGGCTCAACAAGTGAGGCTGTGGTTTCAGGGGCCCGGGGCCCTTTGGGAGTGTGATGGTGTCTGGCTTAGCCACGATAAGGTCTGATCTGTTTTGCAGGCACAGAGACCAGGGCCAACAACCTGTCAGAGGCCTCTGCTGGTTGCTTGTGCTCTCTGGGTATTGGGCAAAATCAAAGGCAGAAGGAATTCTTAGATGCCTGTCCCTTAAAGGGAAATGCAATATGCACAACACTGGGAGGCTCTCAGCTGAGAAGTCTCCTGGTAGTACTGATCAGAGTTCAAAGCATATGAAAAATCCTCAGTTAGAGCAATTGCTCTTTCTAATTCCTTCTTTCTCCTCCCCCTTATCGATTTATTTCAAAAGCCAGGTGGGAATAGCCAAAGCAGAGGAGGGAATCCTAGTCTTTGTTCTTCCAGCAGTGAGAACCACAGCCCAGCCTCACAATCTCTTGCAGATGTTGTGTTCCAGCTGCACAAAGCCCCATTTCCCATGGCTGTGGATGTCAGCTTGGGGTGACCCCACTGAGCAGAGCTGGCAGAGGCCAACCCTGAGGGAGACCTTGAAGATTAGGGCTGAATCTTTGGGTTTGACTTGTGTTGAAGGGAAATATTTCAGCATAACACCCAAGTCCTTGTGTGATGGGTTGTGGTGACTCCCAGAGAATCCATGGCAATAATATGGGCAATGGCATGGAAGGAACAGAACTTGGCTTAACTGAACAATATAACTCCCCTGCTTTAAATTCGATAAGAAAATTAGATATGGAGTTTATTTTAAATCAAGAAACTGTTTATTGCTGAATAAATGAGCAAGAAAAAAGGAGAGAAAGAAGTGCAGGAGTAAGAAAGCTTTCATTTAAGAAAAAGAGTAAAAAGCAACAACAAAACAAATATTCCAAAAATTGAGAGGGAGAGAAAAATTATGATTGACTTACAAATGCTATCTCCAGTTTGGAGTTTTTGAATTAAGGCCTTCGTTCAAGTTGCTAAATACTCCCAAGATACAATAGAAAGGAACAGATTTTTTTATGATATCCTTTTTCTTGTTTAGATTCTCAGATAATGTTTGTGAGTCTGGGGAGATGCCTTATTATAACTACTTTGAGCTATTTATCAATGATTTACCAGTTTAGTGGGTTCTTCAGGTAGTGGTGTTGGGGCTCTGCCCATCTTATATGTTTTGTCCTCTTCAGAAGACAAGCAGAAAATCTCAAGAAAGCATTTCATGCAAATAGCCAGGGAAGCAGTTCATTGTGAAAACAACTATTCTCCCATTATGTGACTCTCCAAAAATCTTAACCAAGCTCCAGCAGATGCAAACACAGTGTAGACAGTGGCAGTAATTATGCTAACCAGCAATAAAAGCTTCCATTTATGTGGCCCATCTACACCCTCAATGCAATCACTTCGAATCACAAAATGCATCTAGCAGTTGGAAACCCAGAGCATTATTAGATTGCATTGACTGTGCTCCCCACAGCTGAGAGAATGCTCTTTCCCTCCAATACATTTTCCTAACAATTTCATGACCATTGAGATACACCCTTGAGTCAATTAAAATTATCTCCACTAAACTAAACTGCAGCTTTTAAAGTGCTGGCTAATAGCTTGTGTGAGCAGCACCCATCTAGATTAGTTATGTACAACGGTTTTATAAAGCATAATTTATATTCTCAGCATGTCAGGATGGAATGCAGGATAGAATTCTTATTCATTTACTGTGATTTCATTTTGCTAAAAAAGCAGTGCATAAAGCCATTTTTCAGTACAATACAGGCTATTGTATTCGTCTTGCAAGGAAGAATGGGCAAATGTAAAACATGGTGTTTTTTCGTCTGACTTTAAGTGTTGCTGCTTTTAGGTGTAGGGAAGGCTGCACTTGGATAATAAGAGGCAGGTGTCTAGTAAAACACAAAATGATTGTGCTGCTTGCTATTTCTGCAGATCCTCTTTACCTTTCTCCAGTTTGCTTTATAGCTTTTTTTGTTTATCAAGTTCACTGGAAAGCTGCTCTTAAACTACTACTGGACACAACAAGGGTTATGAAAGTGTTTTGGCTCTATGGACTGAGCAGAGGTGGTATTGAGCTTGGAACTGGCAAAACTGGTGACAAACAGTCCATTTGAACAGGGAGTGTAGTATTTTCCCAACACATGTAAAAAAAAAAAAAAAAACAATTCAAACTCAGGTGTAATCTCCAGTTCATACTTTTTTTCCTTGTTTAAAAAAAGACAAGTATAGAAGACAAAATACTGCTTTAATTTACTTTTAGAAGTACTATACCTGTACTATACCGAGCAGGAAGAATACTTGAATATTTTATGTTTGCATTGTGGCAGTTTGTCATTAGAAAGGTCTCAAAAGATTATGGGATGGAAATTGATGTTCCAAGCTTTTGTTTTATTTAAGCAATGCTGGTAGTTTAATTTGCTAGCAGTGGGCTTTGATATGCGCAATTTTCAAAGGTAATATAATATAGATCCTGGAAATAATTGTGTTCTTACAGGTAGTGGGGGTGATTAGATATCACTTCTGAAGGGGATGTTTTATGTACAGTCTAGAGGGCAATTTTCTTTATTGCCCTTTGATTAGAAGCTGAACATGGGGCATAAGTTGCAGTGTAGAGATGATGTCAGATATGGGCTGAGCTTGGGGCTGCTGAAAGCATCATATTTTCCATAATGCTTTGGGCATTGTCTTGTATATGGTGAAGTGTTTTTTTAGCAAATGATTCATTAGCCATCTGTGGGCTCTGGCACACCAAGCTGCTATGGTTTGTTAATGCTGAACTTGGTAAATCTGTTCTGTAGTGCAGCCTTGAAAGTGCCCCAGAAAAAAAAACTGTTACAGAAGCAGAGGGAAATTCCCACATCCATAGTTAGGCAATGAAAGATCTGCTGGATTCAGAATGAGATCACTTCCTCACGTTTCATCCTTTACACAGCTTTTGGTGTGTGGGTGAGTCAAACCCAAGACTGGTTTAATGTATGATCAGTGAAAGAATTAGCAGGAATGTCACAGTGGGCTCTGGGAGTATTTGGCAGGAGCTTTTCAGTCCTTCAGGCCACAGGTGTCAGGAAGCAGAGTCCTGATGCTCTCTGAAGCTCTGGCCTCTTTCACTTTGCCTCTTCAAGTGCTTACAAATCTGCTTCTTTTTTGTAGGAGATTTGTAGGTGTTAAAACTTCAAAGTTTTGAGAAGTTTAAACGAAGTCCTAGTTTGACAGCATTAAAACTGATAGTTATTGGCATGAAATTAAAACAGAGAAAATAATTAGAAACATGAAGTGACTAGTAAAATTTAACCTTTTTACTGACTGTAGTATTTCAAACCACTCTCCCCAACTTCTTAGGTTTTCCCCTCCATGAGCACATTCATGGATGTGACTGACTAGATGTGGAAACACAAAAGAAATTTAAAATTATGGGAGTTTACTTTTGCTGGAAAAAAATCTTATGGCAAGCTGAACTGAGGTGATTTATTATTTAGACGCCAGGCTTTGTTAAAGATGAGTCAAATTCTGATTGTTATTTTGGTAGTTGTGGAAAGAATAATTTGTTCTTTTTACCTGGTTTATCTCAGTTAAATAGAGTTCTCTGTTCAGAAACCAGCCTGACCCTGTAAAACTTTTCCAATTACTAAGTGAAATTTTGATTCAATCAAATTTGATTCAATCTCAACACTCTCTTTCCAGTTCATTGACTACAGACTTACTCACGGTCTTAAATAACTCGTGCATATCAAGATTTTAACAAATCAAGAAATTTTAAAAGTTTTTCTTTTGTCTGTGAATGCTTTGACTTTCCAAACAGAACCAGGTAGAGGACTGAAATGAAAAGTTTTGTAAATAATTCATTGCATTCAGCTATTGTCAGATTCCATAATACTTAAAACCTATTAAATATCAAGCAGGAACTCTGGAAAATAAGGAAAAATAGTGAAATATCAAAAACATTTAAACTCAGTTTCAACTCAATGCCTAGGGAAATCATGACACATGTTGTGCAGGAAAACATCCTTCAAATGAAATATATAGCATGTTGACAATGCCCATTTAGTAAGTTACCCTTAAAAATAAAACTTTCCACATAGAATGTTTAGTAGATGTCTGAATGAAAAGCCACGATGAGGAAGCATTTCTAGCTGGTGCTTTGTGTCTCCCTAACCACTCTGGCCAAGAGTGATTTGTTTTAACCTCTCTGGAAGTGGCGTGGTGAATTAGGGGTGTGTGTGTGTGAAAGTGATGTGGGATGGATGATTACTCAGGGAATGGAAAAGTAAAAGGCAAAGTAGTGAACAATGCTTATTTCTTGGTGATTAAATAAATAAAGTTCTAGAGTGGAGATAAAAGCAAAAATTTAGGGAAGGATATTTTGGAGAGTCTCTGCAAGAAGTTTTTAATTAACTGAAGAGTTTATACCAAAGTTTGAAATGCTGAGAAGTGAGAAATATCAAGGCTGAGAAAAGAGTTTGCTATCTCTTAATGCAATGACCTTTATGGAGGTCAGAAACCTTTCAATATCCTGTTGAGGAGGATGAATGAAAAAGAAAAACTGAAAAAGGAAATTGAGGAAAGATGTTATTAGCAGAGGCTTCCTGGGAGTGGTTGCTCGTGTTTGGATTGGCTGTGTCAGGGAGGGGAGAGGCTTTCATCCACATATGGCTGAAGCATTATCTTGATGTGGGCTATAAAGGAATGTGCTGCTTGAGAAGATGCTAAATTAATTTTAAAAACTACAGGTGAAAAAACTGCACTAGCTTGCCAAGTCTTTCATTAAAGCAGCGCGTTGGAACTGACATGCTGTGAGAGACAGAAAACAAGACCTGAAATGATTCACAAGTTGAGGGGGAAGTGCTACTCTGGAGGGGAAAAACAAAATATCTCCTTAGAATGGAGTACCAAAAAAAGTGAGGGTTAGTGATCATACAACTTGAATTCTTGCTTGAGAGCAGATTCAGTGGCTTGGGGTGGCTTTAATGAATGGAGATCAAACGTTTACAACTACAGACTCCTGTGTATTTTCAGAAATGCTCCCCCATAGTGACACAGAAAGCATTCCTCCTTTCCATTGTATGATTCAAAAATGATGAGGGAAACAGGTGCTGGAGCACTTGGAGAGCACCCTTGAGGGTGTGTATAGCAAACAAAGCGTTTGTATTACAGAGTGAAATAGAAGCTCGCTTTTGGCACTGAAGAAGAGCAGGAGATTAAAATAGAGGAATCTGTTAACAAGTGGCTTCAGTTTGTTCAGCACTGGGCTCCAGTGTGGCCACTTTATTTCTTGAAAATCCTGAGGCCTTGACAGCTGTAGGACTTACTGCTTTTTGCTCATCCTGACCATGCCCAGCCTGTCCTAAGCAGCTTGCAGGGGTAAATAACTCTGACCCTTGTTTCATTGGTTGGCCAGCACAAAAGGGAGAGGGTGTAAGAGCTCCAGAAGGTCTCTAGAGCCCTGTTCTCACAGTATGGGGTTTGGGTGTTTGGTGATGGCCATGGCACTGGGCTTTAATAGATATTAAACCATAAATAATTGGGAAAGACGAGAAAAGGATGGCTAGAGATTGACTATTTGCTTTAAACCTGATCAAGGCCATTACTTTTGTGTCAGATTCAGCCAGTTTGGATCACAACCTCGAAGTTTTAATTAAAATGAGTGCTGCTGCCATTAATTGTATATTTCAGTAACTTTAAATAATGCAGATGATTTTTATTCAGTTGTCCTCTTCTGGCCGTGCCCCACTGAGATCACTGTTAATTAGATACTACATTACATCTAGCAATGTCTTTGTTGCTGTTAATGTTGCTGTCTATATTATCTGGATGGCTCCAAAGTGAGAACACACTGAGAATTTAATAAGATGGCTGGAAGTTGAGAAGCAGCTATTAATGTGTTGTAAAACATCCCATATGACACGTTTTCTAATAAGTGACCATGTCACTCAGAAAAGAGGATGGTGCAAATCACAGAGCAAAAAGTTAACCAATTCAGCTGCTCAGCAAACTTGGTTTTCTTCAGTAGCCTTAAAGTAAGGAATATAACCATCAGGTACATCTCAAAATGTTTCTCCCACACATTTGCCTCATACAGAATATGGGTAAGAATTATTAGAAAACTATTAATAGTTAATTTGGTTTTGATGCTGCTGAATTGCAAAAGATGTGATAGCAGTGTTCTTGTGAGGAAGGGGAGTCTGCTGGCTGTGCTGCTGTTGGAGTTGGTTCCTTGATCCAGCTTGGCAGGATGCTGCCAGACAGGTCCTTGACCTGCCACTGTTGGAAACAGAGAAATAGCTCAAGGTGTCCTGTCAGACTGCACTGGGGAAAGCTGAATGTATTCACATTTACGCATTTTTTTTGTCGATCTGCTACAAGAGTGTTTAAATGTGTTTCAATCAGTGCAGTTCATCTTTTCATAGTGAAACCATTTTTTCTTTTTTTGAAAGAAACCGTTCTCTGAAAATGCTCTAAAAAAGGAGGCCATTTCTCATTAAAAGCAATTTCATACAAGAGTTTAAAACAGGCTCTAAACTTTGTTCAAATCCATATTTTGCCTGTATGTGATGCCTGCTATTTGTGCAGGTCTCCTTGGGAGTGGGGGTTGGACCAATGCTGCAGTGCCCTCGCTCCAGCACAGTCCATGCAGCGGGTGGGCTCATTGTAGATAAAGTTGGACATTCAGAGCTGGTTTCAGAGCAGCAGTGCCAGTCACTCCACTGATAAAGCTTTCCTTTGAAGCTCCCGGGCTGTGTTTTCTATCCCTGTGTGTTTTCAAAAAGCACTGTGTATGTTGAGCAGTGTAAATAAATAAATAAAGCCTTATAAAGTGCTCTCTGAGCTGCTGTAACTAACTGTGTGTGCAGATTAGCCCCAGCTCACAGCGAGCTGTCTCTGGAGCCTTCAGGGCTGTTGGGGTTGTGCACTGCAGGTCTTGCCATTAGGAATTCATTCCCAATACCCAGACCAAACTTCTTTCCCCTTCATTTAATCTCCTGTCTATTAGTTATAGCAATTATCATTTACTGAGATTACTGCATATTTTAATGATATTTTAATCTTGTTATTACAATGAGAAAGAAGTTTTCACTCCTAGTTTGCAGTGCTGTGTTGAACTGGAGATGAAAGTGAGCTTAAGTACTTTGTTCTTGAGTAACAGCAATAAGAGGTAAATATGTTCCTCCAGGTGCTGGAGATGTAGAGGGGGAGCTGCAATCTATTTCTGTAGAAGCAGAACGTGTATGGGGGTTCTCTACACGTTGTAGATACTGAACAGTCATGTGAACCATTTTTATTTTTTCTCAGTAAAGAAAACCCTTCCAGTTTATGCACTGTATCCTTTGGTCATCTGCTACATACAGGGATTGGATTACAAACTGTTTTCAACATTGCCAATGAATTTTAAGTCTGGAAAAGAAAGAAAATCCTCCTTTGGGTTATGGTTTTTGATTATATCTTTCTAATTGCACACATCTAGTGAGATTACATCATGTATTCCTCAGACATGACTGAAGAGTTTGGCTCAAGATTTAGGAGATAAACATTAAAGTGCAAACATGTAACTGCAGAGTAATGTAATGTCAGTTAGGAAAATTGGATTGAGGTATCCAGACTAACCACAAGCGGAGGAGGAAAATGTAATTTCTCCTTTATCTGCTGTATATTAGGGATTGCATTTTTACAGATGACTCTGTGAGCATTCCATTGTCCTTTACCAGCATGAGCACACAGAATGATCTTAGTTAAAATTGATCTTAGTTAAAATTATTCTAATAGCCGGAGTAACTGCAGAGAAGTGCTGTGAGACTGAAAAACAAACAAACAAGAACAAAAAAACCCAAAAAAGCCCCAACAGTAACTGTGCTTTTCTTATTATCTGTAGGTGGTTCCATAATCCTGAATAAGCTCTTTTTAGCTGCCCCACTATTTAGCTGTAGGTAAAATATTTCTCCTGTTGGGCAAGAGGGTGTTGTTGAGCAAGACACATTTAGTCTTAGTTTAAATATGATTGGTTATGTCGGCTGTTAGAAGTTTTGAGCAACTACTAAACACGAGGAACGAAAAGGAAAGGAAGGCAAAGCTCTAAACTTCTCAGGAGCATGGGCAGGATAAAGTACCACTCATCAGCTGGTCAGAGCTATCACACCTTGTCACAAGCAGTGCTCTGACTCCTGCAGAGGAAAATGCACAGTGGGAAAAGTGATCTCTGCTTTCCAAAGAAGAGAGGTGCTGCCCAATCTGTAGCTTTTCCTGGCTGAGGTTTCCAGTTCCTATCATTTCCTGTTGTGGTAAGGAGGGGAAATTTGCCTGGTGTTTGAGCAAATTGGTTCACCTGCTAGAATATTGCCTCTGCAGCTCCTGCTGAGCTGTTTCAAGCACTGGCAATGTTGTCATTTGTATCAGAAAGGTGGCAGAATGGTGCTTCTGTGCTTGCAAACCTGCTGGAATGTACCACTGCATTTCAGACACTGCGAGCAAGCTGTCTTGGTAGTAAAGTCATAAAACATTGCAAATTAAAAAAAAAATATTCAGAAATTGGTATTGCCAGAAAGACCACACAGTCTTAAGCAACTACTTTCATTTGAATATTCATTTAATTATGAATGTCAAAGGTGATGAGATTTACTTTAATCATTTTGACCTAATTTTTAAAAAAATCTGAGTTCCTAAAGTTAAGTATCTAAAACTATATTTAGACATCTAAGTGAAAGTGGCCTGATTCTCAAAGGTGCTGAGCAATTACAGGGATGGGAGATGCCTGATAGCTTTTGTCCTGGATTCTGAGGCTTAAAAAGTATTACAAGAGCTTGCTGTTGGCAAGGATCAAACTGCGTGATATTTTAAAAGGCTACAATCATATGGCATTGCATGCTAATGGCAATTTACCCTTTTTCAATAGAAAAATGGGAGATGACTATAAATGTTCAAATTAAAACTCAAATGTCTCTGAATTTAAAAGCAACATAGAAACTCAGTTGAAATAAATTATTTTACACTGTCTCCTGGTCTAATATGCAGTCAGGGCAACATAAAAGACCATTTTAAAGAAACTCAAACCAGCAACAAATAGACAAAAAAAAACTTGCTAGGCTAGATCTAATTTCAAGTATTTTGTTTTATAGTAGTTATCGAATGTGGAAATTAAAGCATAGATGGGAACACTGACACCACTTTAAGCTTAATGGCATCAGGGCACTACTTGAAACATTTGATTAATGTGGTAACCCAGCAAATCTCCTTAACTGCTTGGAGGTCTCCTTGTTTGGTGTATACTCCATCTTGTGTAAGATGGTTTCAATGACTCTTTCCAACTCAGAAGTTATTGCTGGACGTTTTTTTTACAATGTTGACATTTTTCAACGCTCTCCACATATGTCTGATTTATGTCAATTATATGGCTGCAGTGGATTGCCACAAATTGGGCACAAAGAGAATAGCTTTGACCTCGCAGTACATTCAGAGTCTCGGATCTTTACTTTTATTCTCTTGTTTTGCTTGGTTTTTGTTTCCCTGGGTAAATGTTAAAATTCTGCAGTAAAATGGCTCTGTTTTCCAGGTATGCTAAAGATTTGTTTTGGTTTGACTTTTTTTTTCACTCTCTTATAATACTAATGGGCCATAAATGGACAGAAACAACTCCCTGAAATGGAACATTTGTTTTGGGAAGAGTTATTTGTAGTGGATCTGCTCTTCTTGCTCATAGGATTGGGGAGGATGAAGCTTCTGAGCCCTGTAAATAATTCAAGTTCAACATTGCATGCCCAGCCACAGGAAGTTTTGGAGAGTGTGAGTACATAACTCATGTCATGGTGGATAACACCCATCAATAAAGTTTGGATGAGTACTCTATACCCAGTTTGAGTCGTGATCCCTGCCTGTAACTTATATTTAGTTCTAAGTACACGTGTGTGTATGTTAGAGCTGTAAGAATCTTGAAAGCCAGGAGAAACGCTGTACTAGAGGGAAGCAGTATACACCAGGCTTTATTATTCATTCTAATGAGTTGTGTTGCTAAGAAAAGTTAAAGTTGTGGTTACCAGTAAAGCTGAACATTCCAGACCTTGCTGAAGCTATGAAATAAATGATAAAGTAAATGTATTGGGAGCTTTTAGTTTTCCAGAGTATGGTTTATGGGACTGGTGGAGCACTGATGGTTGACAGGGTTGGAACACCTTGGACCACCAGGGACAGTTTGGCACAAAGCTCATTTTGGAAACAGCTTACCAGCAGCTCACTCCAAGTGGTTGATGGCTACAGCTTGTTGATTGGTTCTGAGAGAGAACTTTGCTGACTTGGTGGTGCATCATAGCTGCTGTACTTGTACCAGTTGTTTGTAACTCTGGGTGTAAAATATAACTTAAAAACCAGAAAACCAGCCACCCTTTGCTTAGCAGGGTCAGAAATGCGACCTCCACTCTCTAAAGTGGTGCCCTACTTGAGGGCAGGGCTTGAGGCACAGGAATAGTAAATCACTTGTGCTGTCTCTGGTTGACTCTGGACCACAGTGAGTCATGAAAGGTTCAGCTGAGGTCAACACCCACTGAGAGGTGTGGAGAAACAGTTTTCCTCCAGTAACTAACTTTGGGGGAGATACATGTTTCATTAAAATGTTAAAGGAGATTTTTATTCCAAAAGAGAGCAGAGTCCAGCGTGAATGAGGTTGTGCAGCTGCTGACTTGTATGAACTCCCTGGCACCTTGGGAAGGGGAGTAGCAGACCTTTGCAGTCTTTTGAAGCTTTTGAAGGATGTTGTTCAGCACTTTGGCAAGATTAGTGGTGTGTGCTGAACATGCAATGCTACAGCTTAATGTGAGAGGGACTTCTTTCCTTTCCCCCTGTGTCCTGGAGTTTGGTCAGACCAGGAAGGGTTTTGAAGAAATCAATACCCACAGCTGCTGGTGGTTTTTGGCTGACATATCCATTCTAAAGTTAAACCAAAGCAGGAAAAACTTACTGCATTGCTTGAAGATTTAGAAGAAAGACAAGTTTGTTTAAGATGAAAAATAGAAACAAAAAAAAAAGAAAAAAAAGAAAAGCAGAAACAAGAAGACTCTTTGTGCTTTGTAGCCTGTATTGTAGTCTTCAGTAAAGAATGAGTAATATTGTGGCATCAACCCTAGAATCATATAATCATTTAGGTTGGAGAAGCCCTTTAAGATCAAGTCCAGCTGTTAACTCTCTCAGTCCCCTTGCGTGGTTCCTACTGGGCCCCATAGATTTGTGTCTAAAGGGTGTAGAAGGTCACTGAATATTTCCCCTTGGTTTGTGGGGGCTTCTTACAGCTCCGCATCCCTGTCATACAATTCAGGAGGCTGGGTACCTGCAGAACAGCTCATCTTACTCTAAAAGACTGAGGCAAAGAAGGCATTAAATACCTCAGCCTTTTCCTCATCCTCTCAGTTTCCTTCCACATTCAATAAAGGATGGAATTTCTCCTTACCCTTCCTTTTATTGATAATGTATTTATAGAAATAATTTTTGTTATAATTTATGGCATTATCCAGAGTAAGTTCTACTTGGGTTTTGGCTAGTCTAATTTTTCCTTTATATAATGTTACTACATCATTTTAGTCTTCCTAAGTTTCTTTTTTGTTCTTCCAAAAGTCAGAGTCCTTTTTTTCTGCAGTTCCATGTTTAGTCACCTGGTCTTTCCTGCTGGCTCCTCATCCAGACCATGGGGATGTTCTGCTACTGCACTTTTCAAGACTCTCTTTTTGAATAATATCCAGTCTTTCTGAAATCCTTTGCCCTTTGGGTCTGCCTCCCAAGAAACCCTGTCCACCAGGCTCCTAAACAGGGCAAACTCCTGATTAGTCTGTGCCACTCTGTCTTTCAAGCAACATTTTATGGGCTGGACCTTGATACATGTGTTTTCCTATGTGCTGAATTATTGCCGTGGTGTCTTTAAGCACCAGGCATGCTGATGGTGTTTGGTAAAGAGGAGTAATTGTTGTAGCCAGAAGGCTGCTCTGCTTCCTGCATGGAAGAGGTAGGATTAAGAAGAGGTTTTAGACCCTAGGAAGTCAAAAGAGCACTTTCTGGAAACGGTCTTGTATGCTTTAATGTGTTTCTAGGCCAAATAAAAGATTTAGGTCATTTCAGGACATCTGCAGGAGGGCAAATATTCCTAAGTTGGGTTTGCTGTAAGACAGAGTAACTGTGAACCTTTTGAGATGCCAGTTGGGAAATAGGCATTTTTTGAACTCTATCAAGCTACAGTAATAACTCTTCTAAAACATAATCCTGGAAACTCTATGCCTGGAAATACAGCATTTGTCTAAGATGTAACCAAACCATGTTGTTTCTCCATTTTTCTCTGGTGTATTTAATTTCAGTCTTTATATCATTACTTGACGTACAAACAATATCTTGCTATTTATAACATATTTTTAAGTGGATTTATGCTAAACAAGAAGCAAGATAGCAATATTGTCATGATTTTCTAGTGCACAAGAAGGAAATCCAAGGCGAAGGTAATAAATTAACCCTCCTTCTTGTGCTCACCTTCTCTCAGAGCTTGGCCAACATTCAATATATTTGTGGTAACTGCAGACACTAAAAGTAATTATGTGAACCAGATAACAGAAGGTTTTGTTTTTCTTGTCCATCTTCAGAGCAATCACTTTCAGTGACAAAATGCAGCCAGCAGTTACAAACTAGATGTTTTTCAAAGCCACCAGTTGAATTCTGCGCTTCTAAGGGAGCCACCTCCTTATTTAGTGTGTTTTCCCAATAATTCTGGTATCTTTCACTTATTAAAACAGTGGTATATATCATCAGCAGGCTCATCTGAGTTGTCAAAAAACACTGAATTAGATCCAATTAAATCAGAGCTCCAGTATACTCTACAGCTATTCAATGACTCTTGGGAAATATTAAACTTGCACAGTGAGTAAAATCCTTGATCATTTGGTCTTGGAGCACTTCATAGGTATAGCTGAAGGTGAAAAGCTGTTTCTGTTTTGACCATCTTTCTATTGTTCTGAATTTGTTTTTGCTGGAGGGGAAAAGGTTCCCAAGTAGAGTGAGGTGGTAGGTCCTGTGCTGGGTGCTGTGGTTTTGCACCCCCTGAAGATTTTTGTTACTGGTGGTTCTTGTTTTCTATATCACACCTTCCTATTTGCTCTGTGGTCTTTATAAATCTGGGTCTTGGATTTGGTCCTTTCATATCTATAGAGTTTATTTTTTCTTATTAAAAGATACAACGTTATTGTTGGGCCAAGCAACTTAAACATAACCAGCCACAAGAATTTCTTGCATATGTAATCATTTACGAAGAGTATATACATGAAGAAAAAAGTGTTACCTTTTGTTTAAGACTGGCAGAATTGCTTTTAATAGGTGGTGTGTGTTTCTTTTTCTTTTTCTTTTGTTTTCAAATGCAAGAAAAACTTCCTGGCAAGGAATGTATGGGAGAAATTGAAAACTGTTGCTTTAAGTTTGTCAACAGATGTGGTGATGCCTGTGCTACCTCATGAATTCCTTCTCTTTGATTTTGAAAAACATTTTTGTGGGTAGAATGTCTGTTGACCGAGGTGTTTAAATGTAACAAGGGGCAATAAATCCATCAAATTTGTTTGTTGAAAAGCAGTTTCCTGTTTTACCTTCCAGTATTCTCTTTTTTCTGTGAAGAGTACAAGGAAAGAAAGTGCCCTGAGTGTGGCTCTGCAGTGGCCAGGCCATGTGTAACCGTGGTGAGTTATTGTGCTGTGGGCTCTGTGTGCTCCTCTGTGTCTCAGAGGGAGAAGAGGATGTGCTGAAGTGATATTGATATTTAACATATTAATTTGGTTTCCTGCAAGCAATACCAGGCTTACAGAGTACCCATACAGCTTTCACTGCTTCATTTATGCTTTTCTCTGCATTGTGTTCTCTCAAATCCAGTCATGTGTGTTTCAAACAAGTGCATTAAGAAAAAACGTGGGTTGTGAACACAAATATAATTTTTAACAGTTTGAAATGAAGGCTGAAAAGAGTTCGTGTCTGGAGATTAGACCTGGCTTTTTTGGTCTTTTCTGTACTGTTGCTTACTGTGTGGTCATTCTAGTTTGCAGACACGTTTGGGTGGTCAGGGCCCCAAAGTTACAATATTGCAAACACACATGAGATTTGCTTTATTTTTACACTTCACTTATTGGGATCGTGTAAGGAAATTTAAATGTGTGCTCCAGTGCTTTCTGCATTAAGCTAGGATTTGCTCAATTCCAAATGCTTTAGTGCACAATTTTTAAATAAAACCAGAATTTTTTCCAGAAGTGTTTTCAGTGAACTCTTACAGAGTAGCTCAATATAAGGAGGATTTGCCTGGATTTCATATTAACTAAACAAAAAATGAGTTATTTAAAAATACTGTTAGGATTTTTGTTTTATGTCTTTTGTTTGAAACAAAAGTTGAAAAGATCATTTTCAAAGAAAAATGCTAATTTGAGCAGAAAGCATATTGCTTCAGGTTATTTTTTAAACTGTAGATTTTAATTCATCTATCTAAGGAGCTTAACTGTTTTAAGAAAAAAAATTAGTCTAACAACCCCAGTAGTAGATAAGAGAATGTTTATAAACTGCTTGCCGAGATAAAATTGTTTTTATGAAAAAAGGACAATTAAAGAACTTTCCAGCTAAGGTTTTGTATTCTTGTAATTAATAATTGCAGCTTGTGTTCCACTCTTTGGAGAAGTCAAACTGAAATCTTTGCTGTTCTGTGTCAGTAGTTTGGATGAGCTGATTCAGAAAGGTTGGGCTCTGCATTTGGTGCTTGGTGCTGGTGTTGCTTAATGCTCCTGTAAAATTGTGCAGGTTTTGTAAGCACTGGTTATTGCAATTACCACTGTGCCCGGGCCAGCTTTGAGATTAGTCTTGCTGCCATGGTCGCATGGATGGGAAATCTTAGGAAAAAAAGAAATCTTAGAAGAAAACCCCTAGTTTTCCTAGGATTAATGCAACAGAAGATTGTGTAGGAAGTAATAGAAGAAATGAAGAGTAGATCTAATTGTTCTCCCACACCATGTCAAGATTTTTCAGAAACCTTTATCCATCTTGAGGAGTAACTAACAAGCAAGTAATTACATTTATTCAAGTTTGTTAGCCTACTTTCCCAGAGGCAAAGTATCATTTCCTAAATGATTTCATTCATAAATGCTTAAATGAGTAAAGTAATTTCACACAGATGCTGAAGGAGTCCATTGTCTTTCCTACAGTAAAACTTGTCAATGAGAAAGGAGAGGGTAAAAGTTTCAAGCTGTCAAGAAGAATTGCATTCAATCTACTTCTGGGTCTGCTCCTATTCAACAAGGAGTTTTTTCTGGCTGAAATATTTCTCTAGTCTCAAAGCAGTGATGCTGTGGCTGTGAGCATCTGAGAGAAGCAAAGCCCTTTGCAGAAGGTAAGGGGTGATTTTGTATGACTTGATGTAGTTGGAAGAAGCAAAGAGATTTTCTGAAACCTCTTGGTGGGGCTGAATGAAGATGCATTTCTTGGCAGTAACAGCAAATAATGGTCCCTCCTTAACCTGTGAATTGCTGCCCCAGATGCCTGTCCCTTGTGTAAAAGCTCTGCATGGGAGATCTATGTGTGTTAGGAAGTCTGGCAGAGGTGCTTAGGCATGGCGCCAAGGAGAATAAATAGATAAATAGCAGAAATTGTCATATAGTCACTGAAATACAGGGATCAATCTTTGAAAACGGAAGAGAGAAAAGAGTAGTGCTTCTAATAAAATTGAATCCAGGTTGAGAAAAACACTGAAGCTTGATACAGTCCCCAAGTCCTCTTCCTAATCAGTTGCTTGCTGTCTTGTGTCTTCCCTTGTGCAATTTCATACATTAGTTCCCCTATTACAGGCTGATCTTCCAAGGTCGACCAGCCCTCCATGCAAATTACTCAAGGAAATCCTGTCAAAAACCTTTACTCCCAAGGAGTGTAATTCCCCCTTTGGCAGACTGGTTTACGTGGATTTGCTGCCAGATGTGGGCAGATGTTCCTTGGCTCACAGGAGCTGGGCACAGGCTGCTGCTGGCACGGTGTCCCTCGCTCCAGGAGCCTCCCTCCTGCCTGGGCAAGGGGTGGTGGCATGGCAGAGGTGCCAGCCCACAGTCCTGAAATGCAGGAGAGGCCCAGGGTAACATCGTCAGGCTGGGGTGAATATCACTTATGCTTTTCTGTAGATCTTCTTAGGGTTGTTATGATCTAATAGCAGGAAAATGGGAAATGCTCTGGTAAAAATGAGGTGACTGAGAGCAAGATTGTCACCCGTACAGTTCTAAGTGGGCATTTTTTGACCTATTATGAAAAAGACTTATCAATACCTCTGAGATATTGGTATTTTAATACCTGCTTAACTGCCATCAAAATATGATGATTCAGTTTCTGGCATATTAAGATTTAATCCTTGGAAGTAATAATCAATAATTTGTCAAGAGAAGAATCTTCTGACTTATTTATTGTTGTGGGATGCAAAGGTAGGAGTTCTTTTAGAAACATTTCTTGAGGGAAAAGTAGCTATGGTGAAATCTCTTGTGTTTTAAAAGTATTCCCTTAGGAGTATAGTGTATACTTGGGCAGACATGGCTGTAGCAAAGATAAAGGATTCATAATAAAATTGAGCTTTATAATTTATATTTCAATTCATTGGAGTGCAAGTCATTCTTCTAGGACAAATAATTTTTTTTAATTACTTCTGTGTACAGTTGTAATTTGAATCATGTACCATCTCTTGTTTGCTCAAGACATTTTTCTCTACTGAGCAAAATTCTTATCTAAAGCAAGAAGCTACTTTTATCGTAGGGGCTTCTTTTGATTGGATTTTTTAAACTTTTCACTAGCTTTAATAGTGATTTAAGAGAGTTTAAGAAGAAATTGATGACTTTTAAAGTGACAACATTCCAGGGCTGTGCATTTAGTTTAAATTTATTTACAGTAAATTTCAGTCCCAGGTTTTCTTTGTCTCAGAGAATTTGTGTCATTGCAACTTTCATGTCAATGATTTAGCCACAAGCCAGTGCTGTAGATGAATTTCAGCACAATATCAAAATACACTTCAGTTCCTGTAAAAGGGTGGAGAAACAATGATACCTGCACAACTGAATTCCATTGTCAGAGTCTAGCAGCCAACATGCAACCCAGGGCTTGAGTCTCCAAGGGCAATCTCACAGGTAATAGATTATCTTGAAAATGTCAAGTTAGTTAAAGCATATATTGTGTCATTTAGTAGCTTTAGAAAATGAGGAAATGTGCTATTCTTTTTAGTGAAGTTGTCTTTAATTGAATTTCTCAGTGGTTTTTGAGACAGCTTCTTGCTCATGAGGTCTTGAAAACCTTGCCAGAAAAAGTAGCTGAGACCAGTATCAATCAATGATTCAGGAGCAGATGATAAATATGTTATGAAGGATTTCTGTAAGCTGCCAGGGAAGCACAATAAAATAATGTCAGGTATTGTGCTGGACTGGGATAGTTTGCTCTTGTGACTACGTGATATGACAAAAGGCAAAATTCAAAGTAGAAGCCAAGTTTGTGGCTTATTTTAGAAATATTTTTCTTCTGATCTCTGTCCACTGATTAAGTCCTTACGAAAGGCACCACTTGCCTTGCCTTAGAAGTGACAAAAATTTTGCAGAGCTGTCCATGACAGACTTAAATGAAGCTTCTAGAATAAGTGTAAGGAATCCACTTTGGTTAGTTGGTGATGAATATAACAGCAAAGGATGATGAAATTTGTTTTTCAGTAGGCTATTATTCAGATGAAATCCAAAATATTGTACCTGTCTGGTGGTGCTTTGTGGCTGATTCATAAACTAACACAGCTCCTGCTGAGAGACTGATTCTGTGTCAGTTACAGGAAATAATCTTCATTCTGGTAACTATTAAATTCTTTACAAATTGCAGGATGGCACCTCAATTTTCAACTTATTTCCATAGTGCTTAGTTTGTTGGGTTTTGTGATTTCACATTTGATCTGCAGCTTAGAGGTAAATTCTCAGGGGATCATGACATTGTGAATACTTCAGCATGAGATGTATGATTCAGCAGCTTAGCTAATAGTTACTTCTGTAACTTAATGCATTTTTATGGTTTACTGTAAAAACAACTATTCCCACTGGTTGCTGCCTCCCAGGCACCTATAGGACAGTGACTCATTGAATCTTTATGGCAGTATTAGAAGAAATCCATTCCTTACTTTATTATGACTAATCTTCAGGAGAATCAGGCCGAAATTTTAAACACTTTACCTATCTTTCTTAGAAAGCATATATGTATTTAAAGTGAAATGGTAGTACACACAGAGCTGTGCAGTATGCACAGAATTGCAGCATCCTCTTGGAGGTGATGCAGCTTAGTGGTCTGGTAAGGCAGGTACACAGAGCTCTGAATGGAGGGTCTTTAGGACTGAAGTCCATGATTCTGGAATCCAGAGGGGCAATGAGCATAAGCTTTCCATTTTCTGCAATTTAGTTTTTTTCTTCTAGTAACTTGTTAGGAAAAGTCTGTTTCAAATACTGAGTGTCTGTAAGAGCACAGAGTTTCATGCTTCTAGTAAAGCCTGGGTGTGAGTCACCCTAAGCAATTCCCTTAGTCTTTAGAGCTGAAGACTTTGGGGAAAAGCAAAACTAAAGATAAATGCTTCTGAAAATGCCTTGAGGAATAGCTGAGTCTTTGTATCTTCTGCCAGTTAAAAGATATGCATTGAGACAGTGGTGATGTTGTTAAAATAAGATGGTCACAGGCTAATTTTGAAACCTCCTTTGTCCTACTGACATACTTCATCCTCATTAGGGTGCCATTCCCTCTCTTGGCAAACACAGTGAGGTTCAACCCTGCAGGATCCCATGGGCTCTCCTGTCAGCTGTGGGATGTGGGAGCAGGAGCCATGAACAGAACAAGGTGGCAGACAGGTTTTCCTAAGTTTGTAAATATCTCAGCAGGGAGATTTCTGTCCTGTAGCAGGCAGCCAAGCTTTTTGGGTTTTCCTCCCAGATCATGGCTCTTTCTGACATCTGTTCGAGTGGCACTTGGGCTCCCAGACACCCTGACCTGTGCACAAGTGAGGGGCTCACTCTGGTGAGGAGAGGAGGAGGTTGTGTGCAACAGCAGCAGCTCAGGTACCCCCTCAGATGCTGCCAGCAGTGCCAGGCACACTCCTGGAGTGGAGTGGCCTGTAGTCACCATACAGGTCTTTGGCCAGGAGCAATTTCCTGTGGTAAACATGGGACAGTGAAAGGTGATTATTTGAAAGATATCTTGAGAGCTGTAAACCCTGAAAGTCACTTGGTGAGGCATATTTCATTTTCAGTTCATCATTTAAAGACCTAAGGATTTTTTTTTTCTTTATAATCCCCTCTTCCAATTTAAACTTTCTGGTATTCATCTGTAGATGAATCAGCTCCAGCCTTATCTCAGTCCAGGAGAAAATCTGTAACAGATGTATCACACAGTAGCAAATGATTTTAGCTAAGCTACCTGGTACACTTTGCTCTCTCCTTAGCACAGTTGTGTCCTAAAATGGCACCATGACTTTTAGAAGCTGAGAGAAAATTTATTAAACCAAGTAGGAGCTGAACACTAAAGAAGAGATATTGCAGGCAGATAGATGCCCTCCAGAAATCCTGCTGGATAGATGTGACTTGTAAGGTGTATTAGAACCACAACAAACCAAGCAAAGCTTCTAAAAACAGCCACCTAGTGAAATAAGGGTACCTTTCATAATTTCAAAGAGTAAGGTCTGATTTTATTTGTTGTTTTACCCTCCTGAGCAGACGATAGGACCTTTAGAAACAGCTGTTTTGAATCAGGCTTTGCATTTCTAGGTGTGGTAAAGGATTTCATTCCTCAATCCTGTGCTGGTGGATTGCATTTGTATGGGCTTACAGCTGAGCTATTTCCAAGAATCAGCTCTAACCAAACATTTCAAAATAAATTGAGCTGCCATTATGCTATGCTCCTCCAGAGAGTCTGCCATTTTCCTGGAAAGTTATAATGCTATTAATTTTTAAATAGCTAATATCATCCATAAGTAAAGCCCATGTTAGTTGCTAGAGTATTACAACCAGGTCCACTATGTTTTACATCTATGTGAAAGTACAAATATGTAACCCCAAATCCAGTAAATTAGTTTTAATTTAATTTTGGAAGGTTTTAAACAGATGGTAGTATTTTCTGCTAGCTAGTTGTACCCTTAAGTTGCTTTAAAATGATGTCATAAAGTTTCATTCTTGTGATTTGCTTTAAAGGGTTTAAAATATGAGTCAGTCTCTTTTCAAAATAGTCATATTCCTATGAAGTGATCCCAGTTTGATATCAAAGGAAAAAGGGCTTTAAATCAGTCCTTTTGTTTCAGCTTGAAACATGACTTGTACTTGTCCTACAGAGCCTGGGAAAAAACACCAATTAAATTTGCTACTCTAGAGGGTTCATGAATTTATTTCTAGTGTTTTCTAGTGACTTTACAGATGAAAAAAAAGGGAGGAAAAAAAAAGCCATGAACTGCAGCTAGCAGGACAGGATTTGCTATGCTGTATTAAAAGGTCTTCATGAGTGATAGAGACAAAATTTCCAGAGAGGTCTCTAGCTGCAAGAAAATGTGTTAATATAAATACATCAGGTCTTATGGAACCAATGTGAGGAAAAGGAGAGTAAATAAGAATAAATTTGAGAGATTTGAGAATGGAACATCTTCCACATCAAGCCTACACACAATTGATAGTAGCTAGGATGTTTCCCCCGAAATAACAGAGAAGATAAATTTGGTTTTGGACCAAATGATCCCTGGCTTGTATAGATTCCCTGAATGCACAAAGAAAGCTAAAAGGCTTTTTAAATAGATCATTGGCAGCAATTTTGGATGTCATGTCCACTGAGGCTGCTGCCAGGTCTGCTGGGCAGGCAGCTGGTGGCACCTCCGTGTCCCCACATGTCCCACTGAGGGGGGACAGAGGGGAGCGGTGGCAGCAGCTGCTGTCCAAGATGTGTCCAAACGAGTTGTGCCTCCTTCTGTCCCAAGTCACTGTTTTTATGTTTAAACAGTGGTCCTCAAAAGCTGTGCAAACAGGTAGTTCTGGTTTTCCTGTGTCCCTCAGAGCTGTGGTTTTTCCCCAGCACCTCACTGCAGGTGTCTGCCCTACTCAGCACCTTGCCTTGAGCACAGGAGCCTGCAAGGGCATTTTGCTTGGGGAGCTGTGCTGGAGCCCTTGACATGTGGTGTGTGTGCTGGAGACTGCTGTGAAGTGACAGCAATGCTTTCTGCAGGGGCACTTAGTTCCAATGCACCCTTGGAGGACATAAATGCATGTATCCCTTTAACTTCGTGTGATTTGATCTTCTCCCAGTGTAGCTGCCCTTAACAAAATATGAACTAGCCTTAGCTCTTATACAGTCTTTTAATGTCGTGACATTCATCACTAACAATAAGAAGTCATATACACCTATACACAGCTTTATTTTATAAAAGGGGGTAGCAAATGATAAACATGAATATTCAATTTTACTAAATTTAGCTTTCTTGTGCTCGATTTGTTTTTCTTCATGTGCAGAGGGTTACTTGACCAGTTTCTGTTCTCACTAATGCTGACATAAAAACTCACACCTTCAACAACAACAACAACAACAACAACAACAACAAAAATTCGTTAGTAGCAAGTAATTTTGTGTTTAATTATTAAATACCAATGTTTTTGTTAGTGATGCAAGTACTGTTTCTGTAAGAATAAGCAGTGTCATTGTGGCAGTATGGTGTTATCTGCTACTCGTTCTTGGACTTTTTTAGGCAAGTTCCAGATATAGCTAAAGTAGATTCAGGGTTAAGAAAACAAACAAATGTCTTAAATCTTCATTTAGAGTTGATCTCTTTTATCCACAATATGATGAAAATTTCAAGCAAGTTTCCAGTATGTGGTTCTATCCTAAATTATTTCAGTCCCATCTTCTGAAATCCTGATTTAACACAGACCTTGCCAAAGAGATCAAGGAAAAGTGTACATAAATAGTTTTCCATAGTGAACACGCTCTGCAAGGTATATTTTTTTGTTTTAATTTTAATTAACTGCATCTCAGCTGCAAATATTTGCAATGAAAATCTAATAAAGCTTGCTTGGGTTTGGTTTTCATTAACATTGCAAAACTAGGAACAAATGAATAAACATGCATGAAAGGATCATGAACTGTATTGAATGTACAAGGGATTATGTCCAAGGCTTTGAGCTCCCTTAGATTTCTGAGCTGGCCTGGTTATGGTTTTGTAAATGCTGGGACACATTTAAAGACACCATCCTAGGAAGTCAAATGGTTATAATAATAGTAGAGAAACTTTCTTAATATTAAGAGTCTCTGCAGATTAATATTAAAACTTTTGTCACAAATTAGAGCTAAACATGGAGGGGATTTGGGATGAAAGTAAGAGGGGGCAAAGCCAAGGGACTTTCTGCCTTGTTGGCCTTTGTGACTCAGACAACTACCCCAAGTCTTGTTGAAAAGTGGTGATGTAAGGATTATAAAGATGTAAGAATCATGGTGTCCAGAGTAAACCCAGGCTTTACTTAAGTCGACTTAACTTTTTAAAAAAAATTTTATAGGGACATTTTCCTGTAGATATTTTTTCCCCTTGTGGCTCCATCACTGTGATACTTGGGGAAACCTTCACATATTTTTCTCTACTTCTGTTACCACACGTTGTGGAAATACAGAGGCTACTTGAAATCCAAGGCAGCACCATATTCCTTTATAGTAGCCCTGCTTAATTTTGCATCAAGAAGTCAGATGAGAATTTTTACAGCTGGCTTTGAACCTCTAAGCTTCTGTCTTTCATGCTGTTTAAAGCTCTTGGCTGTTACTGCACACCCACTGTCCTGGTTTAGTCTTGCTGTCTTTCACAACTGTGTTTTAACATGTTCAAGATGAGAATTTCATTACAGAACCTTCACGTTTGTGGATTCTTAACACAAATTCTAGCAGCGATAGAAAATTAAAGTGTGCATACCCATAGCAAGAGAAATAGTACAACCACCATGAAATGGGGTGCTTGAAAGGAATAGGGTTGAGATTGTAAGAGCAGTTTGAATACACACATGATTGCCTTTCAAGTGACTTGATGTAGTTGTGCCTGTTTGCCCTTTACAAATATTTATGCTTTTGAATTGACATTAATGTTAATGGAAAGCAAATTCTGAAATCACATGTGTGATTACTTACCAGAGCTGAATTTCAAATACCATGCGTTCTAGTTGTAGGAAAAAAAGCATTGCCAAATGTCAAAAAAATTCAGGTGCTGATAGAATTATATTCCATGTCATAGGTCCAAAGATTTTGCTCATTTCAGCCTCCTTCTCAACACATTCTTGTGCCTGTCCAAACAAATATACAGGTTAATACACTACAAAGAGGTTTCTATTTAATTTTGACTAGTGGAACCCTATTTGTTTATTTGCAGGGCTTCCTCTACAATAGAAATCAAGGAGCTGTTCACTTCTCCATGGCAGTCAGGTAAAGGTCAGCTAGAGCTGTGGTAATTTAAAGGGACCCATGATTTTACTTCACTCTGCATGAACCTTGAACTTACATTGTAGAGGCACTGAGCTCTTTCCAGAATTTGCTCTGAAGCCATTATGCTCAATGAAAGACTTTCCTTGACTTTTTGGGCATTGGTTCAATATTTTGAGCTCCTTCTGCTTTCTTCCAGTCCATTTTCTTTACCTAATTAATATAGCTGTGTTATCATATTTGAGAAAGGCACCAAATAAATGAAAGTAATAACCCCACATTTTCCTAGGTTTTTCCAGATACATCAATTTCAGAGGTAAAATAAGGCATAGTGAAATTGCAGTTAATGCCTCTCTTTAAATATGATAATATGTTGTGATTTCTTTAAAGAGTGTGTGAAATGCCTGTTGCAAGGTCAGAATGTGTTTCTCTAATCCCAGGTACTTGGTTGTTTTACTCTAATCCTCTTCAGAGGGTAAATGTAGTGTGCACCATGCTAAAATGATGAGACATCATGTTTGGACTCACTCACACAGCCCTTAGAGTTGGTTAAAGTGCAGTTACTGTAGCTCAATAATCATGAAGATTTCCCAGTGCTCAGCATGCCTTGATACCAAATTCTTCCACATGCATGAGTGTAGCTGTGGAAGGCCTGCCCAGCTGGGCACTTCTAGGTCAGAACAATGGAAAAATACCAGCACTGGTCATCCAATACTGTACTTTATTAAAAGCTCTCTGCATCTTGATTTGTGCAGGCTTTTAGCCTCAAAGGAATCAATCCTTGGCTTCCCATTCACTTAGATATTTGCCTACACATGACCCTGGGCTCGGATTTTTTTAAAAATAAAAATAATCTAAAAGTAATGTGACGTTCCAGTGACTTCATTTGGAATAAAGCTAAATTTAAGGTATAGATCATATGTCTAAGATAAGCAAATGTGTGAAAAAGAAACACCCCTTACCCTCACACTCTGTGGCCTGGGGAGAGGGCACCTATTCTTTCATTCCCACAACTGAAACTGAAATATATTTCTACAGCTCTTTCTATGTCTAAGATGGACACTGGGAGCACTCCAACAGTATTATCACTTTTAAACTTTTTTTTACCTCCTTGGTGTACATAGAAGGTGGCTGCCTTTGTTGGCTCCAATGGTTTGAAAGCTGCTAGGATGCACTCTAGGTATCCCCCAGTTGGGAGGATGTCTTTTTGTAACCACAGACTGCTGCTAAAGTAAATTTAATCCTGTTGCAGCTGGATCTTCAAAGGCAAACATCTTTAAAGAACCTTTGGTGCTTCACCGAGGTATTTGCAAAAAGATTTCTCAAACCACTTCAAGGATGAGCTAAGGAGAAGTCTAACCAGTGACCCAACTGTATTTATTTACATTTTAATGCTCCTAACGTGATTTGATGGCACGATGTTTAATAAGCAGCAGCAGTTTGAATTTCCTGGCTCAGCCTGCCCGAGCTGTGGATATTGGCCTATTACTCTGTGTAATGAAATGAAATGAAGCCTGAGCTGAGGCATCAGTGCTGGGATCTGTCACTCCTGCTGGGGCTGGGGGAGGAGGGCACTGACTCATGATGCTGAGCAGCTTTCATATCAAGAATGTGTTACAGACATTACTCAATGATCATAAAAAAATAGAGTTTTAGAAAAAGATGTGGCTGATTTGCTTGTAAAACAAGCAGCAGTGCAAATCATAGTGCTGGTGCCTTGTGAAGGGTTCAGGGATTGAGATGAAGCAATTCTGGAAGGACAGTGTGAGGTAGCTAATTATTTGTCTGTATTAGCTCTGTCCTGTGATGATAGGATGGAATGTTTTCAGAATTGGTCAGTTGTAGCACTTCTTTCCTAGAGGCATGAAACATTATTTGGTGTAGCAACTTGAGAGACATTTTTCTTGTCTCACCTCCTTCTCATGCTTTCAGGTAAAAGGAAGAGAATTGTCAAATATTACCTGTAGGAACTGAAATATGACAATTAACATTTGGATCTGGTAAAGTGCTCAGAACCTTCTTTATTGTTTATTGTGCCAGCAAGATTGTGGACATTTGGCATCTTTTTCTGACTTGAACTTGGAGTCCTGTACAGTTAGATTGTGTTGAAATAACCTTTTGAATTAAATGTGAAATAAAGAGGTCAGTAAGAAATGATGAGGCTAACTCCTTTGGGATATCTTATCTCTTGCTTGGGTTTTGTTTGATTTATGAGGACCGGTCATCTGCTAACCCTGCAAATCAACACTGAATCTTTGTTTCATCTATCTTATATCTGCAATCTAACTTCTGTTATGTACCTTCTCTAGAACTATATTAATGGCATATATCTTTCATCCTTGGAGAGACTGAAGCCTGAGGGGGAGAATCATGAACTTTGCAAAATGATATACCAAACTAATAGCCTGATAAGATACATGCTTTATTCACATATTTGGTTGTTAAAACTTTAGTGCTGAAGCAGTTGTGGAAAGTGTTGATGTTTTCTATGCAAAGTATTATAAATTTCATTTTTGTTACAAGATTAGCCAGCGTAGCCTTGTGGTTTATGCATCATATCTATGAGCCAAGTTCTGGGAAGAGTGAGGTTAAAAATAGGGCAGCAATAATGAAAATTTGGAAGTAATATGTGCATGGAAAATTCTATATAAAAATTCAATAGAAGATGATAAAATAAATTTAGGAGATGGTCAGATTTGATTTAATAACCAGGAAAAAAGGAACTTCTGAAATAAAGGATTTCCTTTCTTGTTTGGCCATCATCCCCCTTATGCTTTCACCATGTTCAAAGATGTCCTATAGCATACAGTGCTCTAACTGTGATGTATTTCACTTTGTGTGGTATGTTTGGGGGTACCAGCTATGCCCAGCCCCTCTGTGGGCATCACTTGGGCTATTTCTTGCTGTGGATGGCACTGCACTTACATGTTGAAAGAAGCCACGTTGAACCAAAGGACCCTGATGGGCTGAATGGAAACAGCTCAGCTCTCTTTTTAGCCTCTGTGAACGTATTTTGTGTTGTACCGTATTCTGTGCTACTTCTTTTAGGGAAAAGCCAAAAGAGAATAGGAGAGAAGCCATAGGGCTGTGGATCCCCTATTTCAAAGTGTTTATGTTGTTCTGGAGGAGTAACTTGTATTCTGTGTGCAGGTGATCCTGCCCCTCTCAGATGTGAGACACAGAAATCTGCTGTGATGATGCTCTGCAGGCAGAACTTCATGCAAAGAGAACTCCTGCTGATCAAGGGTGACAAGGTGAGCTGTCTTTGGCGTTTTTTTACTGTTCTCAAGCTCAGCCGGCTGATATAAGAGGAAGAAGAGAACACCTGATGTAAACAAACATGAGCTTGGCTATAAACAGGAGATGATGACCTTTGGCAAATCAATAGAAGCTTTGCTTGTTGCAATTCCATGAGGAATTGTTCACACTGGATAGATACCTTGACAGGAAGTATATTTTAAAAAATATAAACCCAGGGCCATTCAGATCTAGAAATGTGATAAGGCTGTATTAAACCAGGTCCTAGTCTTCACTTGAGAATTTCTGAGACCCTGCTATATTCAGGGAGCTGCACACAACTGTACACCTCAGTTCCTATGGGCAGGAATGCAGAACTGATTTCTGCTGGTACATTTTGGGATTAGTATAATTAGAAACTTTTTTCAGGAGCTCCTTCCATCAATTCTTCTGCATTATAATACCAGTGGGTGTGCTTATTGACTGGAGTTAGTCACTGACTTCTCCCAGGCTTTTGCTCAGCAAGGCAAGGCAGTGATGCAGCTGCTGCCTGCTGTCACAGGGGCAGTTGTCAGAAGTTGATTTGCTTATTTGCTCCCAACTAAACAATTCTAGGATGGCTCAGGATGAATTTTCAATGACTTTACCATCTCTGCATTCTTTCTTCCTTCTTATAATTATTTGCACAGTTCCTATTCTGCAGCAAGCGGCTCCAGTAGCATTCCTTATTTTATTTTAATTTAGTATAAATTCCTCTACAGATTTTTCTGATCCGGATCATTGCTTCTGTGATTCTGTAAGCATAACACCAAATACAGTTGTGCTGGTAGAAATATTTCTAAAGCTGAAGAACCACTTTCCCTTGTTTAAGTTAAATTGGAAAAAATACCACCCCATCACCTTGTGTACTATATATGAATGCTAATAATAGCAGGTGTGCGATTGAAGAAGTTATTGTGGAGACTAGTAAACAGAGGAGCTCAGGCAGAGATTGTTGAATTTCTTTTTTGTTTCAAAGATATAAAGAAATCACAAACGCAGCCAGCTGAGTGCTAGTAGCAAAACTATACGAGAAACAAAATGTGAGTTGAGAGAAGGAGTACTTTTTTTGGTGAAGTGATGGCCTAGAGTTGTGACCAAAGAATATTTCTCCTGTTGTTTCATCCCTCTTGTATTCAAAGAATAGGAGGATTTCTGGGACTCCAGTTTCCCTGAATATTGCACTGTTGTTCCAGTGCTTATTCAATGAAGTCTGATGCTTCCCAAAAGTGATGGATTATTGCACATGTGCTGTTGATTTCTGGATATAGAACAGTCCTTGGCAGAAGTATTCAATATATTGCATATGTGCCCTGTGAGGGTATGCATGTCTCTAGTCAGTCTAAGGTTTCTGCCAGGAAAAGGCTGCCTCATGTCTGGAAACCCCAGACAAATTCCTTACAATTCATCCAGATGAGATTAGAAATGGGGAAAAAATAATATTGTAAATGCTTAGAAAAATAAGACCACAGGAGACCCAAAGATGTTACCTGTTGTACCTCCTTGATGGAAAATGATGTCAGTTATGCCTACAATATTCCTAATTACAATTTTGTAACCTGTCCTAAAAGACCTCCAGGAAACGTTTCTCTAGATAGAACTTTGCTGGGCAGCCCATTGCATATTTAACTGTTCTTAGTTCAGAAAGCTTTTTCCCTAAAGTTTAACTCTAGCCGTATCTTTAGACCTGTTTCCATAGATCATTTTTTTCTGGGCTTGATAATTCTAGAGGCTTTCTCTTTTCCTGGTCCCAGTCTATCTGTCTTGTAGTCAGTCACACAAAAGAAGAGATAGGGTTGGACTTAAATCTCTGCTTTATGTATCCATGTACCTTGAAGCCTGTTTATGGTTTGAGTATCACAGTTGTCTTGTTGGTTTTTTTAAATACAGAATGCCATCATTGATTCGTATTGATTTTGGAATCCCCTGTAAACATTCTGAATTTTAATCCTGTCTTCCAAAGTAGTGGCAGACTTTGTACTCCACGTTACTTGCATTTAATAACATGTGTTCTTCCATCAACAAGTCATCAGAGGTGGATTTTCAGGGCAATGGCATCTAGAGCTGTTTGTGCAGCCCTGTTTGATACTTCTCTCCGCTTTGGCAACTTGCAGGTCAGTGATCTGCAGGTAAAATTTTGTTTGTCATATGGTTGTTTGACATAGACCAAACTTCCCTTGTTTGCATACGAGGACATCAAGGCAGCATTCGATGTTTAAATCAGAGCCTTTTATTTTGTTACAGAAAGAAATTAGACTGATTTGATATAATTTGCTTTGAACAAATCCATGTTGGCTGCTCATAATCTTCTTGCTTTATTCCAGGTGGTTACGAATGAATTGTTTGTTCACGAATTTTCCCAGGAAGCTGCAGTTAAGCTGCCTAGCCTATAATTTTCTTGCTCCTCAATTTCTTCTTTTTGATAGAAGGCATTAACTCTCCTTTTTCTGCTTTTCAGTGGCCTTACCTGTCCCCCACAAGCTCTTGGAAATAGCTGTTTCAACTAGTTGCTTAGGTAAAAAGGGATATGTGATATCTCTAGGATTACACCAGAAAAATATCTGACTCTATAATCAAATTATCATCTTAATACAAAAAAAAGCCCTGCTAAACCCTGACAATTGGCTCTGTGTGAGTTCAGGCATTTTCCAATTTCTCCTTTAGCAATCTCAGAGTGGTGTGTGATAGCATAAGAAGTTGGAGGAAGAGCACAGTCTGCCTGATGAATAAGCTGCCTCCTCCCTTTGTCTCCTGCAGACCATCCCTTTGCCTTTAATAGCTTGCCTTATATTTCAGTTGTTTCCATGGCAGCTAATAATTTATTATTGAGCTAAGTAATAATTGCTTTATAATTATAAATCTAAGCAGCATGCTGGCACATCTATCTGAAAACTTAGGCACTAATTCCTTTCATATTGATCTTCTTCCCTACTTGATCTTTTTGAATTCATGAATTGTTTTATCTCACCTCTTAACAGTGAGTAAAACTAATCTAAAGCATTTGTGTTGTAACCCCTTTTTGAATTCTGCTGTTGCAAAGCCTTCCCGACCAGCACAGCAGTAGGTATAAGCCCCTTTGGATGCCTTCATATAAATCCAGCAGAAGAAGCTGCTTTGAGAATGCTCTTGCCCTTAATTTGTGTGTTTTCTCTGCCTTTTCTTAAGCAATTTCACAATTGAAATTATAAATATGTGATCATAGTAATAAATGTGCTTTTATTTGCATATATAAATCTTTAGTATAAACAGAAAATATGCTTATGGGCATTAATTTTATTTCCAAAATTTTAATTTACATTTTCAGTGGGAGCTATCCCAGATACTAACAGAAAGCAGGCACTGATTTTGTTGCTGATATGTCTTTGTTTCCTGTCTGCCTGTACAGTCTATTGCCTACTGCTCCTAGCCTAAATGTGAGTTTTTAGCAGCTGTACTCTTTGTTCTGGATTCATGCATTTCTTGGCTCATGACTTGGATCGCTGAGTTGAGAGTAAAACAAATAATAAGAGTAATCATAAATAGAGTAGGATATTGATGTGGCTGAAAATTGAAATATGCATTTTCTGCAAATGACAGAAATAGTTTTTCCAATAGAGCAGTATTTTCAAATAGGCTAAGCTGTTGATAAATGCATATTTTCCTACCTGAGAAGTACATTTCTCACACCAAACCTGAGAACCGTTTTTATTTACTCCTATGGGGCCTGTACAAAGCTCAGTATTAATGCAATAAACCAAACAGTTTTGTTACATTGTTTAGTTCTCACAAGTTAGATGACTATTTAATCTTTGCAAAATCCCTGCCTTTGAAAAATAGAAGAAAGGCAAGCAAATAGTGTTGTAATGGTGGGGTTTTCTTTGTTTTTCCTCAGAGTCGAATTCCCTGTCTGTTTACAAGGCACAGCTCCTGCCATACTATTAGACCATTAGGTTTAAAATTGGAGTGTTTCTAGGTAAATAGGCACAATACAATAGTTTCCATGACTGATTCATCTGCCTTGGGCTTATGGCACAGACCACGGCCAAGGCAGTTTAACCTAATGTATCAACTGTGTTTGAACTGCTCTCCTAAGGATGCTGACACGCTCTAGACACAGTTGTTCCTTATCCTCACTTATTTGGAGATTAATCTTGCTTTAGGAGACGCTGTACTCCCCTGCTTGGCAGGGTGTCAGTTCTGTGGAGGCACTGTGTGATTGGGCTAAAGTATTTAGTTAAGGAAGAAACAAAAGCAGTCTAGTCAACAGTTCACTAGTTATAAATCTGGATGTACTGTCATAATGAAAACAAAATAAGTGAATATAGGTTTCATCTTTTTCTAAATTGATGGGGTTTTTTTCACACCTGCATGAAAGAAAAAGACACTTGTCTGCTTTCCTTGTTAAAGATCTCCACAGTAGTTTCTCCTGGAGGCATTTTAGATTTAGATGGTTCTTCAGGTAAATAACATTAAAGCTTTTTGAATATTTTTTTAGTGCTGCTTCATAGAGAGTTTAAGCAAATATTTTTAAGTAGGTGCTAGTATATTTATAGACAAATCTTTTCTAGAAGGAGGCTTTGGAT
Source organism: Sturnus vulgaris (assembly GCF_052056855.1). Classification (NCBI taxonomy): domain Eukaryota; kingdom Metazoa; phylum Chordata; class Aves; order Passeriformes; family Sturnidae; genus Sturnus; species Sturnus vulgaris. The sequence continues at coordinate 11,998,504 of NC_142255.1, forward strand.
TTCAAAGTATATATGATTGTTGTATTAATTGCAGCATATTTGTTTTGTAAGACACTTTTTGGATGCATATTTCTGCTTTGGTAACTTTCTCTCTGATGTACAAGTTTATGGAGACTTGTAGGTATGATGTATGATAGGACACAGAAAATTTATTGGAACAGTTTTCTCTATTGTTCTATATCTCCAGTTCACCTCTCTGACCTATTGTTCTCTGCTTGTGGCAGCTCAGCTATAGCATCAAAGGGAGTTTTAAACATGATTTGTGTAGCTAATTGTTTAGAATTGCCCAGACTTGCTACTCAACTCAATTCCTTACCTAACAAACCAGAAGGAAAATACATCTGTGCCTTTGACCATGAGTTATGGTCAAACACAAACTCTGGGCTGTTTGCTGCCAGTGCAGGTGGTCCTGTCATCTGGGCTCAAGGAGGCCAGGGCTGGCAGCACAAAATTTGCTGGCAAACACCCAGACAGAAGCAGGATCAAGCACATCCAGGGCTCTGCTGGTGTGGCCAGGTGTAGCTGCTGGAGATTGTTCAGCTCACTGCTGGGATCAATGCTGAACCAAGCCCTCATGTGGGTTTTCCTCTACCATGTCAGTAAGTTTTTATTTTTGTGAGGCTACTTTTTGTTTATTACCATGCTCCAGACCTTTACCCTGACTCTACTCCTTGTCCCAAATGACTAAAGGGGATGTTCAGGCAGGGTCACCACTCAGCCTTTGTGTCTGTATCTGCTCAGAATTTTTTTTTTGATGCACAGCAAAAGCAGATGGATGGCATCACTACTTCACCCATTAAGCGACACACTTATCTTTTCAAAATGCTGCTTGCTTTTTTAATCATTAGCACTTATTTCCTCCTGGTACTTTCTTTCCTATTGGCTATAAAGGATTTTTTTTCATGTTACATTTTAATTTTGCTGTTAACAGGCCTGGTTGGAAAAAAGCTTTTGTAACAGTGATAAAAAAAAATGTGTGCAAGACAGCACAAATTACATGCAAGCTTATTCCATGAGGTTTGCTTAATTGAAGATAAATAAATTTATTATCTTGCAATTACTGTGGCTTGTATATGTAAACAGCTTCCCAGCAAGTTTAGCAATTCCACTCAACATGCTGCTTTTGACTTGGCAGCAGGTTTTATTTCACTGTATCTTAGATGCTTCTTGGAGGAGTTTCCCTCCTGGTTCTCTGGGATCATTGACATACAGACAAGATACGTGTCAGGATCTTTCAAATTCTTCCACAGAAAATGCAGATAGGAACATTGAGACAGAATAGCAAAACAAATAAGAATGCTAGTGGCTAAAATGTAGCTTAAAATGTTTTCCTTTTCCAATTCAGAGTAAAATTCTATTCTATGAGATGACTCCTAATTGATAGCACTGATTAGCTTTCTTTTATTGTTATTATTTTCATAAGAGGAGAAGCACATGGAACAGAAGAAATCACTCACTTGGGATTATGGGAAGGAGCATTGTTGAAATGTGAAACTGTTGTTGGAGCTTGGCAGGCTCATTCTGCCATAATTACCCCATTGACCCACAAGTGAACTTTACTTTTCAAAGACACAATTTTGGAATGTTTCCTGGGGAACGTTTTGCTGTTGATGTGTGAGCATACAGTGCAAGATGCTAAAGATATATCCAAACTTGTGGCTAAGTATTAATGCAGCTCCTTAGTGAAGCTCCACAGCCACTTTGTGGTGCATTGTGTCTATGGTGGGAGTGCTTTGTGTCCTGAGCAAATCCTGTCCGTGGACTTGTGCAATGCTCAAAGGTGTAATCACTTCTGGATTTTTAAAATGCAGTCTTTAGTGAGTGTGGAAACTTGGGAGCCTGATCCCAAGTGCTACCCAAGCACTTTCTTTAAAGGGGAGCCTGACACCTTATAAAAAGGAACAGAAGTCTTTAAAAAACCCCACTGATTTGGTGGTGTGGGGTTTTCTCTTTTTATTTCTATTTTATTAATCATGTACCTGGAGACTTCTTTGTCCCATTCCATTTGAAGGCACAGATCCAATTGCCTTTGCTGGCAGTTGATCCAGAACTGAGCAGAGAACTGTCCTGCATGAGTCAGCTTCTAATCCTGTCTTTTTCAACTGTTTGAGCCACTACACACCAGGACACCAAAACACGGTCACTCAGTGACCTTCCAGTCTGCAGATGTCTTGCAAGGATGAGCTAAAAGTGCTGAAGCATGAATATATTTTACCTAGGCCTTTCAAGAAATTCTTAATATTTCTGAAGAGTAGACATCTTGTGGCTACTCACATTTGCATTTTTTGTTAACATTGAAGCTTTTCAAAACACATCCATGGAAAAGGAATAATCCTGATAATTCAAAGATGAATTATATTTGATTAATTTTATAAATTAAATTATATTGCAATGTAATAAAATTGGGCTAATGTAGTGGTAGTTCATTAAATGGAAAAAAATTCTTAATATTCTAACGGCCTAATTCAGGAATTAATTGCTAATCCTTCTTTGTAACAATTCAAATTTCTTTCTTCCTTGACATGACTTTGATAAGGTAGCTGTGGATATTCTTTAGTGCTGCTTATGGTGACATTTTTTATTGAACTAATTTTTAGAATTTATCATAAATATGAATGTCAGTATTAAATTCTATTCTATGGGGAATGTGGCAAAAAGAAAAATTGTTGCTGAATTACTGAAGGTTCATCTTGAATACACTTCCCAGCTTTCAATTTTGCTAAGGTTTTTTCCCTCAGAGTTTAAAAGATAATGTTTCTACAGACAAATACTCTGTTTCTTCAGAAAATGCAGGTCTCGTGTAACTTTCATTTCATTTCCTTGCCTGCACAATTAAAACACAAACTCGAGACCTTTTTCTCGACACTTCCATCGTCTATTTCTCATTATGCTTCTTGATGAGATTTTTAGGCTTCACAGAACACCGTCTAGGCAGCTAATCCGATGCAGTGCTAAGATCACAGCACTTCTTGTGTAATTCTTATTAGGTTAATCAAGAAACTTACTGAAGCAGGAGGTTTTTTTAAGGCCTGCCAAATTTGAAGCGATAGATCAAAGTTCACAGCCCTCTGACCCTTTTGCCCTAACTTGCCTCGGCAAAGTCTCCATGAATGGCCTTATTGTGAATATGGCAGCGTCCAGAGCCTGTACATTTGCAATTGTTTAGGCTTAGGAGGGGCATTGTGCTGCCACTGCTGAAATGCATTTTCCTCTCTTTCTGAAGTGTAAAGGTTTTCACCTCCATTGCCTATACAAGTGCTCTGGTCATCACAATAGCACTTAGGTGATCCTTGTTCCTGTCAGGCTGAGCACCCAGTTTTATGACAGAGTGTAATTAAATGGCTCAGAAGCCAACATTAGGAAAACAGCAGCGAAGAACAGGGGAAAAGCTTAATTTCCATATGGTCAGCCAAGCAAGAACAACACCAGCATTGTGATCTGGAGTAGATAGTTTAAGCACTATTAAAGAGACATCTATTCTTTAAGTTGTCTCCTGAATGCTGCTGCACTTCTTTGATTATACTTCTTCATGGTCAAAACCTCTCCCTAACCCATTGCTTTCTGCGTGGCATGGCTTCTTTGGTGTTATTAATATAATAGCAAGGATTACTTTGAATAAGAACATTGAACTTTGGAATGGAAATCGAGTAATTTAATTAAATGAAGTTTGACCCAGAGAGGCCAAAGGAAATTTGGTAAGGTTGCCTTCATAACATTCTGATTTACTATGTTCTTTTTCAGAGGAAATTACAAAATGAAGATTGCAGTAGAGTTAGGGTAGAAATGGTAATTGTCCTTCTAAAGAGGGCCTGAAATTTTTTTGGCAAATCCAATTCTGTTCATTTATTGTTAAATTTTGGAATTAGTTTCCCCAAAAAGTAACCTGTGACTTCCTGGATTTAGCAATTTTCCTGCCAGAAGGGTTAAAAGGTTCTTGCAGCCATATATTTGAATTGCCCACAGCAGCTATTTGAGTACTCAAATGTAAAACTTAACATCTTGGTTTCAGATGTGCATATTGTTACAGCCACTGTAATGCTGAACTGGTCTCTCTGTGCTCCCAGAGCCAGTGGGAATTTGGCTGTTTTGAATGTGAGAGATGTCTTTGAGCTGAGTTACCAGGGTTTGTGTTCTTGCATCATCAAAAGAACGCACTTAAAAGTTTACAAGTTACACAAAACCAGAAATAGACAAGAGGGTGTGTGAGCAACCTAGCTTTATTTGGAGGTTTTTAGATGTATTTCTCACTGAACTGAAAGCCAGTGCTTAGGAACTACATAATGCTTATGTCAAGAGCAGTTAACTCAAAAGTCAATGAGTCAATTCTTGTATAATGCTAAAATTGTCAGATATTTCTGAGAAAACCCTTACAACCTTTACTTAGAGTACATGAGCATGGTATCAGAAATTACAGGACTTTATTAAAATAAAGTAAGAGATGGTCAGACCACCAATTTACTAATTAGCGTGTCAATTGATTAAAGCAGGGTGTTCCTTTACAAATCAAACAAAGCAGTTCAGGCAATTATGGTTCTCCCCCTTATTGCAGGAAAACATTTGAAAGTCTGACAGGCAGTTGTTTACTCAATATGAGTATTAAATTCTCTAATCTTCAAATTTGCAGAAAATCACTGTATCACCTGCAGGAAGTTCTCAAGATAAATACCCAGTGGAGTATTTTGGTACAGTCAAGTTGAAGCCTGCTGCTTTTCAAAGAGAAAAAGTGAAAGGCAGGAGTGATAAAAAAAGATGTCTTTAAGGGCTCTAAATTTTTTCTGCCCAACTCTGTCTTGACTACGACTTAATTTTAAAATGCATCCTTTTGCCTTGCACAACCAAATCCATTTCCCCTCTATGTATAAGACAGAAGTGTCAGCCTTATTCACTCCTTATATATGGACCATTAGGGTGTATTACTGTTATATAAGACAAAGTTTATTCTGGTGAATTGCATTAACACAAGCAATGTGACAGGTATGATACAAGCACACACTGTGTCAGCTTGGGAAGAAGTGCATGTGCAGAAGAGAATATTGTCATCACTCACTGCAAAATAATGCAGAATATTACTTTATTTATGCCTTGAAAAACAGAGAGAGATAGTTAAACCTATGTGTCAGTCAAGTCCTGATTTAGAACTCCAGTTGTTGGCATTCAAGGACTCAATTATGTTATGACCTTTCATCTTTTCCCTCTTTACAGCACACACAGTGCCCAGGCTATACTTAATTATTTCTTCTTATTTCTTTGTGCTTTTCTCTCTAAATAAAAGCAAGGAGGGGAAAACTTATTTCCAGCAACTTTATTTTTAATTTTTTTTACATCATTACTATTTTCACAGTTGTAATTCTATGGCTTTCCTTCCTGGCATAATCTCCCTTGCCTAGCCAGCAGAGCCAAACGGGATTCACCAATTTACTTCAGAAACTAAATGGCCAAACGTTCCTCTCTGGTTATCTCCCCTTTCAGCTGGTGGGATATATGCTCTGCCTTCTGCCTGCTTAGTGCCCTGTAGATAAATTTGAGCAGAATTTCTTTAGCTGTCAGAGTGATGGATGGGCGGTACAGTGGAGCCTGCTCAGCCAGAGCAAGTGGCTGCCTTTGCCATCCATCACTCTTCCTGCTGTCAGCCCCTTGATCAGGGCTGCAGAGCAGGTTCAGGCTTTGTCTAGGTCACAGTGCCACAGAAAAACAATTAGTTTGTCAAGGATATACATATTTTAGCATGAAGAGATTTGACATCTAAAATACTGCTGTGTTCTGTATTTGATTAATCAGATTTTTGCTTTGTTTTGAAGTAGGAGCTCTGTGCTTAGGGGAGACTGAGTATGTCACACATGGTATTCTTGGAGTTATAATTGTGAATGGTGGGAAAGAAAAGTGTGTGGTATGTTAGAAAAAAAAGAAAATTGAGATGCAGCATTTGATACCTGAGCACTGGAGGCAGATGTATTTTTTAAAATGACTTTTAAAAAACAGCTCTAGCCTTTTAAAGCATTTAAGATTTTTTCCTACCAGCAATTTTTAGTAACTCTGATTCTTTTGGGGTTTCAGGTCATTCTCTGGCTTGATTTGTTGGCTTTTTTGACTAGCCAACTATTTGAGAAATAGGAAAGTACCAGAATAAATTGAAGTACTACTCCTTCTTACTTGTGTTGTATTTCACAAAGGCTTGTGTTTTTCTGTATTTCATTACATTTCATGTGCTCAGTTGGTAACTTAAGTTTCTGCTCTTAAATGCTGGGCAGGATTTTAATTCAGAACAGTCCTTAACTCCTGCTGATGGCCTTATTACTTTTTTTTCTCTTTGCATTTAGAGATGCTGGGAAGAAGAGAGATACCCAACAATTCATTCAGCTGGCAGTGAACCAGAGTTAGCTGCTAGAATATTCATTGTCTACCAGTGGTTTTTACTGTTGTTTTGAGGGACTTTTCCACAGTTTAGCAGGAAGGGTTTGCAGATATGCCCAGGTGCTGCTGGGGACAGCCCCAGAGGAGAGCTGCCCACTGCTGAATGTGTGGCTTTGCTGCTGTTGTCAGGTGCTGGAGAATGCCTGAAGCCTGGGATGATGCTGAGAAGGAGAAACGCTTCTGATGTACTCATGTTCATATCACTATCACAAATCTGCTTTTTGGCCATTAATCACTCCAACAAAAGACAGTCCTAGTAGTAGAGCCTTGAGGTTGTCACAGGGGTTGCAAATACCTGATGCCACCCCTGAGTGCTCAGTGGAGTGAGGCTCAATGTGCTTGGCAGCACTGGGAGGACAGGCTGCCCGTGGGGAGCCACATGGGATGTGAGTAGGACCATTTGTGCCTGGATGAGCTGACACAGCACTCCTGACCCAAAACAGGACACACATCTTGGTTCTTCTGTCCCCAGCTGCCATTCAGAACTAGGTATGGTAGCACCCACTGCCTATGAACTGAACAATCTGCTTGTGTGCACAGGTATAAACCAGTTTTCTCTGGCACGTTCTCTGGTGCCAGAAGTATCAATGATATTTTCCAAAAGTAAATTGGTCGTGTTTAGCATTTCAATGTCCAAAGAAGGTGTTGCAATGCCTTGCAAATAACTACCATGTTGTGCACTTAAGGGGGAAAAGCTACTTAACACCATAGTCTTCTTCCTGAGCAGCTTGTGTGGCACAGTGAAACTCTGCAGAGACAAAGTGACTGTGTTCTGGATGTGCTGAGCGAGTGCAGAAATAACTCTGCTCCTTGTTCACTAATATTCCTGTTATCTATCACCAGCCACTCTCTCTCAGCTGGAACAATCGTGCTCACAGGATTGTTTTCTTAGAAGTCTGCTACATATTTATGTTCAAGTGAGAAGGATTTCTTCCTGGAGCTCTTACCAGTGGGACTGGTAGGGGAAAATAAATCTGTACCAAATTTGTGGTTTTTACATTTTCAAGCGATCAGTTACATTTATCAAGTTTCTGGATAAATGCAGGTTTATCTTCAGCTGAGTGAAATTGTAATGCTTCTCCTCCATAGCTAGGGCAGGAGTTATTTCTGTGTGGATGTTGTGCAGACAGCTGCCTGGATGGCTGTGAGAAAGATGGCATAGCTCAGGCTATGTTGACATATTTAGAAGGAATTAAGCTCTTTCCACACATCTGTGTTTTAATAACATTGCTTTTTCCAGTGTTTCTTTACACAGTGGAACAAATCAGAAATAGCCCTTGAAGCTGAAGGCAGCAGAGGATCTTGTTCTAGCAACAGTGTGTTTCCTAGTCCTTTTCCAAACCTTTCTTACACAACTGCTTGTTACATTATCCTGTTCAAACCTATTATCCTGCTTTGTTTGATTTGTTGCTGTCCTCTGTCTCATGTGATGCATTTAAATTACAGGTCTTCATGACATGAACTTTGGCTTGGATCTAGAAGTATAATATACAAGTGTAGAATAGACATTATTTACATTCAGGAAAGAAGAAATTTGGCAGTTGGCTAGGAAAAGATGGAATTTCTGATTATTAGAATAACAGCAAGGGCAGGTTTTTGTTACTAAGCAAGCATATAGACATTTCTGTTAACATGCCCATAACAAGGTAGCTTGTCATGCTAATTTAGTACCAGGAAAGTACCTACATTAACGGCAGTGAAAGTTGTGGAAGAAATTTAGTGAAAGAAATTTAACCTGTTCCTGGTCTGTTGAGAGAGAGAAAATGAGACACTAAGTCCAAAATGAATTAATAAATAAAACCCCCCGATAGTGGGGAATAGTTAATGGCTTCTTGTTCCTCATAGTTAAAGGAAGTTTGTAGAACAGGCTGACTGAAGGACTCTGAAGGGGGTCCAAGAGGAGTGGTTTGGCTCTAACTTTCCCCTCCTTTCAATAGGAGTTTAGAATCTGTGTTCTGGCAGAGGTACCAAGAGTGTGAGGTCTGTATCTGTTACAGGAGCTGGAAGTCAAGCACCAAGTTGAGAGGTCACAATGCATACAGTAAATATTTAAATATGCTTTAAAACAAGTGCCTCTGATTTTAAAGCCTTTTAACATCTTTTACAATAGTTGGACAGGATGATGATTCCTGTGTGCTTTACTCATCTTGAAGTACTGAGTGAAAGCTCAGCTGACTTCTATTTTATCCTGTTGTGTGTCTGTTTGGTTGCTTCACAGGTGGGTGTTAAATCAGCTTTATAGGGAAACCAGGGCTAATATCTCTGAATTTCTGCAACATAATCACCTGAGGCATTATGGTAACCTGGTAAGCAGGATGATGGGTGTTCACATGAGCAGTGAAAGAATTTTCCATCTTGTTTCAGTGGTCATAAAGCCATGTTAGAATAAATAAAGTAACAGAGATAATACTGCCAAAGAAAGGGCAGTTTTATGGAGTAGATTATAGAACATTAAAGAAGGAAAACATTTGTAAGAGGACATAAGTATCCAATATAATAAGTGCAAGGTATGTGTTACTCAGTAGCTAGAGGCTGGACTGGTTATCTGTAACAAGCTCCTGGAACTGCACAGTTATAAGTATCAGGTGTTTGGCATGTGGAGCTGAATTTTCCATCTTAAAATCACTTCAGTATTTCAAAGCTAGAAAAGACCTCTATAGTCTTGTTCATACCTTTTTTTTAATCAAAGAACACTGATATAGTCAGCCTAACATCTAATGTTTAACCTCATTTTCAGTACCAGTTGTTCTCTATCAGTCCTTGGCCAAGCCTGATAGTTCTCACTTCATTGTCAGGAGAGGTGAGATATAAAAGTAATGCAACTGAGGTGTCCTATATATACTGACTTTCAGTGGCTCTTCCAGTTGCTCAAAAGCTTTTCTCTCCAGGGCCCTCATATGAACATGACCTTCTACAATGCTAAATATTAAAACAACTGTTTTAAGCTTCATGTTTTAGTTTTGAAAGCAAAGGAACAAAGTGGCAGTGGGGGCCAGCTGGCAGACTTGCATAGCAATGTGCAAACCTTTCCCCTTTAGACACATCAGAATTTAAATTTGCACTTAAATCACGAGTCAGGATGAATTTAAGCCTATCCAAGAACTCATTTATGCACATCACAAAACCACCACACAAATTGGTACGGTACTTTTCATTTGGCAGTCATTCCTCCAGAGACATCCAGGACAGAAATAGCAAGGGTACTGCAGGCCAGATATTTGCTGGCAAAGCTGCCTGTGGTAGAAAACTTGTTCAGCACCTGCCTGCCTGTGCTCTGCCTGGCTGCCACAGCCACTATTACACTATTGCCTTTATAAAGACTGGAATTGTCCACGAGATTTAGGAAAAATACTGGGTTTTGTCGTTTAATCTGAGCTAAAATTTTAAGTCACATTTAAACTGAGTGCGAAGACAGAAAAGAATCGCAGGTCTGAGCAGAATCACTGTTTTCAGAATCTTGTAATTTCTTGGGACACAAGCTTGGAATTCATTGTGCCAAGCACAGCACTTGTTCCTCTTTTCCAACTGAACAAATCTGAGTTAAGGTTGACAGGTCACCGTGTGGGTGTGGAGATCTTGGAATTTAACAACTCATATCTTACTCAGATTTTAAAATCTGGAATACTTGTTAATCAGCCTCTTTACTTCTGCTTGCCCAAGTTCCTGTCTGATGATAATCCAAATGACTTTCAAGTGAACTCTCTTCTGTCAAGAAGAAATGTGAATTGTCAATTAAAAGTAAAAATTGGCAAGTAGGTCAGGATGATCTTAAATCCTCTCAAGGTCACCTGGTCAGTCAGTGCTGGGAAACAGATCTTTGTAGTCCCATGAAAAAAATCTTCGGTGTCTGTTTTTTTTTCTGTGAGATCCTGAAGAAAGAGGCTCTCTGCAACATGAAGACACTGTGATATTTGTCCCTCATGTGAAATATCTAAAATTGTGTTGTCAGTGTCACAGAAGAGAATGTGGGAAAGAATCAGGTTTTACCTAGTGATTTCTTTTTTTCCTGGAACATTAATCTATCATTAAATGTTGCCTGGATAATTGATGAGATAGCAGAAAGTCTCCTTTTATACATATGCCCTCTCTGACACAGTGGTGTGCTTTACCTTCTGGAGAGCTAGAAAAGCTCCAGGAATTCCTCTTGTTGGCACTGATGGTAACATGTTCACTGGCAGAAATATTAAGCCTAGCTTTGTAGAAATGCTTTAAACAAGTGTAGAATACCTTAGAAATGGAGAAGCCTGCAGCCAGTATTGATTACTGTACCAGGAAAATCTCTTTACCAACCTGTGTGTAGGATCTGTTGCATAGAAATTGCAATCCTTTAATTCTTTAAGGCTTTGCATCTCTCAGCACATCTACCCTTGCAAAGTCTAACAAAATAGACTGGATATTATTCATCTTATTTTTCAGTATGTGTACAATCTGTAAGGAATTTTAGTGTATATTAAAAAAGAAACATGATCCATTTCAGAGAGGATTTTTTTTTTTACAGCAGTCTAATTTGAAACTTTCTTGAAACACAGACTTATAATTAAAGAGGCTAAGGACCAGGGAGAATCACAGAATAGAAGAGAATCATAGAGTGTGCTGAGTTGGAAGGGACCCATCAGGATCACTGAGTCCAGCTCCTGGCCTTGCACAGAACAGTCCCACCACGTGCCTGAGAGCATTGTCCAAACACTTCTGAACTCAGAAATTATGTGCACAAGCTAAAATAATTAATATCCCTAGAAACCCTCTCTTTTTTTTTTTTTTTTTTTTTTTTTTTTTTTTTTTGTCCTGTGTACATCAGAACTGCATTGTGCTCAATCCACAGCTCTCTTGTCATGAAAAAAGTGAGCAGTTTTTGTGTGCTATGTCCAGCTCAATGCTGTTCCATGGAAGTGAACCTTTACAAGGCCTTGCTTTCCACGGGATCAGTTTGATCCAATTGTGTTAATCTGTGTTAGTCCCTCTGCTCTAATTGGACCAGGATTTTAAGGCTGGTGATCAGCAGAGCTCCTGCTCTTTATCATACTTGGGAACGACTGCAGTGTTAGCCTGCTCCAGCATGACTAGAAGATTTTAGCTATAATTACTGCACGAAAGGCTGTAATTTGTGAAGACATATTGTCACACAGCTGGGGGAATACTCCCCCCAGCTGGACGCTCACCAGGCTGCTCTGGTTCCCTCCTGCCACACAGCCCCAGGGTGGTTTATGATTCCTGCAGAGCAGTAGCAGAGAGGCACTGCAGTTTCTCTGCTGTGCTCACAGGTCACAGCCTGGCTGTCCATTTACATAAAAATGGGACCTCTTGGCTCAGCTGCCATAATCTTCTTGACACAGCCCTGATCTCCAGGCCAGCCTCTGCGATCTCAGGCTGCAAAAAGATGCAGTTTGTGGGGGAGCTCTGGGAGTTGAAAATTCAGATTCTCCGAGGTTTTGAGGTTACAAGAAGTCAACTGCTTTCCACGTTAGTTACACAAAAAGTATGTGTTTTAAGACAGATTAGTAAATCTGTGTTCAAATTTATTGATTTTTTTTCATTTTTTTTTTCTTTTTCCAGACTACAGTGGTGTGTGCTCAGGTTTTCTCTCAGGGTTGCCTGCAGAACCCAGGGGTCCCTCCTCTGCCTGCATTTTCCTTTCTGTGTCATGAACTGCCTTCTAATATCCAGCTACTTTCTCAATTTTGTCTCTGGTCTGCTCTCAGTTTCTACAGCCCTTGTTTGGGATCCTGCTTTTATGACTTTTAATTTATTTCTTTAAGTGAACTTTTGAGGCAGCAAAAGCCTCAGTGGAAGCTCTTGATGACTTCCCAGGGAGGGGGATTGCAGACTCTCAGTATAGACATACCTGGTGTTTTATAGAAATGTCTGTTGAGTTATGAACTACAAGTATTGCAATTTTTGTTTGTATTACAATTTATTTCCATGGACTAGACTAATGATTTTTTGCTTGATTCTCAGGTTTATTTAATTGTTCATTTTCTTTGAGATGCTGTTTCACTAAGACTTTTGAGTAGGAACATTGCATTAGGTAACTGACTTTTTGTTATAGAAATACCTTTCTCAAAAGTGGTAACAATGTCTTACAAGCTTTGCACTTAGCTGAGGTGTGATGTGATACAGATTTTATAGTGAGGCTTCAAAGAGTTTCCATATCTGAATAACGTAGATGGATACTTCAGTCAAACATTTTTCTGACATGTGAAAGCAGATGGAGAATTCTTGTTTTGTTTTCTCGGTTATAAAGGGAAATGAATTCTCTTACCAGTAAATGATTGCAAGAAGCTTATTCATGCTGTGGTTTGAGAAAGTACATGGCAAATATGCCAGTGATGGAATTGCAGCCTTGTTTTGAGGTCTGCAGAATATTTGGGTTAAAGGGCTCACCTGTAGAATTCCAGTACAAGAACAGTGAATGTGAAAAGAGGGAGGGGAAAATAGATGAAGCAGAAACAGGAGAATAAATCATCCTTGAGAGTCTTTTGAAGATGTCTGACTTGGCTGGTTCACCCATGTCTAGGTCAAGCTGAATTTTTTCCCCTTTCTCATCTTTCCAATGAGACATTAAGATGTCATTCCTGGCTCTTGTAATTTAGGAATTTCTTCTTGTTGACTAGTCTACTTTCTATTTCTGTCCAGGATAGAATGGTGCAATTGTTTCCTTCCTGGTGCATGACATAAATGATACAAAATTCACATTGCTCTGCAGGAACATCTGTACTGATGCAAATGACATAAAAACACCAAGTGTGCCATGTTCCTTTTGGTGTCCTCTACTCTTATGTGTCACTGGAAGCCAAGTTAAAGCTTCTTCCTGAAGCTACTAAGATAGCTTTGAGGAATGGATTTTCTCCAGTAATGTTCAGATCCAGATGTCTGTTTGTTCCAGCTGAATGAATTATTACCATTCTGCTCAATAGTTCCTTTTATTTTAGTGAGTCAGGCAGGTATCCACTTCTGGCTGGTTGCTGTTCTCTTGCTTGGGTTAGGACATCTGGTCATTCTAAATGGATGGCTACCCTGGCTCTGGCAGTAACTTCTATTTATTTATTTATTTATTTATTTATCTATGTTTAAAATTTATTTATTTTTGTAAGGAAATATTTTACTGTGTCATCCTTTCTTTGTTTTCCGTGCAGAATTTGTAAGATTTCTCAAACTCAGTCCAAACGTTCTGCTGTGGGTATAAATAGCACATTTGATACAGACAAACCTCACTATAACAGTGAAAAGGGTGAAGCATAGGACATGGAGGGTGCAAGAATGTGCAGCCTGACATGTGATAGCCTCTCTAAAGCTTTTATTTTAGACAAAAATGTAGGGAGTAAGACAAAAGATAAGGAAATATCAAGCCTTGACAGTCTAACCTCTGACGATTTTGGAATACTATGTGGGAAGATAAAGTGATTGGAAGTAGGAGTAGGAAATTCAAGAGTACTGCAAATGCAGGGGAGCAGATGAGGAAAAACATTGGTAAGCAAAGCTTGGTGGTATCAGCTCACCAGACAACATCTTGGAGATTTATTTAAGAATCACCCAAATGTGTGTGAGCTGGGAGAAACAGTGTGTGTTAGTAAATATAGCTCCTCAGAGGGTTTGTACCTGTCTAAAGCCACGAGCAAGATGTTTTATACCCATACTGGGCACAACTGTGTGTTTGCACAGGAAGAAGCTGCAGTTGCTGAGCTCCTTTCAAGACCAGGCCTTGTGAAGTGAGAGAAATTATGATTATTTTTGCAGATTGTAATGAGTGCACTAAGGCTATTGCCAGTGCCAGGACCAAACAGCACAAAAGGTGTTAAAGAGAATTGAGCTATATATAAATAAAAGCATGTGTGTTCAGAGTGGAGATTTCACTACTCTCCAGCAACCCTGGAGATTTCTTGGATCCTAAAACTTGGAACATTGACAGTGTGGCCCACAAATTACCTGAATGTGCATTGAGAGCAGGAGCGTTCAATGAGGCTCTAACTCAATTGCACATCCAATCTCACTGGTTCAGCCATCTTCCAATCCTGAACTCTCTGTGTCAAAATGGAAACTGTGAGGGAAAAAACCCTGAGTGTCACCTGTAAAGACAGAAGTTTCAAAAGTATTATGTGTTAAATACAGGAGAAAAGCCTCTCACTCTGCTTGGTGATTCTGTGTCAGCCTGTCCAGCCCTGGGCACCACAGAGCAAAGCAGATACACATCAGATGGACAGGGACCAGAGGCAAGCAATAAAGATAATAAAAGAAAACAAACTGAAAGCATTTGGGTTTTGTAGTCTGGGGTTGAAGAAGGCTGAGATGTATGCAAGAAGCTGCTGCTTGTAGGAAGAGAATAATCTGGTTTTTCATGTCTTCCTGGGACAGGACAAGAATTGATGAGTTTAAATTAAAGCAAAAGAGATTAGGAGTTCGATAGGAGGAGAAGCTTTGCAATTGTTCAGCTGGAATGGATTGCTTAGGGCTGCTGTGGAATCACTTCAGCTTGGTGAGATTGGGCTTGACAGACATCTGTCAGGAATGCCAAAGGTGCTGATGCCTGTGCCTGGGAGCAGTAAGGTGAGCTCAGGCACTACTTGAGCACCTTCTGCTAGTTTCTTTGATATGTATCTTTGTATTTTCCTCTCACACTGCTGTTTTCTGTGACTCCCTGCTCATCTAAAAAGAAATCTTATTTAAAATGTTTGTTTGATACCCACTTCAATCAACCAGCAGGAAAACAAATATAATGTCTGGTTTTGTGACAGAAGGAAAGTTAGCCTGAGACAGATTTTGCTACAGAGACCAGCTTTAGGGCTACCACAATTTTTAAAACATCTGTTTCACTGTGGTGTAGCAGGAAGCAGCTTCTATTACACTTTATCAGCAAAAATTCAAATCCCTAAGTGACAGGGCAAGCTTAGAAGGAAAAACAGCTGTTGATGAGACTGTGGTGCATGTGCTGTGGGCCTCAGCAAAATAAAACTTAATAGGAAGGGAAAGCAAAGCATCTTTTCATTCAGCTTTGAGGAAAAATTTCCATGGTCCCAGGTTATGGAATGGATCTATTCAGCGGTTTGTGGGATGTGATACTGCAGTGCTGTGCACGCTGCTGGCAGCTGTCAGACCTGGGGCAGGCAGGGCATCCCCAGGGCTCCAGGCAAGGCTGGGATCAGTGTGGCAGATGTGTCACCAGGGCTGAGGAAGCAGGACAGTGATTCCAGTTGCATAATTCATTTCTGTTGGATAAAACAGAATGGTGGCTCCTCTCAGCTCTGTAATTGTGACTGGGTGTGTTTCATTAGAGCACTGGGCTACAAGAAGGGAAAAGACAGGGGATTGTGGTATGGTCACACTCTTTAAATTGCTGGTGCTCAAATACTGAACATTAGTTCTCTAGTACTAATTAAATTTTGTCTGGTTTTCTATATTTTTCATTTTGAAAGGAGTTTTTGTTTGGACTTTTTGCCTGCATTCAGATCTAGAAGGAGTTGTTAAGGAGACTACTGCTTTTGGAGAAAAGACACAATAAACCATCTTTCTCTTATGGTTTTTTTGTGCATGTCAGATTTTGGGCTATGCATTGACTTTGAAGTGGAACATAACCAAGATTTGTTGCACTGAAATATTGTGATGCTAAATTGCTCATTCCTCTTCAGTAAATGGTAGGAGGAAAAATGTGTGATCATTATTTAAAACAAACAAAACTGGAATTCATGCTACAAGCAGAGTGTTTATTGTCAATGGTATCTAGAGTGATTTTAGGAAAAGGACTTCATCATAACATCCTTTGAATTCCTCATTGAATCTGTTTGAGTAACAGATATTCTTTTAAGACAGTGGCTTACTTAAAAAGCATAGGCATTAAATTGCAAAAAACCCTCAAACCACCCAACCAAGTATATCAAAGAAAAAAACCCAAACACCCGACACCAAATAACAACCAAATAAGCAAAACACCCCGAAGTTACTGACTAATAGGGCTACAAACCTGTATTGCAAGAATGCATGAAATACCCCAGATTTGGTGAGGTGTCTGTGTACACGGATGTTAATGAGCTAAGTGAGCTGAAAAGTAAACAGGATGTGCCTCATTTCCCCTGATGAGCTTTTCTGTACAGGATCCTGGAATTTGCCTTTAGGTGAAGTGTCAGATATTGTACTTTCCCTAGGGAGAGCCAATTCTAATTAGCAGTATATAGACAAAAATCTATCTCTTTGTTCTGTTTTTACAGAGAAACGCTTGCATACCAATTTTGGGACTGTATCACTGCTCACCTCACCTGTGCATCTCTGAGCCCTGCACTGTTACATGAAATGTAGGCATAAGTATGAAAATGGTGTCCACAAAATCAGCAAAGTGGAGTGAATAGTAGCTGAATCTCATTACATTGGCTTTACTTTCAATTTAGACAAGGCAAAATAATGAGAATTTGTTAATTAAATAGTGCACTGGTAATTTTTTAACATCATGAGGTAAATGGCACTCTTAAAACACTGAAAGCTTTCTAATGGGCACGTGGAAAATCCATCCAAACAACACAGACCTTAATTTTTGGTTTTTGCAACAGAAGAAATTCCTTTAATTAGATGAGATTTGTGGCTGCTTAACCTGAATTTTTTATTGAATATTTTCCTAAATATTTCAGGCATTGATGACGCAGTGTAGTGCAGCACAGAGAAAAACCTTTGTATAATTTTGTATGTTAGTAAATAAACTAAAGACTGCAAAGATGCAAGATTTGAATTCCCTACATGTATATTTGCATATCTGGATTTCAAGAACATTCAACATACAGTTTTTAAGTACACTAGAAACAAAAGTAAAATCAAATTTGGGAGTGTATCTGGGTTTAAATTCATAGTTCCTTTCAGTGTGTTTTGTTTGAGGTGAGCTTTTATGGTAAGGGACAGGCTTAGTAGCCATAGTTGTAGATTCATTGAGTGAGGCTGATCTTGGAGCACATTTCTTGGGACAGGCTTGTGAGATGCTGTGCAGTGGGTGTGGTTACACATAAACTGCCTTTCTTCTCAAGAGCAATGTAGGAGTTGCATATAGAGCATGGATATAGAGCATTAAAGGGAGATTCACTGGTTTGTGGGTTACCTTTCCTCTGTCTTCAGTGGTATGCTTGAGGCAATGATTCATTCTAGAAATGTTATTTTTCAAACACCTGTTTGAAACTCGCTCTGCAGTTGGTGCCCAAGTGGTTTTTGTATTCCTTCAGTTTTTTATGCAAGTTTCAGCTCAAATAAATTCTAATTATTTTTGCACGTTTTCAGCTCAAATAGATTACAGAGTCTAACGTGTAATTTTTTCAGACACATTTCAGTCTTTTTTTTTTTGTTACTCAGTTACCATTGTTTTCATAACCAGTAGAAGTATACAGTCTGTGTTGTTTTAATTTTATAAGGAGGATACTCCTGGTATGTTTTGATTTGAGACTTATTTTATTAATGAACCTTTTGTTTACACTGTGAGATCAATGAGATGCATTTATTTATCAATGCCATCAAAACCCCCCAAAAAAAAGTTTAGAAAATCTAGTAGTACTTCATTGTCCAACTTTTGAGATAGAAATTTTGAGATTTTGAAAGACTGATTTCAAAGCCAATTGAGATTTGTTCCTGAAAATGGGATTTCTGTGGAATCTCAGATGTTCATCATTATTATTTAATGTTCACTACTAAGAAATGAATTGTTGAATTCAAACATAAAAAATGGGGAGACTGTTTTCTCTTGTAATTGAGCAATATATCATGTTCTTAATCTGAGGAAATTCTCCTTGAGTAATGTAATCCTCTTGTAATCACAACTGGTGAGGCATGGTGGGTGATGGTGTACTTCTGTCTTCAGCAATCAGGTTGTGGCCATCAGAAAGCACATAAAACTGCAGGTCATTTTCTTGAAATGTGAAAGGTGTCAACCCTCTGCCAGGTCTGCATCATCCAGATGTTTGATATCCTTGTCATAGTTGAATTTAGCAATCCAGGCAGCTTTGTTGCATGGGTTACAGTGAGATATCATGCAAAAAGCACAGGAGCAATGCTCTCCAGCAGCCATGGTGCAAGTTGCATATATTATTCAAAATGCCCCCAGAAATGACAGACCACTTGAAACTGTAGCAGAGCAAGATGTTAGTTTGGGGAGCATTCCTTCTTTTGGCTTGAGTAAGATGACTTGGCAAACATAGCAGCTTCAGGCTTTGTTCTCTGCTCTTTTTCTATTGTCAGGCATATAGTAATGCCAATGAAGAACTGAAAAGCCACTTGGAGTAATATTAGCTAATGTGATGTTGGCAGAGTGAGAAAATCACCACTGTTCTGCTGGCAAAGGACATTTGTTTTGCTGCTTCTTATTACTCCTGAAGTCTCACTTTGGGGAACAAACTGAGTTGTCACTGCAGGAATCAAAGGAGCTCAGTTACAGGAGAGACATCACCTCTCTGGCTCAGGCACATGTCACCTGCACACACTGGTGGGGTGCTCCATAGCTGCTTTTGTAACATTTATGTCTTTTCCAATATACTTCCGTTCTATGTGTACTGTATAATTTGTAATCTATTTCTTTTCTTTATCCAGAAGACTCTTTCTGCACTTTACTGTAACTCACTGCTCTTCTGTATTTTGATGTAAATGTTTGAGGCCAATTTATTTAGTTTCATTTTTCTCAAGCATGGATGTTGTTCTAAGTGCAGTTAAGAGAGAGAGTTAATTAGGCTTTGTGGTGGACTGCTTTATTGATTCTACAGACCATTCACTCTGCAAAACTGAAAACATTCATAAGCATGATTTAGCACCTTAAGGATGATGAGTAAATATATCGAAGAGATATCTTTTAGCCTTAAAGGTGTGATGTAAGTAATTCATAGACCTGTAAGCTGCAATAGAAGCATCCCTTTCCCACCCCCTCAAAAAAACAAACAAAAAAACCAACCCAAAACCAGCCAACCAACCAAAAACCCCCACAAATAACTCACCTCATGAACAATAGCAACAAAGTACTCACCTGGGGGACTGATGAGATTAAGAAACATTGGGGGTTTGGTGTTTATTTTGTTTTTAAGGTTTTTATGGTGACTTTTTTTCCTAGTGGTTGAAATTTATGGGTGATATTCATGGAATATGGATAATATAGTTAAAATAAATGTAGAGGAATTAATAGTGATTAACAACTGGCTAAAATCAGAGTTTTCTTAAGCTTGTGTTGATTACAAGAGAATGACAAACATGCATTATCATCTCATTGTCTGAGATAAAGAGGATTAGTTTGGATTCAAATGAATGAAGGAGATTTGGAGTTCCTTGTGTCAGGGTGGAAAGAACCTGACAGAGGCTTCTGTCTGTTATGTATCAGAAACAAAACCTCAAGGTGTGAATATTGGAAATAGAGGTTCAGCCCAGGACCTTGTCGGAGGTATGAGGACCATTGTGGATTTACTGCAAATCACATAAAACCAAACTTGGAGGAATGCTGGAACTTCAAGAAATTACTGTATTGTGGCTCAAAACTGATGTCAGTGGATCCAAAGGAATCTCTTCCTTATGCCACAAGTGACTCGGCTCCAGGTTCACTTCTGACTAGTACAATGAGGAAAGTAACTTATTTTATTTTGTTTAGGTGGTGCAGAAACAACAACAAACCCCCTTAAATAATTGTTTAGATAATATCGTTCATTTAAAATTCACTGCTACTAATTAAATTGTAGGTCTAACAAGCTAGGAGGTAAATTTTGGCAATGTACTAAACCACAACAATTATTAATGTAATTAAATTTAGTTATCTGCGTAGATGAGTAGAATGGTGCATTTAGTATAGCAGGAGCACGTAGCTTAAGCTGTGTGGTGTAATGGAGTATAGAGTAAAAAAAGTCATCACATTTTCCCTTGAGCAGAACAGCAGCAGGAGGAGAGGGTGCCTCAAAGGCACATTTTGCAGCATTAGGACAGAAATTACTGATTGATAACAGAGGAAACTTAATACCCTTATTCTGACTTGCTATCTTTGTAGTGACGCCAAACTCTTAGAAACAGTTAATTATCACTTCAATAAAAATATTTAGATGACAACTGTAAGCCTTCATCATTTCTGCACATGTGTTAGAGAACTCTTTTGTTGTTTCAGTATGTGTGAAGGAGGAAGTTAAGATGAACAAGTAAGAACAGATCTGACATCTCTAAAGTTACCATCAGCAAAAGCACTGGAAAGACAAGACAGGTTGTTTGGTCTCAGCTGCCCCCTGAGTTTAATTGAACATGGTGTGAATTATTGGTGAATTGTTGTGCCTCAGTCAGAACTTCTCTCACAAGCCTCAGAGCACGTGTGGGCAGGCAGTAGCTAAGACACTGAAGGGAAAAACCCTGCTTTTTTGCCAACCAAATAATTAAATCTGGTTTTTAATCAAGGTGTGAGATGTGTTTAGGCTCTGATACTCTGGCTAGCAGTTTTGCAAAAAGCTAGAATTTTTCTGCAGTGTCCGAGGGTGGTGGATTGATGAGAATTTCCCATTCCTGGTCCTGAGCTCCTGCAGCCACGTGGGGCTGGCACATTACTGCAGCCTCTGTTGGATCAGCTGGCTGAAGTGAGCTAAACACTGTCAGCATCCCCAAGGCACTCCACTGATCCTGGAATCAGACTTCATCTGCCCCACTTCCCAGGTAGCTTTTTAGCTGCTGCATGTTGGTGCTTGCTGTGTGCTGCTGATGTGGTTGGCTTCAGCTGGAAACAGCTGGCCAGGATTACCTTCCTCTGGGCTGTCAAGCTGCCTTTTACAACTGAGTTTTGGCAGGGTGGCGGATTGAGCTGCATTCTGCAGCTAGGGAAGATGCTGACATGGCTAATTCCCATCCTTTTGTGGCTTTGCAAACTCACTGCCAAATGGCTGCACTTCTGAAGAGCTGCACTGTATACAGAGGAAATGGTTCTCTTCGAGCCTATGGGTTGCTGGGGATTTAAAAGAAGTTTTCCAGGGATTGTGGACTTCTGTTGGGCAGTGTTTGAATACAGTTTCTGTTTTGAACTTATGGTTTATTGTATGTATTTTCATGAGATGTGTTAGGAATAGATGTTCCTTTGGGAAAATAACCCTGTCCCTTGACAGTTATTTTCTTTTCCTTTTGTTTTTGTGCTTGGAATTAAGGCCTATTCTGCCTTACCAAAAATACTGTTTGGCAGAGTTCTTGCACTGTGTCCTTTATTAGTAGTGAAGTAATAATATACTGTAAACAATTTCAGGCAAGCTGAAGAGCAGGACAATGCCATCCACATGGGCTGTAGAATGAAAAGTCCTGAAGCAGGAATTGAGGGACTTCCTATGGAAGTGACTGTGCATTCTCAATATGCCTCATGCATTCTCCACACGGATTGAGAGGTGATGTTTATACACACTCAGTTGCTGATTTATTCATAATATTTTGAGTTATTTATCCTTGGCTTCATACACACTGTATTTTTTGGTATTTTTATTGCAAAGCAGAAAAACAATATTCTGAGATTTACAATATGTGTTTTTAACTGTTGACTCTATTTAACTCTGTTCCTTTGTTTCCTTTCTCCGAATTTATTTTGTATAAGTAAATACAAGGGAAGGTCTTGACAGGGCTGTTTACTTTGACAACAATATCAACAGTGTTATATAACAGATGTATTTGTGACAGTAAATTTGAAATATATAGTTGTGAATAATCACAATGGAGATGAAGGTTCTGCTTCTCCTCTGGGGAAGCCCATAACACACCACACACCTGAGAGTCCAGCCAGA
Organism: Sturnus vulgaris; assembly: GCF_052056855.1. Classification (NCBI taxonomy): domain Eukaryota; kingdom Metazoa; phylum Chordata; class Aves; order Passeriformes; family Sturnidae; genus Sturnus; species Sturnus vulgaris. Next base: position 12,020,637 of record NC_142255.1, read on the forward strand.
ATAGCTGGGACTTTGAATATTAAATGCTGCAATGCACCATGCACAAGGATTATTTATGGAATGGTTTACAAGTAATAATTAATTATGCGTTTGAAAAAATCATTCAACCTGCCTGAAAAGGAAGAAAAATATCAGTGCAGGTTTTGCTTTGACTATGAGTTACTTTTTGACTGCATGACCTCATAGGCAAAACAGTGCAGGAGGTGTCTGTATATTAATGCATGAAAACCAAATGCTTGTGAGGAAATCTCTAAATGTGCAAACCTGTTTTGTTGGAAACTTCTAATAATGTGCAAGCATGCTTAGTGTGATGGGATAAAAAGAAATAAGCAATAGGTGAGATCTGTCATGGTCTGCTGTAGCTGGTCTTGATCCAAGCTCTCAGTTGACCATTACTCAGTATCATGCCAGGAAAAATAGCTGTAGCTCATTTATTTTAGTGTTTGGTAAAACTTAGGTTAAGTTAACCTAATGGGAGGATAGTCTGCTCTGAGAAGTGGATTTTATATTTGATGTCCTGTAAAATGAAGTCTGGCCTTTTATTCCTCAGCTGGTCCAGATTCTCTGGTTTGGAAAATGAAGCTGTTGCCCTGTTCCTATCAAATGTGTAACTTTAGCTCTGTCGAGGCACTGTGGGAATGAGGTGGCAGCAAAGTCCAGGAAAACAGCAATCTGGAGACTTTTCCCTAAATTATCATTTACCTTCTAGACTCCTAGTCTCTATCAAATACTCAAATGTACTTGATTTGACTCGGAATCAAAATCAGACCTTAAAATTAGACAAACAGCCAGACAGGAATTGTGAAGCTAGTTGTGAATTCATTGCACAGTGCACTGCAAGTGAGAGCCAGGGAGCTGTTGAAGCCCAGGGTAATGTCCAGAGCAGGATATTGGCTCCATGAGCTCATCTGAACGAGGCTGGTGTGAGTGATTAATGCCTGGGGCTGCTGGGTGATGTGCTGCAGGGAGGGCAGAGGAAGGAAGGAAGAGAGGAGGGAGGAGGAATGTGGATGGAACAGCAAACCACAAAAACATCTCTTTGATCTCTGGGGGTAAGAAAAAAGCACTTCACAGTGAAAGGTTGGGAGAGGGGGAAACTATACAGCTGAACTATTTGAAGTTAAATTGTAGGAGCTCAAAGAAGCAAGCAGAGTAGTTATGATTGCATAATACCATAACCCCAGCTCAGAAGTATTAAACAAACACAGAATACCTCACTACATACATTCTCTGTAAACTTCCAAACCACACTTAAGCATAACCCTTCCCCCTATTTCATTAGTTACCCAATGTGATGAATTTAGAGAAATTGCAAAAAAACCACAAACCAATGGCACAATTGGAGTTGATTGGGTGTTTTCATAATCTTGGATATCCAAACTTGTATCATCATGGTGTATCATAACCTTCATTTTTCTGAAGAAACTTTTATTTTCTTTGGTCATTTGGAGCTATTTTCTGGAAAAGGTGCCTTGCTCATCTCTTTAGATTCTTTGTGGTTACAGAGCTGTGTGGGGAGCTGTGCTCAGTTTAACAGCACATATGGTGTATTGAGACTGACATAATTCCAAGGCTGTGCCACCAAGTGGTATTTAGAAAAGGAATTAGGGATGAGCATATTGTTTGATGCCAAAGAAATAAAATCTGAAGTCCTTCCTGAAAGGGAGGTGATGGCACTGCTTGAAAGCTCTAGACCATGAGACAGCAGTGGATCTTAGAGTGAAGACTGGAAGGTCTGTGCAGAACAGGTCCCATGGAGACATCAAGAAGTCCAGGAAATCTTCATCTGAACTTTGTGTCTCTTGATGTTCTCCCTCTCCTGTCTCTCTCATTTCTCTGCTTCTGAAAATGTTTGTCTCTGGCAGCCACATGAAAGAAAACAACCATTATTTTGGTCACTGGGCTTCAGTACGAAACTGGGGCTCAGACTCAAGCCCAGTGGGCTGGACATCAGCCCTGGGGCTGCTGTGTAGCAGGCTGATATGGTACTTCTCCTTGACCACTCCCAAAGAGGTGAAGAAATGACATAAAATCATGTTTTGGAGTGCAATTCTTTGGTCTTGTTAATGAGATGGGAATTTTTCAGCTGCAGGATGATGCCATAGATGTTTGTGGAGTGTCAGTATTGGGGATGATGGGAATTGCAAACCTTTGTGTCTTATCCTTCTCAGTACTTCCCCTATTTATCTGGCAGTGCCAGATTCTCTGGTTTTTGAAATTATTGGAATGTACTCATGTTTCTAAAAAGAGAAAAAACAGCAGTCACTCTAGATTTTCGGTTAGGTTTGTTATTCACTCAAGAAAATTCTAACTTAAAGAATTTTATAAATAGAATCCATATGAACGTTTTCATTCTTCCTTCCATAGGTTCCTATGTGTTGTGTTGCTCCAAAGAGATAAGGGAGATGACCATGCAGCAACACAAGTCATCAAATCCCTCACAGCCACAGCCAAAATGTTGCCCTGCAGCATTTCAGCACAAGACAGGGCAGCTTATTGCCACTAAACTATGGGGGTTTGTTCATTGTTCCTATCTAAATGTACCTCCCTCTTCCTGGAAAATCAAGTGGGAATCCACATGGGAGACTGCAGACAGCACCTTCACATTTATTCTGAGGGACTTCTCTGACATTTCTTTAGGCACAGGATGTTGCTGATTTTCACAGCTATCTCCCCTGAAGGGGTGTACAGCTGGGGGCTGGGTGGCTTTTTGAAGGCCAGAAAGCAATTGAACTCAGTGTTAGAGCAGCTTTGGTTCCTGCATCCCCAAAGTGCAGAAGGGTGGCTTGTCCCAGTGTGATGCCTTGGCTAAAAGGATGCTGAAGCTCATCCCAATCCAACTTGCTGCATCTCCCCATCCTGACGCTGCCTGGGGGAGGTATGAGCCTGCACTTTGTCCCCTGACACAGCAACCCTGCTGTAAAGTTTAGTTTCAGACCTTTCCTTGTTTCAAAGCACAATTGCAGCTTCCTTTGAACCAAGGCATTTCTTCCAGCAACAAATGCATTGCTTTAGGCAAATTATGGCATCTCCCAAATTAATTTTATTTCCCTCTTTGTTAGGATTTTTTGTTGGCATTATGCCAAGGTCTTTCTTTTTATGACCAAGATAAATTTGTAACTCTGATTTTTCTTTTTTTTTTTTTTTTTTTTTTTTTTTTGGCATAGAAGTGGATTTGCATAAATGTGATTTTCTGTTCTGGTGCTAGAAAGTCTAAATGGAAACATTTTGAGTTCTTCTGGGGCCCTTTCCTGACTGTGCAAATGTACAAGAGAAGAAATAATGAAAAAACAAATTTTTTTAAATGAAAAAAATTTAAATTTTATATACATGCAAAGGAATTTATTAAAAATGTCATTCAACTCTGTAGCTAATAGTTTCTCCTCTATGGCTTTTTCAAAAAATTGCTTATTAGAAAAGCAACTATCACACTGAGGAGAAGAATTAGGGCTATTTCAAGCATATTATTTCACAGTCTCTTGCCAGTGGGAGACTCAGGGAGGGGGTTGGGGGCTTACAGTGGCTAGACAGACCATTAAATTGGTATTAAACACTTTTCCATATGAAGGAAGTCACCTTCTGCCAAAAATCCAGGAGCAAAAGGATTGGTTTCAATGCAAGTACTGCTGGGATGGGGCTAGATAAACTTTGAAAAATTAAAAGGTCACTGGGGTCAGGGTGCAGGCTTCAGAGCCTGTCTGGCTGGTTTCCTTATAGACTCTTGGAGAGCTGGCACACCAAAGCAGCATGACGTCCTGCATAAACATTTGATCCTCCTGACCAGTTTTTTCCATGGTATTAACTTTCTTAGCAGGAAAAAAAAAAGTATATAAAAATGACCAAAGCTGTTTTATATCAATTTTCACCATGCAGAGGCACAGAAAGATTTCTGTGTTGTGTCCAAAGCAAAAGGGAGGGCAAAGGCAGAAAGAGCAGCTTGCCAAGCTACAAACTGCTCTAGTTCCTAAAATAGCAGCTTAGCACAACAGAGGGCTCCCCTGCAACTATCATAAAATACTGTTATTGATTTTTCACCTGGTTAATCAAGTGGAAAAGATAAAAAATATAAACCATGCAAATCTAGGAAGATGGAAAGGAAAGCTAAATGATTCTTTTAAATATCCAAATCAAAGAAATGTTAGAGGGCTCGCTAAATCTCCAAAGCAAAGAGGACCTGGATGGAGCAAGAGAGACAGATCTCCAGCTGAAGGGAGCTGGCATTGTGTGAGGAAGGGCACGGGTACATTTTCATGATGTTTTGTGTGTCCTGGCTTTGGGGACACGAGTCAGTCCCGTGGCTGCTGGTTCAGTTCCAGGGCTGAGCTTTGTGCTGTCCCCTGGAGACCCCGGTGTCCCTGGAGCCCACGGTGTGCAGTGCAGTTGTACTTGGTTTGGAAACAGCTATGGGCAGCAGTGTCCTGGCTAAACTGAGCATGGAGAGGCTGAAACCTTGGCTGGACAGATACATTTCACTTTCCTGGAAGGCAGAGCCAGGAAGAATTAAGGATTGGCCCATACCTTCTGTTGTTAAGAACGTCTCTTCTGCCTGGCTTGGCTTTCGTGCACATCGTGCTTCAACTTCAAAATACTGATCTCAGTTCAGTAAAAGCAAACAAGCAGAAAATCTTCACTGTGCTGTTGTAAGCTTTCTTTTATATGCTGGAGTTTTGTTTGGTTATGCTTTAACACAGGATCTAGATTCTGGAATGAGCTAATGAAGCTCCTTGTCAGAGCCTGACCATGAGAAAGTGCATTAGGCAAGTTCAGAGCACTCTGCATGGGAATCCTCCAGCACAGAGCTTTGTGCTTGGAAGCAGCTCTGCTAATTTCCTGAGGAATTCGTGTGGCATATCTACACTAGCAGATGGTATTGTAGTAGCAAAGCTTAACTCTGAGAGAATTTGGAGCCATTAAATAGTGAAGCAGCTCAGGGGTCTGTATTGTCAATACAGGATCAAGACAGTTTGTGAAATCTGCTGGTTTGTGGTATTTAAAAGAGAAAAAATTTGCTTTCTGTTTTAAAGCTTGAAGTTTTTTATTTTTTTTTTTCCTAAATACATTTCTCTTTCCAGAGCTATTTTTCTGTTCAACCTTTTCAGAATGCCCTCAAGGGGTGGCTGCTGCCATCCTATTCCTGTAATGGGACCAGAACCAGTTCTCCTCCTGGAGCTGTGGGAAGGTTTGGACATAGCCTGTATATGTGCCCACAGGTAATACATTGCTTGCTATGGATTCTTGTGATCAAAGTGCATTTTGGAGGTGGTAGGCTCACATTTGGAGACATATGTAGTGCTGCCATAAGGCTGGCAGAAAATTCACTATGTATTGGAGATGCTTGGGTTTTATTGCATAAAACTTCCACATCTGGTAATCAGAAAAAAAGAGGGATATTCCAGGTGATATTCCCTTCCATGATATGACCCCTGGTGAGAGAGTAATAAAGGAAGAGACTTTAATGACACAGAATACCAATGAAGGCTGCACATAAGAGGGGAAAGCAGGATCAAATGACATGACAAAGTCGAGCAGAGGAGATTTAATATGTTGCACTAAAAGCTGAAAATAACTCAGGGAGATAAAATCTACAGCATGGGAGTGGGGGGAGTAGAGCTTAAGGAAAAGAGTGGAAACCACAGAAATGACCGTAGTCCATTTTTATTTTAACCACTTACAGGAAGGTGATGAGTCACCTCTTCCATTGCTCTTTGATTTATTAGCAAGGTGAGTTTCCTGCTATGGAAATTAGAACCAGCAGAACTGCCAAAGAGGGAGGAAGAGTGTGCACAGACATCTCTGTAAGCTCTGCAAGAAGCAGAAGGAGGAGGAAACCCATTTGGGTGGGGAGAGGCATGTGCCAGAGACACAGAAGTCAGAGAGCAAGAGTTATGCTGCCCCTCAGGAGATGAACAATAAAAAAAATATTGTCAGGATTTCAGATACGGAATAGACTCAGGTGAATGAAACATTCTGAATTTAACCCGTTTTTATGGCTATCTGAGTGCAGAAAACTTCACTCTATTACTCTGCTAGGTCAGTGGAAGGTCAGCTCTCCAATAAGTTACAGAGCTATGTTAATTTGTTCCACGTTGGGCTTGAAGTCTATAATTAGGTGAAACAGGACTTTATGGAAACTTCTTTACGGAAGTAAAAGCTCAGATTTTCAGTCCTGTCATTTACATGCTCTTTCTGGACCTGAGGAGCAGTCCTCCCAGAAAGCTTGAAAACCTTCTGGAAAAAGATGTTGATAAATAAATATATGTATAAATATATATAGTTTTAATATGTTTTTTCTTTTACCAGAGGTTTTTGGTTTTTTTGGTTGACTGGTTTTTGTTGTTTTGTGTTTTTTTAATTAATACCTTTCTTGATAATGTTCCCAGAAATTGTAACTGACTTCACTGTCAGTTGCTTTGCTCAGCAAAGGTTAAAATTTTTCTGACAGAAATGCAGCCTGGCAGCTCAATACATATATCTGCTGGTGTGTTGTTTGGTCCTCTGGGGAAAAGGACAGGTCACTCAGAGGTACAGACCTTCTTCCTTAGCTAAAGTGCTTGTGGCTTTGAACTGAAGTATTTTTATATGTGGATGTGTGGGTATTGTTACAAATAAACACTGTATTGAGCATTAGCAGTGCAACAGGATAAAACTGGAAAATAGTCTTGAATAATTGCACAGCTGTAAATAAGATTTAATGTTCTCCATGTTCGCTCTTCTGCATTGTCAGACATCCTTTCTAACTGTAGAAATTCATAACTCTGAAGTGTTGTTCACAGAAAATCAACAGAAGACCAGCTTGTAAATATTTTTTTTAGGCTTAACTGGGGTTCAAACTGAGACCATGTGTTCAAACACCTGAGTTTCCATGAAGCTGCTTTCCATTCTGAACTTTGCAGATCAGGCCAGTCATTATTAGCCAGGCATTATTCATCCTCACTCTTTTAGATAAAACATTCATTGTCATCATGTTAATATTTGTTACGTGGGCTCATTTTATCTGGTGGGGGTTTTTTTTTCCAATTTTCCCTACTGCTTCAATAAGTCCTCCATTTCTTGCAAGACTTAATTTCAAATTATTTAAGTTTATTATTTCAACTTCCAAAGATGATTATTTGGCATTGAGTAAACAACTTTAGCTATGCACTTGCTGGCATTCCTGCATAATAACTCTCTGCCCGTATTTTACCACTTATAGAATTGCTTTTCATGTTTAAAAATAGCTTTCTTATGTAATAGATAGTAACATTTGTTATAAAATGAAAGTAAAACCAATTAAATCTGCCTTATTGTATTTACTAAAAATTGATGTGTGTAAAGTCTAACAGCTTATTTGGGGATTTTAATCTAAAAGTGCCCTGCAATAACATTCTCTTGTGTTCTGGGAGCCAGCAGTAATGGAGAAGCCACTGCCTGCAGAGATGCTGAACTAAATTAAAGTATTGTGTGCTGGTATTCGAGCATCTGCCTCATGAGTTAATCTCTGGGAAATGCTTGAAAATACCCTAAAGTAGCAGCCATTTCTTTGTTTAAGTTTGAAAGCTTTTTGTATCTATTCTCATTAATGCTGTAGTGCAGAAGATTTGTTGTTCTGTAAATGAATTGAACAGAAGCTTCTGCAAACCAAGAACAGATTGCAGTTTCCTCATTTCAGTCTCCATTTTAGATTTTTTGTGTGTAAAGGATTTAAATTTGAGCTCCAGGGACCTAGGTGTTACTGTATTTCCTTCAGCATATGCGTTCCCTGTAATATAGAAGTAAAATTGTTGGACTTACATGAATACTGCAAAATTTTCAACGTTATGCTGCCTGAATGATTGAGGATTTTTTTCTCCTACCTTAATCTTCTCTTGAGTTATATTTACACATATGAGACTCTAAGTGTATGGTTTCTCTGAAAGGTGGCTTCCGAAAATGCTTCATCTTCATTGTAAAGTCTCTCATTTTTCTTTTCCTTTATAACATTTCCATTCATCCAGCTCTGGATCAGAAACAATACCATGTGATTTACAATCGAGCATGACATAAATAGTTGAAGCTGTAAGAGCAGCATGTAGTAAACAAACAGACTGTAGGCAGTAATATATTTGAATACAGGATTTTTATGCATGAATAATCCATGAGTTTATAAAAATCAGTCTGTTTATAGATAATTTAGGAATAGAAGAATGCTTTTATTCATGAAATAACTTATCTTCTCCAGCTTAACAAACAGTTCCACGAAATGCAAGAAAAGAAGAGTTGTGACGTACAGATTTGCCAAACTTAGCTGTTGTTATTTCAGAAAATAGAAGTGTGCATCCAGCAGGACAAGGCCTGCAAATGGAGTTTGGGTCTCTGAGCACACTCCCTCAGATGCTGATTTCTGCACTGGTACCAAAGCTGCAGGTGAGCATCCTCAAACATCCTCCTGCAGTTGCAGCTCAGCTGAGTGAAAATATTTTTGTTCCTGCTACTCCCTTCCCCTGCCTGGACATTAAACCCCTTTATAGCTGCTGGAGGAGCTCCATTTTGGACAAAACAAATGGGTTGGCAAAAGCATGTTATTTGTTTGGGAAATGATGTCCAAGAGCAGCTCCTAGAAGATCTGAAGGGACAGTTCCAATGAGGAAGGGAATGATGTGTGTCCATCCCTGGTTCTGCCTCTGGTGATTTAAGTGTTGCCACGCCAAGTAAATCATCAGCAAGAGAAGAAATAGCAGGGTGTGCATCCTGGCACAGACTATAGCCCTGCTGTCCTTGGAGTGCCTGGGCAATCAGGGCAGGGTGTAGGAAAGCCAACATCTGTTTGTCAGTCTGGCCTGAAAGAATGCAAGTGTTTCAGAAATAATGACCGTGACATTTCTGAGCCTTTCACTTCATCGTTTTTCTTCAGCCAAAGGTATCTGTTGAATCTGTTGAACTAAATTATACATATAGTTTATCACTGCTTTGAAAATCATCTTTATACCTAAGAAACTCATTCCCTTGTCCAAACAAAGTGGATCAACTCCCTTCTCATCTGACTTCTTTTCTGCTTTTGATGCAAGTTTGTTTAATGGTTTATAGTAAGGTCTTTACGCCTTTCACCTTAGTTCTCATGTGTTTAGAACCAGTACTTTCAAAGAAGGAGGCTCTATCAGAATAAATTAATATCTTAGAGTGCTTGCAATTAGAAAGTAGAAATAATAAAAGCTAATTTTAAAATGCTTGCAAAGAAAATAATTTTAAATGGGAATCAGAAAATGACTGTGTAGAGAAAACAATGAAGGGATTAGGAGAGTGTGGTGGTATTTCAAACTGAGGTTCCTTATATGTATTTAATTAAGAGCCAATAAAGTAGGATTTAAATATACATAAACTAGACACAGTAGAAACTTGTTAATTTGCACTCTAATAATTTGCAGATTTTATAATTTGTGAAGAGAAAAAAAAAATTAAAAGCTTCCTTCTGCCTTGCAGCAATGGTTTAAACAGAGGGCATAGTGAAACAGCCTATTATTAACAGTTTCTTTGGCAAGTATACTGGAAAGCAGTGGCTCTGCTTGTGATTGTGTTGTAAGTGATTAACCACTGGATCATAGTTATTAGTACACCATAAAATGTACTTTATTCCTACTTTTTCAGACAGCAGCCAGTGTAACTTTCTAAGATTTTCATTGATTTGGAGTTGTCCATAAATAAGCACAAGTCAGAAATGCAATGATTTGCAATAACTCTCAGGCATTAAAATCACAAATCAACACCAGCAGCATGGAAGCTTTTGAACATGTGCCTGGAAATTCCATATTATTGCTGGAATCTTGTCCTTCAGGAGGCTTTGTCAGCCGTGGAGGGTGGCAGGGGGTTGGTGCTGCTGCAGGTCACTGTGTCTGCAGGGCTGGCTCCCAGTGCTCACACATCAGTACAGGAGAAGGAACTGAGAATGCTCTGGTTTGGGCTGGTGTGGATTTTTCTGAGGTGCATCTTGATAGGCCAGCTCCTGCCCATTGTTATTTATTATTAATTAATGTAGGTCTGATTTTTATTGGCCTCTCACTTTTGCAATAGATCACAATGTTAAATGACACTGTTCAGGTGTCTTTTCCTTTATACTTATTTGCACAAAGGGTAAATTGAGTTTGATGTTATTCTGTGATTAGATATATTTGACTGATTTTCCAGCCACTTTTAACATGTTATATGCAATATTTTCCAATGAGGTTGTTCACATAGAGTCTAAGAAATATTAAACCCTTGAGAAATTCCAAACATATTTCATACGTTTAATTCATTATTTTTGTAATTAGGTTGAGATTTTAAACATGGTTTTATTTCTGAAATAACTTTTACTTAAATGAATTATGGATCAGTGTTCAATTTTTACTACCACTACAACATTCTAAAATATTTCCTTTTAATTCCAATTGTATGAAGTGACCTTGATGTGCGCTGCACTTGATCCACACTAAATCAGAAAAAAACCCAAATAAAACTGCAATATGACCATATCAGATGAAGATATTCCAATTTACTTTAATCCTGATTCCAGCTACCTGGAAACTGTCCACCCAGTTATATGTGAAAACTTGGAGGAATGGTCCATCGAGTCAAATATTTTCATCAGGTAATTACAGCACTTGGTATCTTCAGCAGGGAGTTGCCAACACAGAGCTCTGGGCAGAGCAGGGTCCATTTTTATATATTCTTCTTCTGTGGTGTTTTTGGTTAATCAAATCTACTTCTCTGCAGCTTGTGACAAGGTAGAGGATTTGCATTATGATTCCAATTAGGTTGAAATTAGTAGAAACGTATGTTCAGGAGCTGATGTTTAATGTATGTTCGATTAAGAGGTTCTTTGATAAACTGACTCTGAGGATTGTTAATGACATTTCTTGTCTGCATCCTACAACGTGATTGAACAGCAGTAGTACCATGTGATTAACAGAGATAGTTCTGTCTTGTGCTGTACCCTGCTGCCACAGGGAACCAACCAGATCAGTTTTTAGGACAAAAAATGTTTAATAACAAGCAAACAAAGCCCTCAGAACCTAAAACTTCGCACAAAATAAAACCCACACACAAAAAGGGTCCCCCCAGATAATTGGAACATCTGTCCTTACTGTTGCAGTAAGTAGCAAGGATCAGAATATCCAAATGACATAGGAAATTATATTTCTGCTTTATTTTAATCTATTTTGTATTTTCATTGAAACAAAGGGACACATGGAAATAGCACATATTCGATATGCTGAGAAAATGCTTGCATTGCGTGTTATTGGAAAAAACCCCAAACAATAAACATTCAGTATTCCAACCAGACAGGTGTTGCAGGGTTTGGCCAAGTCTAAATCCTCCACAAAATGATCTATTTTTTAGCATTGTTATTTTGAGGAAATGTTGGTTTCTGCAGAACTGAGGCTCTAGCAAGAAATCAATAGGCCCTGGTGAGTGCAGTGCTCACCTTTCAGAGGGTCTGCATTCCTGAAACATCTCTCATGGAAGGCTTCTGCCAAGGCTCATTTAAGCAGAAATTGGTTTCCTGCTTTTTAGAAACATTTTCCCCCTAAATGTAGTGAGATCATCTTGTCAAGAAGTTTTCTTCTGCTGCTGTTGCAAGTGGTCCTGTTTGTTCACCATCCCACTTTCCCTATTTGTTCCAAGGTCTGGAGGAAGCCTGTCTGTCTGTCTAGGATGAGACAGAAGGAATCTTTAGTCAATGGAGGAATCCCCAAGAAAAGGAATGGAATTTACTGCAACAGTCCGTGGCCAAAAGGAGATGAGCAGAAACATTATGCTGGCAGGAATATGCTCAAGCATGTAATTAGCAACAATGATAAAAGAACAGACATGGAAACATGAAATTAAATGGAGCTGAGTATGCAAACCTGCTCATGCAGTGGGTCATTTAGTGATTTTTAAAACAAATGTGAGTGGGCAGTATTAATTCTCAATTTTATATTCATCTGCTGGTCCTCACAGCAAATACTCTTGCCTCTGTTTTCAAAAATCCCACATCTGTGGCAGATTGGCACTATTGGGGTCTGGGGACTTTGGTGCCCAGGGTGTTTTTCTCTCCTGGCAGTCCTGCCTTCAACAGATGAGTAGGGGCTTGTGCCCCAGCTGTCTCTGCTGTCCCTGTGACAGCTGGACATTAATTTTCTAACCTTCCCCCTTAGATGAAGCCAGGAGCCACCTTCATGCTTTAGTTTCACATCATGGCTGACAAAGCAGTTTAGCTTTTATAGATTTTTTCTAGTGTAGTTTTTCAGCCAATTGTTTAAAATTGAAATTTATATTTGAGCTAATCTTTGAAAAAGCTGCTTTGAATTCTTCATAGTAGTCAAGATGTTTTTCAGCATTTCTTTAACCATTTTTAAATTGGTATGCCTCACTAGTAAATATCAGTAATTTAAGATTTATGGGTTTTTTTTCTTCATACAAATATTTTCCCTAGGATTAAGCTTGAGATAAATTCCTTCATGTTGCTGCCCACTATTTGCATTCATGAGTAAATTAAGCTGTCTAGTTCCTTGTCACTGTTTTTTCAAATGTTAGTAATTAAAATTGCAGAAGCATTTTTAATACCAAAGATTATACTGATGTTGGTGGATATATTAGGTTTTGACAAAGGTTTGGCAGGTAAAATTTAAGGTAAGATTGGCTTTTCTAGATTATTTATTTTCAATTTTAGTTTTACTGGCCTTTCAAGTGTGCTCAAAAGTGAGATGGATTATTATAATGTTTGCCACAGTTTATTCTCATGCATCCCTAAAACAGGAGCATGTGAGATGAGGAGCTCTTCATCTGCAGGGATGTGTGTAATGGCTGATATCAGGAGCTGTTCCCCCATCCTCAGTGATTACAAGCCCCTGAGAGCTGTTCCCCAGTTCATGATATCAGCTGAAATTACTCTCTTCCTGCTATGATCCGGCTGCTTTGGTATTTTGTCTGTACTGACCCTGAAGCTCATTCCTTATGCTGATTAATGTCTTCATATGGTCCTGAAACTCACTGTCCTGCATGTCTGCCCCTGTTTCTCTCATGCTGTTACCTTGTGAGTGATTTCTCATAATTACAGCACATTTTTGTGAAGACACATTGCCTGATCTGTCCTGCCAGACACAGTCCTCAGAGTCTCAGTAGCTGGAGGGCAGCCAGGCAATATTTTGCAGCTGCTTTGTGAAAATCCCAGTGGCTCAGACCCCAGTGATGTTGGACTCAGACAGAACCAGATGTCTAGAATTCTTACCAGGCACATCCTGAGCTTCAAAATGTTCACAACTTCTTGTGAATAATGGTGCATCCTATCTAAAGGGTGCTGCTTTACTATTTGTTTGATCTCCAGTTCAGACTCCCTATCCCATACAAGTTTAGAAGGAAAAAAACTCTGTAAACCATCTTGTACATAAATACAGGCCAAGTCTTCTCCTGGTGTAAGAATAGAGCCAAATAAAAGCTGGTTTAATGTATTTCTAGCTGTTTGAGGTATTGTCCACATACTGAAGTGTTTGCTCTTTCCATACCCTGCTGTCCCAATTGCCATACAAGGACTAGCAAATTGCTGATCTAATTCTATGAAATACCATGTGGTGACTTCTCCAGCCTTGGGGAATTCTCCTAGAAAGTCAAAGCTCGTCTGGGAACTCTTTTTTGCTGTTGGAACAGTTTAAAGGAGCTGCCTCCCACCAGTGAGTCGAGCCCATTGTGCCTGACAGATGTTTGCAGTGCTGCCTCAGAGCTGCCTGAGCTCACATCTGTCCGAGCCTTCTCCTGACACAGCACATCTGAGTGGGCTCCTTTGCTTCGTGCCATTTGCTTTTCCACCCCATTTAGCTCATGTGCCAGTGCTGAGTGTTCTGTGCAGGGATCTGCTGCAGTCAGCACCCAAGGCTCCCAGGGATCTCTCAGATTTTGGTGCCCATGTCTCTTCCCAGGAACTTTGTAATCTGAGTGTTGTGAATAACACAAAGCACGTCCTCTGTGTCTGTGTGATCTAGTGGAAGTGGCAGGCTCCTGAGGTGGAAGGTAGGATGACTGAGACATTTCTGGAAGTGGAGAGGTGAAAGCTGCTGCGTTGTTCTGGGAGGTTTTTCAACTTGGCTTATCAATTTGTACTCCTGCTCTTTGTCTTCTTTCTCAGACTATTGGGTGTTTGTAACAGTTTTGGGTTTTTTTCCTATTTATAGTAAACCTGAGAGGTGAACCTGTCCTCCATTGGAGCCTGTGGGATTTTCCTCACTGCAATGAAAACAATTGAAAAGGGCATTGTAAGGCACACTAAGCTGTAAAAATCATTTGCTGCTGTTCTCTCAGATTTGTGCTTCTCATTGGTAATTAAAATTCGTAAGTTTCGGTTTGATATCAGAGTTAAACTTAGCAAAATCCAATTTTTCTCTGTGATTTTCCCTTTTTCCTTTTTTCAATGTTCCTTACAGTGCCCTACAAACACTGGCATCCTGTCTTTCATTAAGTGCTCCACTGGCTTGCTGAGCATTGCAGAAGAGACACAGGATTGCCTCAGGTGAGTTTTAGTAGCCAGCATGTGGAGGTTTACTTGAGAATCTGGAAAACTAGAAGAGTTTGGCTTAATGCTTTTTATTAGAATTTTACTTTCTTGCAAAAAGTAGGATTTTGTTTGTTTTCCTTGCTTGGTGAAGGCAGATCTCTGAAGTAAATGCGATGTGTTTTTCTTCAGTCAGGATATAGCTCTAGGAAAAATGAGCTTCTCCCTGTTTCACTAGCACTTTCAACTTGAGGGATTTATGTTTAACCAGAAATGTAAATATCTTCTTGCTTCCCCAGCTTGATTTCTGAAAAGGTTAGAAGGCAATTTCTTTCTCATTGAGAATTTAGGATGCTTTATTATTTCTTAGATTAAAACATCATCTGCAACTATGAGCCAAAGTTCCTACAGCACTCAGTTTCTTCTAGTAGACCATAGCTTTATTTTAGGAATCAGTCATCTGTCCACCCCTGTTTACACTGGGATGTAATGAGTATTTGATGTCTCTCAGGTCTGTCTGTCTGTCAGTAACAAACACATGCAGCTGCTCCTTGTGCCTTGTCTGATGCCCCAGTCCATCCATCCTGGCAATGTGTGTTAGTGTGTCACTACTGGTGAGTGACACTTTCCTTTTTCACAGTCTGTGCCTTTCCCTATTTATCATTCATTTTGTCTCCTGTTAACTGTGCATCACCTCAGCATCACCTCCTCTGCCTTTTTCTCTCTTTTTTTTTTTTTTTTTTTTTTTTTTTTTTTTTTTTATTTTTTTTATTTGCTAGTTATGCCCTATCCGGGCTAATTTCTTTGCTTGTTACTGCTGTTGTATTTATTGATGAATGCCTCATTTCATCCCAAGCCACATAATCTGCACTCCTTCCTTTGCTGAGAACTTGAAAAATATACTTGCAGAAATATTTGAGCATAGGACAGTTTGTGCACTTCAGGCCAAATTAGAGACACAAATCTCATCATCTTTATTAGGGTGTGCATCTAATGTTTCATGCAGCACTGGGGAAATTTATGTCCCTGCCTCTGTTTCTCAATTAGGTCACAAATTATCCCTGATTGTATTATGGTTACTGACACATCAGTGCTGTTTTTTATTTTTTCCTACCTTTCTTTTTAAGAGCTCTCAGCTCTGTCTTGCAGGTAACCCAATTAATGGTTCTATTACTTGTAATGCAGTGATAAAATCCTCGCTGCCTGCAGTGGGCAGAGGATCAATCCTTATTTCTCCCTGTCTTGATGTCCTTTTTCCCCACCTGGTGTTGGAGTGCTGAGTGTCTTGTTTGGCACAGTGGGTGGGGCATGGGCACATCCCTGGTTTCTGGAAATGCTGCCAATGCAATTGTCACATGCTGCTACTAAATATTGCATTTCTGTGGGTTTGGAAAATCAAAACAACCACCTTCTCCCAGTCTCCCAACTGCACTTCTTTCTGTCAAGTCAATGAAAGTTTTTGAGATTTTGCTGCTTTATTTTTATGTCATAACCTAATTCTTCATATTATTAAAAAATAATCAACTGCACCTATTTAGTACAGCTGTAATACAGTATATGCACACATCTCTACTGCAGACTTAAAAGTTTAAATGATAAAAAATGAGTAATGGTGCTCAAAGACTAATGCATGTAAAGTCAAGCACTCATGGATAGGAAGGATCAGGATTAAAATTCCCACTTGCAGGCACCTTCTAGGATTTTCAGAAGGATCTAACCAGGTAAAATATCTAGTTTCCATAGGAATGTATGAAATATGGTCAAAACCATTATTGAAAATGCAATTATTGACCTGTATTTTGGATAGCTGTATACTTTCAAAAGTAACCTAGGTAGGTGGGAAGTCTCTATTTAACTGGAAGTTAATGAGGTTTAGCCATTAGTGATTTTGTATTAGTACTAAGCCCTATATATGTATGGAAAAAATAATTCTGAAATACTAGGCCACTTCTCAGAAAAGAGGCACTTTCTTGGATGTTTAGGGGGTTTCCTTTAGAACACAAATCTGAAAAAGGTCAGCTGGAGTGACTTAAAATGTATAAAGTTTTAAGTTGTTCACAGAAGTGAGGCCATTAATGCAAAACTATCCAGTATATGAAGTTCTTAAAACATAAAAAGCAAGTGTGTTTTGCTTTGAAATGATTAATCTTAATCCAATTTTTTTTTTTCAGGTTAAGCATGACTTTTCTTTTTCAGTACTGTGCCAAGTTTTTACTCTTTGAAGATATCGTTAAAAACACCTCAAAGTTCCTCTGCCTCACACAATGTTGTTTTCAGGAATTGCTGGAAGGTAAGCAGTAATGTAACTTGGTGTTATAAGGTGAAACATTAAGAAATAAGAAAAGAGATTCATTAATGTGCTCTCCATTAAATTAGCATTCTGATAATTGTTTGTTTTGTAATTATATTGAGTTTAATCTGACAATAATACTAAGAAATTTTGGGTTTTGAAACCATCCTTTGTTTGGGGAAAACTTTAATTTGTTTGAAACAACTCATTTGCATCTATGGTTTTCTAAGTTTTTCGGGTTTTTTTTTTGCTAAACCTCGAATGAGCTGTTTATATGACCAGATACTTTAACCCAGATGATAATTCCATTTCAAGAGGAAGAATGAAGGACAAAATTGAATGTGCACTGTTCCTAAATTAATGGCTGCACAATGTACCGAAGTGCTTTGTTATTGAAGTCTCATCAACACGTGAGCTGCTCAGAATTGTTTGGAATGTAGATCACTTCTGAGGTGTGAAAGGTGATAACTACTCTCCATATTTTACTACTGATGGACCTCTGAAATGGAATGTATGTGCTGACATCTTCGTGCTTTGAAGATTTAAAGACCTCAAATACTGAGGAAAAAAAACTGACCTTGAAAATCCTGTCCCAAAATTCCCCTTTTTTTTTCCACACTATTGCTTTACTGAATATATTAACTTGTGGAAAATCCTATAAAGGAAGATAATATCCATTGTGTTATTATAAATTTAAGTCTCATGCCAGATAATTCCTAGTGAAACATGTTATTGAGGTGACTCCTGTATTCCAGGGAACAATTTCTAATGAGTGTGAAGGAGAACAACTTCAGCCTTAATGTTCCATATTTTCCATCTATCAAAAGTATTTCTGATTCTCAACTGTTGCTGAAATTAAGATTCTGACCAACTTTCATTGCAATTTATGGTATTTAGGGAAAGAAATACTTTTAGCAATTTGACAAGTATAATTTTCTCTGGAATGGTTTACAGTCATCAGAATGTCAGGAATTTGTTGAACTTAAATAAATGCAATCACATATTAAACTCTTCTCTGGTAATTTCGGAAGACAACTTTGTAGAGTTCTGTTCTGCTTGTTCTATTATTTTTGTGGAAGTGCTGACAACAGGAGATGCTGAGGTATTGCAGCAGCAGGGGTTTAGAGGAACATGGGATTAGTGTGATTTAGATTTCGAAAGGTTGTCCTCAATGGTTTATGTAGGTAGACCAATTTTTCCATTCTTGCATATTGGTTACTTGTGCAAAGGGATTTTATAGTAGAATATCTTACAGAAGTTTGGACCAGAATAGTCGGAATATAGCAAAGGAGAGACTTGAAGTTCTTGTTCCTGTTTAGATCAAATCTAAGTTGGACTTAATTAATATGCTGAAATTAATATTGTTGTGACAAAATCTGGACAGGACCTGACATTTTCCTTTCAAAATTGATAGACTACAAAAAAATCTTGATCAACTTTAAACACTAGTCAGAACAAAACAAGGGCAAGTAGAAAAAGAGCAGAGTTTTTTGTTGCTTGCATTTAATGCTTTCTAAATAAGATACTGCCAACAAAACAAACAAATATATTTGATAACATATAATCTGAAAAGGTGGATTGATTTGCCTGGAAAGAGAGGCTGTAATCTTCAGAAGTCATAGTCCTGGAAACTAAGACTTCAATTCTTTTATTACTAGATGATTTACCCCTTGGTAAACTGAGGGAAATTCCATTTTCAGAACAAATTCACAATTTAAAACTGAAACGACACTTTTTCTTCTGAAAACAAATCACAATTCCTCATGAAGAATTCAATGGTGCTAAAATTAATATAGTGATACCCATAAAAATGAAAGTGATACTGCTTGGTGATAGAAAGCAGATGAATCAATCCACTCAGTGGGAAACAAAGGGAAAATGCTCTAATACTTCAGGTGAATTACAAGTGTTTTTAGTAGTCTTGTAAAATGTGATATCTCTAGATGTGTATATATTATGTATAAAATGTCATTTTCCTGCATGCAGTTTGCTTTTGGTAAAAGCTGTTTTCCCACTAGTCACATTTTGAATCATCTTTGTTTTCTAGAGTTTCCTAAAAATCAGTTGATTTTGGTAGTTGCTGTTTACAACCATGGTAAAAGTATTTAAAAGTGCTTGACAGAAAGCAGAACAGATCTCACTGGATTTTGTTGCATTGTTCAAAAAAGCCTGACTGTAATTCTGGCCTCTTATGTAGAGGATGTGTGACATAGCAGGACAAAAACCCACCCATTTTTTGTTAAATGTTTTTTAAAGAATCTTGTTGCGTGATGGATACTGTGGGTAACAGCCAACACCTCCTGCACAACCAAGCTTTTTATATTGTACAATTTATAGTTCTGTTGATCCTGTTCATTGCAGCTTTTTTTCCATATAAAACTAACGTTTGGGTTCAAATGTTCACCCTGATGTCAAAGTCTGATATTTTTACTTCTCCTTTTCTTCTAATTTTATTGATTTTTTTCTAGGCTAAGCATTCCATAAATTAGTTATAGCAAGAAGGCATATTGTGGAATGTGATATAATTGGCAACTGATTGTTGATGTAGGAGATTTATGTCGGCCTTATAGTAATAGTTTCTTATAATTGGAAACATATGTGATTTTTAGTGTCTAGACTTGGGAACTTTCCCAGGAAGGAGTTCCAGGTGGTTATCTAAGCATAATAGGCCAAATGGCTACTTAAAGGCTGCAAGCAGACATGGGAAATATGTAAATGTTGCTAGCAAATGTAATTATTTCACAATTTGACATTTATGAATTGCACTATATCACTTTATATCTGATGGTTTGACCAGCTGATCTGTTTTGTAAATTCATGTTAAAACCAGAAATTTGCTTTCTTACTGAAATAGTATAAAATACACTTTAGAAGTTCTTGATATATCTGGATGACAAAAAGCTTTTATCTATATCCTGTGCCTAATTTAATTGCATTGATGCAAGGATGTTTAACTTGAAATAACAAATAGTTACATTTATAGAATGAATCTTGTGAAATTTGGTTTGGTAGAGTTAAATTATCTGGCACCTTGAGCTTTGTCTTTGTTTGCTAGTAGTCTGATTTCTGGAAGGACCTCAGAAAGGAAACATGTCTGGAAGTTGTACAGCCTCCTAAAACATGTGGTGATTTGATATTTCCTTGATCCCAGTTTGCCTTGAACATGCTCTGCACGTTAAAACATCCCTGGAGAAGGAAAGCACAGTTGGCTATCCCAGCATGAATACTCTGCAAATATTGTTCTGGGACCTGCACAGCCTGTGACTCACAATGAATATTTTCAGCTCTGGTTCTGACTGTACAATAGGAAATAGAAAAGAAAATACGTGATTTGCTGGGGCCTAACACTGGATGACTTGATCACTGTGGCTTGCACAGAGAACATGGAAGAGCTGCACTAGAAGATGAGAAAAGTCCTCTCAATTCAGTTTTCATGTGCCAGATGGTTGTTTCTTGTATTTTTCTTTTAATCCTACCTGTTAAGATGGCAAAGAATGACATACGTTATCTGGCTCTGCAGCCAAGTGTGTGGTCCAAATTATTTTCACAGAATGCCTGACAAAGTCTGCTTGCTTGTCTGCCTGCCTCAATCATTTTTCTCAACTAATGAGAAAAATCTGCCAAGCATTGTTGGGCTAAGGCACTAATTATTCTCAAACAAATGTTTCAATTTTGCACAAGTTAGGAAGTGTCTCTGTTTTAAATGATTACATGCCAAGATGCCAGAGTAGTTAGACCAGTTTAGTTTGTCAATATGTCTGGAAGTCCCAGAGGATCAAAAAGATGAAATCATTAAAAGCAAATGGGTCTGCAGTCTTAGGTGCTCTTTTAGGAAATATTGTTGCAAAGCTTCTTTTTTTGTCTATGTTCATTTTTAATATGAAGTAGTAGCTCTCTTTTCCTTCTGAAAATGTAATTTCTTGTGATATTCCTGACTGCATTGGTCCTCAGATTCTATTGGTTTTGGCACTGAATTAAAGGAAATTTTGTGACTAGTCATGCAAGACTGGCCCATCTAATCCTTTCTCAGATTTTTGTAGCTTGCTCATCACCACCCTATTTAAGCATAAAGGAAGTTGGTGTCTGATAGTGACAACATTGGAAAGCATCTCCTTGTCAAACCTTCAGTAGAATTTGGCAGTTGGAAGAAGCTTGAACAACTTGAAGGGAGTTTACAGCTTCTTTTCCAAGCAATGATTCTGCACTTGGGCCTGAACTCCACACTTCCCTGCTCACGAATAGTTGTGAGCTTCCAGAAGAGCATTGTCCCACCTCTGATCACAAAATGTTTAGGTGACATCTATTTGTGACAAGGTTCTGCTGGTTTGGTGTGTCACTAGTGAGGCATGTGCCTCTGCTCAGCTCTACCTTTGCTGATATGCTGCACTTTTGCCATCTGCCTTTCCCACTGTTTGTCCTCATCCCAAAATTGCTCAGAAAGAAGCAGAGAGATTGCCAGGTTTAGGTTGCTCTGCTGGCTTTGTCTACGTGTACACCAACAAAAATCAGAGTTTCCAAGAACTGCCTTCCTGCCTTTAAGTAGGGAGCTGCATCTTTTCAGAGAAAAATGTATTTTAAAGATGATGAGAAATTCAACAACTAATTTCATAGGGATAATTGGAGAGGCTTATTTGAGCCAGCTCTGCAGTTTGTTTCATAGATGCATGTTTGTTCAAAATTGTTAGATTCATTTGTTTTAAAAGCATCTATAACGAGTAAGGGAAAAATTAAAGGATTAAACCACCAGAAAGCAGAACTTGGAGCATTTCATGACTTGATTATTTTCCAGCAGCCACCTGTGCCAAGGAAGAAAATGTGCCTAAATATTGTGGTATTTCTATCTCCTCAAACAGTTACTCATAAAGAGATAAATGGGCAGTAATAAAGTGTATTTCACTAATGGTTTATATGTTTTGTTTTTAACACATATCTTCTTATTTCAGGGGAAAATATGAAACCTGGTTCCTGGATACTTTCTCTCATTAGTTGCTTATTGCCCCTATCTGTACCCACTAGCTTAATTGCAATCTGTCTGCTTGGTGCATGGTGTGTGCTTTTTAATAGAAATTTTGAGAAATTATTGGTGAAATGGAGATGTAGTGCATGGGAAAAGCAGTTTGGTGTGAAGAGCTGGGAAGAGCTGTGTGGCAGCAGTGCATGCAGATGGATGATCTCCAGTGAAGGCATTGCAAATCAAACATTCCTCTTCTCAGGTACAGTGCAGGGCAACAAAAGATGAATGAGCCGTGAATCCCAGGGTATTCCTCAAAGTACAATCCACAGTCAACTCCTACACAGCAAAGAAGGTTTTAAGGTAATGGTGTTACATATTTTGAAAGACTTTCCATTTTCCCTTTTATTTGTTTTTTTTTTTTTTTTCTTTTCTTGTTTGGTATCCAGTGCAATGTTATTTGCTAGATAATTATCTTTTGATTTTGAGGTGCTGGCTGTCCTTGGTAAGACCTAAATCTTACCAGTAATGCCAATTACTTTTTTTTTATCAGGAAATACACACTCCATGCAAACTTTTGATAGGCCTCTTTTGGTTTTTTTTTTGACTTGTGAGTGTCTCTGCTGAGAAGTGGAGCAAGAGAGGGGGTCTGAATTTGGTTTAGTTGGGATCTCTGCTCCAAGAAAAGTAAAGACCTGGTGGCAGTGAGAATACCAGAATACTCAGTTGTGCCTGGACTGGAAACAAGTGCAGAATCCTCCTAGTGATGCAGTACCTTTATAGGGGTATGCACTTTCCAGGTAAATCTCCTCCCATTTTAAGGATGCTTTGCACATAAAAGAACTTCCAAGCAATTTTGTGTAGCAGGGGATCCCATGGCATACATCAGGTTCACCATATTCATTCTTGAAATACATTTTATGTGTCTTCACTTAATCTTTAGGAAGTGATAAAGAGACAAAAGAGGAAACTAAATGTTAATGTAGTAGTTTCCTGTAATGGATTATTTTTCATAAGCGAAAGTGGAATACTCTGAAATCAGCTTACACTGCAAATTAAATGCTAGGAATCCCTTCTATTTCCTTATAAGAAAAAGAGATTTTCTGTGACTGGTTCCACTGTCATTGACACTTTGGCATATTTAGGCTAATTCCAAATGCTAGTCCTTGTATATACCACTAATACTTCTCTTTTCATAAAAATGTCCTAAGTTACTTGATTCTCCTTTTGTTGTGTGTGTAAAACTGAAATTTCAGCCCTGTAAGTTCAGCTGCATGTGTTTGTACTATATAAATCTTTTTACACTGAAGTTTAGTTTTATGAACAACCACAGTTCCTTTAACTGAAAAGCTGCACCTTCCATCCAAGAACACTTCCTATTTTGTCTATCTACATGTGCTAGTTTGCAGAAGTGCAATTGAAATCTAGTGGGAGTAGCATTCCATTGTAGCTACACAAGTGTTGCATTGTTTTAAAAGGAGAAAATTTTGCTGTATAAACCCTAATGCTCTTCTTTCCCACAACTTGTTGTTACAATTCTACCGAACTCAGTAGAAACTTAATTTTCTTTTTTTAAAATAATATTTTCTCTAGAGTTATAACTCCACCAAGTTAAAAATGTTAAAATATGTGCAGTTGAAATAATGTGGAGAGGGGTTGAAAATTTGTAATTTGTTGCTTCAGTTTGAAGGCTCTTGAATTGTTCTCTCAGCAGCTTGGTAGTGTCTCCCATTTGCACCTATTAAATAACCATAAACAAACTGCAGCCATTGAACTGATTTAATGTGGCTAATCATTTATACCTGAAATTTTGCTTTTCTTTTTTTTTTTTTTTATGCAACGTAAGGATGTCCTGACTGAAAAGAAGCTGCTGGGCCTCTGATTTTTTTTTTTTATTCTGAGCAGGAAGTGTATCAACACTGTTCAAGAAAGCAGTAAATTGTTCTTTCCATGGTGCTTGGGAGGGTGATGAAGTGTCTCCTCAGGGGTCTTCTCCTCAGTTATTTCTCAGTGCATCTGAGTATTGCATCAAGTAATTTTCCTATGAGAGGGGAGCTTTCTCTTACACAGCTTAGCCATAAACACACCCCAAGGGGCTGGAGCACAATGAATGTGAGATTTGTCAGGTACACGACTGCACATCACACTAATCACATTCCCTGTGATGGGAAAGAGGAGAGGCAGGAGCAGATTCACTGTTCCAGAGAGACCCCAGCGCTGTGCAAGCAGCAGGGATCGTTCTCTGTCCCCTGGTGCATTGGTGGTGCTGCTGTTGTCCTTGGCAGAAAAGCATTCAGCCTCCAAGGTTGTCAAGTTGATAGCTGCTCACACGGTGTCAGTGTTACCTAACCCAGCAGGGCACAGCTATGGGAAGCGTTTTCTTGAAAGCCTTGTCAATATATTTTGTCATGTCAGGATTGATTGAGCTGCAAACATAAGCTGTGTGTTTTAAGGCAACACTTTTGTCTTGCAAAATTACCGTGTGGAACTAAATCTGCAGCTTGCTGTAGGTGCTTCATTCTCCTCCAGCAATGGTCCTCTCTGTTTCTTCAGTAGGAAGTCTCTGTGTCTCAGCCTAAAAAAGGGAATCAGTGATGCACAGCATTTCAGCTGGAAGTGGATTTGGTTGCAATATGTAATTGAGCAGAGGAGTGACAGAGGTTTTAAATTATGGAGTTGATTTTAAGAGTTGACACTGGCATTAAAGGTTCTATATTTGGAGCTCCTGCTTTAGTGGCTAAAATGGACATTTATAGATAGAAAATGTGATCTGAATTCCCCTTGTGGGCTTGGCAGATAGGTTTGAGAGTGATTTCATTTTTTATGTGTAATTTTCTTTTGGCAAGAATGAGTGCAGGGGGTGGTGGAGAGGTCAATTTGTCTATGTTTATAGGTGCTGACAGGCTTTCTGAGATTTAATTTTAATTCAGCTTGTTTAAAAATTGCATGGCAGTGTTTTTTTAAAGTATACTGTTGCCAGATTTTGTGTTAACTTGTATGTGTATACCATCAATTTTGTGACACAAATTGGCTTTATTGATAGCCAGTGTGTTACAGTTAGGCAATAACTAGTTAAATCTGAGCTTTCAAAATTTCAAACTGTATTTTATAAAGCTATGCATTCAATGGGTTTAAATGTACCTAAGAGCTGGCTTATACTTTTAGCAATTAACTCAGTTAGTAAGGTAACTACCCAGTTAGTAGGAGTTTTTTGTGAATTTGTTACTTAATGATAGTTTAAAAACTTGGGGGTTTCAGGTGTTTGGAAAAGAGCTGCTTTGAAGGTGGGAAAAGCAATTGTAAAAGTTGTAGTTATTTCCAAATAAGATGAAATTTGCATGATTAGAAAAAAACAAGGCAAGATTAATTATTTATAGCAGCCTGCATTTAAGTATCTTTAACCTCAAATCATTGCTTGTACCTTCCTTTCTAAAGTAGCACCTCCCATTTGGTCATGATCTAAAGCAAAAATTAGATTAGAAACAGTGCCAGTAGTTCTGAATGGTTACACTGCAGGAATCGTAGCCAGTTAAAATTTGGAATTTCTGCAAGGGGGGGCTAGACTCTTAATCTTAAACATCTCTGGAAAAAATTGCGGCCCTGATCTCCACAGGGAAGGAGGGGAAAAACATTGATTCAGAAAACATGTGCTGCACTCCACTGTATAAATGTGGATTTCAAAAATAAACTTTTTTTAGCATGCTTGAAAGTTGTTGCTGACTACTGCCAACTAGAAAATTTAATAAAGAGTTTAACTTAGTGCAGCCCAAGCCAGCTCTGCAAACACATGCCTTCCTGCTGAGATCAGGATGAATATCCAGCCCAGGGTGCAAGAGGCAGTAGGAGCAGCCCTGCCTGCAGTTATTGCTGTGCTGGGCACAGCTCTCAGCTCTCAGCACTGCACAGAGGGCTGTGCAGAGCCCTGCTCACAGCTTCAATTATTCTAGCAAGGCCCCCTGCATCTGCAGGCTTAGTCTGTTTGGTAAATGGACACATTCACCTTCCCAGTCGAGAAATCTTTTTATAGAAGATGTCTTGTGCTCTCCTCCCATATCTTCTAGTGCAGGATTTTGGAATTCAGCCATAGACATTTTTGAAACAGCCTCTTAATACAAAGAGAGAAAATTAATAGATTGTTTAAAAAGTCACATAATTTTCATTAGTTCTCTTTGAGAAGCTTTTTCAAATCTAAATTTAGATATTGGATTCAGTATTGATGGGGAAAGGAGTTGAAAACCTGTTTTTGCTTTCAGTCAAGAAGAATCCAGCTTTTGTTTAGTGATGTGTGGTGATAAGAGAAGGCTGAGTTTGTGAGGGCAGCACATCAGGCTCTGTGTCAGGGTTTGTGTTTCAGCCCAGATCTTTATCCTCCTCCCAGCAGGGTCTGGGACCGTGGGGAAATCAGCTTGCTTGCCTTGTTTTGGGAGGAGTGAGACTTATGTAACGCTGAGCAGCACTAATGCAGAGACCTGTACAGGCATGTCCAGATCTGGGCAGTTACCCTGGGACTGGGGCAGGTCCATAAACAAAGGAAGGAATCGTTTATATGAGCAGCCATTTCATAAAATACCATCCCTGGTCTATTCTTTCAAACAAACACCCCTTTCCAAAGTGGCAAACAGGAAGAATGTTTGTTGTTTTGTTTTTGGTATTTTTTTTTTTTGTCAAAAGCAAAACTGGCAAAAATGCTGCCAAACTGTCTTCCCAAGATGTTGGTGTCAAGGGACATGGAGGCTTGGGAAATAGTAAAGGGGAGAGTTCTCTTGTCTTTTAAAAATTGAGTGAGAAAGAATTTAGACTATCAGTGATGGCATAGTATAGGAAAAAAGATCCATGAAATAGCCTGCTCTGCAATTGTCTCATCTGAATTGCCCAAACTGGAATGAGATTTTGGTTTTGCTTCTGTTATTATTTATTTACTTGTCAAGGATGAGAGAAAAAGGCAAAATCCCCCCTAATTCACAAAAGGTCAAATAGTTCCTTTTTTTTTTTTTTTTTTTACTCAGGATCATCTTGCTCAGTGTGAAGGCCAGAGTCCAAGAGGTGGGAGTACATACATGGGGAAAAATATGTGCTGACAATTATTCTGTGAAATGATTCTTTTTCTACCATTTGCAGTAGGGCCACCTCAGGCAATTCTTTTGTCTAGAGACAATTTTGTCTTTTCTATTATTTGTGGGGATCATACATTACTTATGGGGATCTTACTTCTCAATGCCTTCAACAAGTTCTCCTTGCCTGCATTTCTAAATGCAGCACTCAGAGCTACCTGCCCAGCACATGGAGGCACTTCTGGCTTGATTGTAAAAACCACAGATCTGATTGCCTCACACAAGCTCTACAACAAAGCAGTGATTGCCTGTTCAGAAGCATCCTATATTCAGCCTTTATTGTGAGCTTGTAGTGTTTTGTTTCTCTGGCATTTGGTCTCTGTGTTCACCATTGTGACTAATGCAGAGAAAATCTGGAGTCACACTTTCATGTCTCTCTTCTGATCATATTTGTTATTCTAAAGTAATACCACTGTGGTGGTGGTTTAGTTAGCAAAGTAAATAATGTCTGTCCAAATGAGTGAAAAACTGATCTTCTTTTATTTCTAATGACACAGCAACATTAATATATATATATATATATATATATATATATATATATATATATATATAAATATAAGCGCTTTGGGTGGTGCTTTCCAGCAGTGTTGCCATTCTTGCTTTTTAATCTGCAATGTGATGATGTGTTTGAATTCAATTCTTGTAAACATTTGCACCTGTTGGAAGAAGCACCATTTGTAGTCACAGCAATGGGGGCACTGGGAGAAGCACTGAAGGAAGTATCTTCATAGGACAGGTGTAATGGATGAGTTTGTGCTGCAATTACTCACTTCATGTGTAAAGTGAATAACTCAGCCTCTTTTTTTATACACCTTTCTAGTACAAATTTTCCTTGGCAAAAAGTGATAGTAGAATAAAAAATTACCTAAATGCATTTGAGAGATGAATCTGGGTAAACGTTTAGGGTTGGTTTTTTTCAATGAATTAAGTTTTGGAATGTGTGGTAGTCAAACTTGACTAAACCAAGTGTAGCCCATGATAATTGCAAGAAATATAAACAAGTAGCAGATGGATAAAGGTAGTCCTAGCATACTGAGGGAAAAAGAAAGTTATTCATCCTTATCTGAAATACAGGAAAAGTAAACATTCTCATGTAGCATTTGCCTGGAAGCATTCTGAATTATCAGTACAATTTGAATCAATATTTTTTATTTTAAATTGAATGCTGTTGTGCTCAAAAATGGAGTATTGTAATATTAAGCTCCTTGACTCCTGCTTTGATTAGTTAAGGTGCTAATTTTTAATTCTTTTCCTGTCATTGCCTGCTTACAGGTGGGAAATAAATGGTTTGTCCTAATTTTTCTATGGAATCTCACCCTCATACAAGAACTAATACTGTAGATCCACAGATAAAATTCTGCAAGCAAATGTGTTCTCTGCTGTCATGGGATTATGGAGATGTGGGATTAAGTTCCCCTAAGGGAGTGGCACTTTTGCTTTTTTGGAGATTTCAACTGAAGTCTTACATGTACATTGGTGTCTGTGGTTTCACTCCCTTCAGTTCATTTTGGTTTACAGTCATGATGAAAAAATAAAATGAAAATAAAAATGAAAGAAGGAGTAGCCAGAGCCAACTGGTCTGTGTGCCATTTGTGTGAGAGATTCTTGAGGTTTGGTTTTATTGTGTCAATCTGAAGCATGAGGCTGCTCCAAGGAAAGAGATGGCAAGAAGTATTCTGCTAACTAGGCAATTGCATTAAAGTAACACTAGAAGGCTGAGAAACCAAGACAAGAAATGCAATTCAAATGTAGGAACTGCACAGCATTCAGGAGAAGGAGGAGAGTTTGCAGATGCTGTGGCTTTGCTGCTTATTCTTGGACCTCCAGCTGTGTATTGCTGAAAAGAAATCCTTGCCATGAAGAAACATTTGGATCTGAACTAGACCATTTAGAAATGCCCATTTTGTAAAACTTTATAGGGAAAGCAGGAAACCTGATAGCTGAAGTTTCAATGAATTGCCCCCTTTGGCAATTATTCCCAACAGAAGCAAACACCCTGGGAATTTTGCTTGGCACAGTCCACAACAATTGTTGTATGGTCTGCCTTTAACTATACAAAGTCTACCTAGGAAAAAGTGGGTTTAAAACTTAAGATATTGCTTGTAAGGTTTAAGATATTGGGGTGAAGGCAGTCTAGGTTGAATTCTTAACTGCTGCTCTGTTTTCATATAACCCTAAGTTTTTTTGTCCTAGAAATGCAAAATTCCAGAGTCATCTCACTTAACTGAGATGTTAATTTTAGGATCACACATGTCCTAGATTCTCAATATAGTCAATGAGGTACAAGCATCTCTGAAGGGTAATTTGCCCCCTGCATGAGCTGAGCCTGCCCTGAAGGTAACTTTTCTTTGTCCATATGGTTGTGAGAAGTGCATATGACCAGACCCACAATTTGTGATGCCTGATTTATGTAACTGTGTTTGGGATTGTACCTGAGCAAGTATGTCTTAGTTTTACTTCTTCAGGAAAAATGCCTTGTGGTATTTTTATATATAAAAACTCACCTAAAAATGTCTGAAAAGTGCTCAGGGAATCTTTCTGAAGCTAGAATTCTGGCTTCAGCTGCTAAGGCAGAGGGGCAGGCTAAAAGAAAGTAGCAATGGATATTATGCAGTATGTACGTCTGGTAGTGCATAAAGCTTGGATATGGGGAGAGGCATCATAAATCCTCCAGATTTTCAGGGATATGGGTCAGGGAACTTGCTGTCTCGTATTTGAGGTCAGAAGAAATTGAGGAGAAGAAGAAAGATGTGGTGCTGACGGAGCATAGGTGAAGGCATGATTGAAAGCACAGAGCTGGGCTGAGGACAAAACATGAAGAACAGAGACACACTGTGACAGTTGAATAGAGGGAATTGGGGCATGCTATAAATGCATTAAGGGTTATAAATGATGTTCTTAATGTTTTCCACATTTAGAATAAAATACAGGGTGCAACCTCATTTTTGAATACTTTGTGCAATTCCAGCTGTCCCATCTCAAGAATATGATGCAAGCTGTGGAGGTACAAAAGAAAACAACATGATCAGAGGGATGTGATGGTTTCCATGGAAGGGAAAATTCAGTGACCTGGGTTTCTGCAGTTTTGAGAAAAGGTAACTAATAAGGAGGAGGCAAAATATGCTGGAGCTACATAAGGTTAGGAAGAACATGAATTGAGTGAAGAGATAGTGATTATTTATTCTCACTTGACAAAAAACAAGTGATCAGGCAACACCTAATTAAATCGTGGAAGTTATTGCTACAGGATGCTAAAGATGCCAAAGTAGAAATGGTTTCTTAAAATTATTAGATAAACTCAAGGAAAAATTAGTTCATAAAGAGCCATTAATGATACTGATGTAGGGCCAGGCTCCAGCTCAGGAAATTTCAAAACTGCAGGTTTGCTGAGAATTGGCAGGACTTACCCTATGTCCTGTGTTCATAACCTTTTCTTAAGCATCTGCTTTGGCTGTTACCAAAGACAGGACACTAGGGCTAAAAGGGGTAAATGAATCTTTGGTTAACCTGCCATGTGGGCTGCTTCTTGCTAAACCATACAGTAAAGGCTAGCACTAAGTGTCTACTGTGTAAACCAGATGCAATTTAGACCCAAAAACTCTAACTTCTGCATATATTACTCTTTCATCTACAATATTATTTAATCATATATATAAACCACAGTCTTTTGGGCTAAATTTAGTGGTAAAATGATGACTCTTGTTTTTCCCAGTGTGCTGTCCTGCATTGTCATCTCCCTATCAGGTTATATTGACACTGGCCCATATTATGTGTATTTTAATCTGGTCTGTCTTCTGGTACTTGACTGTTGCTATTTAATAAGAATACTGACCTGGGTCAATTACCTTTAATTATCTAGAAGACATCTTTTTAGGATAAGTATAACCTTGAAATATTATTAACTAATATGTAGACCCTGGTGTATAGGTCTCATTGAAAGCTGTTCCACAAGCAACTAATAAATGAAATCTAATGAAACTGCTACTATCTTTTTGGACTTATTAGTCACATCACTTAAAATAGTTTCTTCTCCAATCCCCATTGCTCTGTCTTCTTTAAATTAGCAATATTTGTAATTTCCTGCTGAAGTGCTGCTTAGAGAGCCAGAACTGAGTGGTGAGCACAGTGGGATGCTGGATGCATTCTGGAGCTGTTCCTAGGGTTTACTCCCAGCAGACTTTCACACCTGTGTGACAGTCAGTAGCTGGCCAAGAAGCTTTTGTTTAACATTTTTTACGCAAACCGATCTTTAGCTTGAAGTTTGTGTGGTGAACAGCACAAAGAGAGCAACTGCTGCCCAGAGAATGGAAGGGGGCTACGGCTCAGAGAAGGCTGTTTGTCAGAGAACAGAGAACATGAGGCTTGATCAAATGCCAAATTAATTTGTTGCAAGTTAGCTTGAGTAAATAGACATCATCTGAGACCTCCTAGTGTGCCATTAAAAGCTGAATATCGGTCATGTCTTACAGATGGGAAAACTGAAGTAGAGAAAGATTAAATGGCTTTCCTATGTGTAAAAACAGGGCACTAACAGAACTAAGAGAAGAACTGAAGCCTCTGTAATCTTTTTTTTTTTTTCTCTGTTGGACCATGTTGTCTCAATTACAGGGGCAAGGACTCTAAGGAAAACAGGCCTGGGTGGGGGGCTCTTTCCCTCTGATCTCCTTGCATGCGATTCCTCTAAGAGAATCCTTCAAGGATTACAGCAAAAGAATGTGCTTCTAAAAGCCGTTTTGATGAAATCTCAAGACTAGCAGCAGCAAGCAAGCCTTTCTCACTTTCCAGCTTGATAACAAGTCTCACCGGTTGACAGTTTATTTTTCTTTCCAACAATCAAGTCTTGAGTGAAAGAGCACTTGATTCTTGAGTAGGCAATAACAAGCGTAGGCATGGAGTTGTTGCCACTTGTGCTTTCATTTCAACAGCAAAGTAGAAAACCAGATTTGCTGAAAATGAATTGAAATGTTTTCCTTAACCGCCTTCTCCATGTACATCTATTTTCTGTTCGGTTTTCTTAAATGGCATTCACAGAAGTTGACAAAGATTCCCACTTAAGTTTTTTGTGTCTTTTAGCTTTTCATTTCAGGCTTATATAACAAGGTAAAAGATTTATCAATCTTGCCAGCTTTTATAAAGGGTTAAATGTCTTGATTTTCTGTCCCACTGTGGAGGTGGTGAACAGATAAGATGGATGTGAAACAAAAGTGTTAAATCTGACAGTGAAGTTCACAAAACCTCATTATGGGCAGTGAACTCAAATGAAGAGGGAGGTCAGTGAGCAGCACTTAAACCCATGCCCTTAGAAAATCTGGTTAAATCAGGGAATGCATTGCCTTGCTTGTGACTGCAGTGTCTAGAGGGAACATAAATTATAGACTTGACCAAGGTATCTACTTATGGAGGTAAAATAGTTCTTCTGTGGAGCTGTTTTCCATCCCTATTTCATGCAGTCTTTGCCCATTCCCAGAGCTATCCACTGGAAACTGGACTAATATATAGATAAATCAGCAAGTTTGGAGTTCTGGGAGCCGAATTGTTGCTGTTTTGTAAAAAAGCCTGGGGCACTGAAGTGTTGGCCTTGATTTGTGTCCTGAAGGGTTACTGTGCAGAAATGTTTTGTGCATAAGGGAATAGGGCTATGGAATTACTACTGAATGTTCCATGGGAGAGTCATGTCCAGAGAGACGATTGGTATATTCTCATTTATTGGAGTTGGATACCATCATTGGCAGGTACCTTACAAAAGGTAGGTTTTCTTTTCCAAAAACTGCCTATCCTGTTTCATAGGTTGGTTATTTTAAAGATATTTTGAGGAAATTTTGTTATGAACTAGTTTTAATCATCAAAGCTCCATTCATTTTTAAAGTTCATTATCATCAGATGATATTACCATCCCAGATTCCATAATTTCCATAGTGTTTGAATATATAGGACCTTAAGTCCCATACTTCATTAGACTAGAGCTATTTTTTATTTCTGTTATCCTGTATAAGATGTGTTAATATAAGAAGGTCATCTGCCATCCCTAAAAATTTCTTTGAATTTTGCTTCTAAAACTGTTCTTTGAATCATATTTTCTAGGATCTCTTAGGGCTTTGTGCAAAAAATCATTCTCTTCAGTGTTACATAGACATTGACGGGGAAATCTCTTTATCAGTGGTTTGAATCAAAAGTAATTTTTTTTCCCTAGAATCCATTTTAGTCTCCTGTACTGCTGGTTCTCCGTGTGAAAGAATCTATTTAACTGCCTGCTTTTTGGATGGCTTTTAATGTTGTTTTTAGATTTATTCAAAGAGTATTTTGCCAATGAGCCTCTTCATCTTCACCATTAGAATGACTTTTAATGGACATCCAGTAGTTTCATACTAAGTAGTTTCTTTTAGCTTTATTCTCCCTAGGGAGGAATGCACTGAAGGGCTGGAAATGTCAGCAGCTGCATTAGCTGAAGAGTTTAGCTGCTGCCACCTCCTAGATAAATCTTGCCCTTTCTCATTTCTGTGTTTCTTACTGTTTCCCTCAAAGTCAGCCAAAGAAACTTCCTGTCTGGCATAACACAGATTAGGAACTAAATTAGCAGCTATTATAGATGGGCATTTTTCTATTTATTTCAAGGCGAAATCCATTAAAACTGGCAGAAAAATTGGCTCCATTTCCATAGAGTCAACAAAATCAAACAGAAACACGAAGCTGAGAAAAAGGAAGGAATGTGTGCAGCTGCTGGGAGTCCAGTCCAGCTGAGCCTTTGGGAAGTGTAACAGGGACCTGGCCTGACCAACAGGGGAGGTGGATTCTGTGGGCATGGACACTCCCTGGGCTGGTCCTTGACATGCAGATGAGGTTTAACATGACAGTGAATCTGCCAGCATAGTCACCCTTTCCTCCAGAGTATCTGATCATGGGCCTCGTTAGAGATGGGAAATTAATTAATTTGCTATTACTCAGCCAGGCAGTTTCTGTCTTGCCCTCATAAGCTGATAAAATTTAGTATTGCTGATAGTGATGACTTAGTCATGTGTTTTGTCTGAGAATGCCTAGACCCAAATCTCCTCTAAGGCCACGACTATTCTCGATATTAATTCTTATGCTTCATTTGTAGGCATGTTGCAGTGGTTGAAAATAACAACTGAATGGTTGGAGAAATCCTCTGTGTTGTAAAATGGACCCACCAGCATATTTTAGTAGTTTGTTGAGCTCTCAGGATAAGTATGTGTCTTTTATTTTATTATGTTATGTGATCCATAAATTCAGAATTTTGTTTATGCTGCTCATTTTACACGGAAGTATCACAGGCTGTTTCTTAGACTATAGCTCTGGATCTGTCCTTCATCCAAATTCTTCAAAGAAAGGAGAGCTTGTTCTTTACAGTAACAGAATCACATTAAACATATATAGCTGCTTGATTAGAACTGAGATCTTGTGTTCAAAGTTCTTGATGTTGAATACTGGAGTCAGCATATCTCACAGCTGTGCAGTTATTTCCAGTGCCAGAAATCAGGTTTGTAGGAAAGATTGTATGTCTTGAGTCATCAGTACAGATTAGCCCCCAGAAATGTTTAGTGTAATGGGTTATCAAACTTCACAGTGACTTTCAGAATGAGTGTTTTTACAGATTATTCATAAAAATGTAATATGAAATTTTATTTTCTGAACTGCTAAAATGTAGGCCACTTCATTGCCATGGTGCATATGTTATTAATGAAAGTACTGGAAGGCTTTACAAAAAAAATTGTCACTGGATTTGAGTTAGTCAAGCATTCAGTCTCACAAGTTTGTTCCAGTTAGAAGGAGAATTTGATGTTGGAGACAAATGTCTTTCATCTAATCCTGTTTATTTAAAAAGACATGCCAAGTACCTTTTCCTTGAGCATAGGAGGATCAAACAACAGGAGATTGTTTTCAGCTGGTACCCAGTCTCAAAAGCTCTGTCTAGGATTTTCTTTGTGCTGCATCCCACATTTGCCCAGACTGCATCTGGATTTTCTTTCTAAAATGCTGCTTGTCTGTTGTCCTTTTCATCATACCCACACACCAGTGAAACAAACAATCCTTTACATAGCTTAAATTCCTGACTGTTCTTTTATATTCCTGTTTTGGCCTGTGATGAATTGTGTATTGGGTTCAAGATTGGGTTCAAGAATCTTTCTTTCTTTTCTTTTTCTTGTCTTCTGTTAGCAATATTATTGCTAAATAGTATTCCTCTGGTTTGCTACCTGTGAGCACACTTTATCAATCTTGCAGAGCAGCTCTGTGGGCAAGAGAAAGGTGAATGCAGCATAAAGTAAAACTAAGACTCAGGTAATCTGACAATTCATTGTAGAGGAAGAGGAATATGCATAAATTTTCTTGAATAGTGATTTCAGTGATTATTTTCTTATTTTCTTTTTTCAGCACTTAGGTTGCAGAATTAGCAATCCAGAATTCTAAAATTACCGTGGTAATAATAATAATAATAATAATAATAATAATAATAATAATAATAATAATAATAATAATAATAATAATAATAATAGATTATGTCTAGAAGGTGAATAGTTCTGGTTGTGCTTCATTATTTACAAATCCCAAGCATTATTTAACATATTTTTTCCATGCATCACATTGCTCTTTTATCATGTCCCTTTCCCAGACCATCTTTTCTTCTTGTTGAAATGTCCCCAGATTTTCATCTCTCTATGGGAAACTGTCAGGCAGTTCAGTAAATCCAGCAGGTAGGATTTGCAGTGGCATCAGGACTCTCTTACAGCATCCCCTGGGCTAAAGGCCACCCATCTGCGGCACCAGAGCTGAAGTTTAAAATCCCTTTTCCTCAGCACTCTCAAGCAGAAAGCCAAAAGTGGCACAGGGCTGAGTTTGCCACTTCCATACATACTTGTGGATAAGTCACTCTCAGGATATCAAATTTGCAATAACCTAAAGCCATTAGAAATGCTTCATGAACATTCAGGCATGCATACATAATTCATGTTAACTGAATACATTTATGTGCACGCTCATAAAATGGAAACAGGTTGCAACTTATTAGTGGAATAAATGGAATTGCTTCTTTATAGTGCGTGTTTTATGCTTCTCCCTAATTTAAACCTAGATCATTAAAATATATAGTTGGCTGATAATTACAATAAATATTACTATAACATTTCTACTTGCCAGCTTGTACATAATCTTCCTTTGTCTTTAAAAACATTTATTCTTTTTTCAGTTTATTCAATGTATGCCATGAGGATTTAAAATCTGTGTACTGGTGGGTAACTAACTTCTAAACGAAGGCTTGAGGTAAAATACCAAGTTTTACCTGAGTTGAATTACTTTTAGTGGAGATGCATTGAAAGGATTGAATCCACTTCACAATGGCTGTTGCTCTTGGCTAAATTCCTCTTACATTATTAGGCAGCTTTACCAATGTTCTGTCACTGTTGTCTAGAGGGAGAAAATAACCCACAAGAAACATTACTCGTGTTGAGTAGAAAAAAAAAGTGGTGGAAACAGGTGTTTCTTCTGCATAAAAATATCTATATTTTACAATATAAATCCTGAAAATAGAATAACTTCCAACCATTTTAGTCTACATGATACGATGAAGGACTGCATCACATGTGACATCCCATTAGGCTCAGAGAGATGTTTGTTTTTGGGAAATATACTATGTGCCTCAGCACTATGAAGGAACATGCAAAGGCTTTTTTAGTACTGTTTTTTTTTCAGTGCTTAAAAATAAAAAGTCCTTACATAGTTACAGTTTTGAGCTTCTCTGCAGTAAAAAATAATTTTCCTTATACTCAAAAATTAATGTCTATCTTGGGTCTTGATATTTTAGATTAATAAGCAGCCATGCAAGTTTAAATCCTATTGCAGTCAGTGCAGGAAAAGCTGTCTTGTGGAACCCAGTTTTCATAAGGGCCTAGAATCTGAGTGGTTTATATTTATGCTATTTAAAATCTGATAATTTTTATTAATTTTAGTTATTGAATTTAAACAAAAGCCACATTAACAATTTCAGATTTAAGTTTTATTAGATGGATTTAGATCACAGTGATTTATATATTTGTAAATAAAAAATCCAAATAGCTTCATTATTTATTCTTCATATCACTTTAATAATACCTTATTTTTGGGATGAAAGACCATATCCTGTCCTAAAGAAGGAAGATAAGTTTCAAAGCCACAGCTCTTGCACCAAGAGAGTTAACTGAAGCTAGAGCAACTGGAATGACTTCTATTGATTCCCTGATTCTTTTATTGTTTTTCAACAAAGTGAAGAAATTATAAATCTTAAATCTGTACACATTGATATGGGGTATAATACTTTCTGTTCTTCTAATGTTCAAGTAATCATATTTACAGGATTTGTGCATGAGGTTTCTTATATCTCTGTCCTTATTTTATGTGAGTTGAAATACCAATGGAAAACAGAAACACTCTGGATTTTTTTTAGGACCCACACGACTGGATGAAGCTTTTCCTTTTGTCAGCCTACATCCTCAGTATTTCCATCTTTGCTGTTCCACCTTAGAATGAAAACATTTGTCCAGTTTTAACAAAGCCAATACCCAAAGCTCCATACTACACATCTTTCCTGTTCAGGAGTGCTCTGGATCATCCTGCTTTTGTTGTGGGGTTTTTGTTGTTGGTTTGGTTTTGTATGACATAAGTCTGAGCTTCCAAATGCTTTCTCATGTTGTATTAACGAAGGCTGGATGCTACCTGGATACTGGGAACAGAAGACAGGAATGTTTCCAGATGAACTTGGAAGTTTGGCTCTGGCACACATCAATCATTGCTGTAATCACCCCAATTCTTCTTTGGCAGATTATTTAATAGCAACCTGGGGTTAGTGGCCATGAGTCTGATGTCTAGGTCAGACTACCCAAGATGGTTAGAACTTCAATTCCCTTGCATTAATCCTTTTGATGTACACCATGAAAGCATAGCCTGTAGCTGTCAAATTATATATGCACTGTGGCTGTAGTCTGTTTAAGTTCAGGACTTAGCATCATGTATTCCAATTCAATTTATTTTTATATCTCATCTTTCACACAGAGGGTCTGAAAATGCTCAACAGTGAGAGACAGAATAATGAGATAATGCTTTACAGAACTGTGAAAAGTGACTTGCATATAGATAGCAAGCAAGGCAAAGGTTGGACTTGCATGACAGAAGACAGCTGTAAATTAAAAGCAGGAGTAGTATAAATACAGAGTGATTCTGATAGAAGAGACTTGAAAAGTGTAGGGGAAAGGTTTAACTTCCTGTACGAGTCAGTAGTAGGATAGTAAAGCTTCTACTTATTTAGGGACATTTAGTGATGTGCTAAATGATATTTTGCGTTGCAGGAATTTGTGTTATTGGGATTGAACAGCATGCTGCTAAATTTGTTACTTATGGGAGAAATAATATTAGGGTGGAAAGGTAAAAATCTTTTGATAACATCTGTCTGATGATAGAGCTCCTACCGAGGGGCTGAATCAAGACATGATTAAACTGTGTGAAGGAAGGAAAAATTTCAAGAAAGGGGGGTATAAAGATTATTTTAGACAAAACTAGTTTTGGTCTGAGCAAGAATCATAATGGAAGCATGGAAATAGTGGGAAACCTTCTGGTAGGGAATGAGGATGAGGTGAGGTGATAAAAATATAGGAGTCTGTGGAGATGAAGAAGTGTCTTGGGTCGGGTGTTCATTCCCAGATAATTTCATGTGTCTTTCACCCAGAACATTTTCTCATTTCTCCCAACCTACAATATCCATTGCTGCAAAAGGAAAGTAGATTTTCCCATCATGGGATTTTATCCTGTTTTCTTTGTTAAAGTCTTTGTGACTTTGTTGGTAAGGTCTGAGTCTTGTGATGTTTAGTGAAGTAGTAAAACTGAGTTCTGAGAACTCCTCTACAGAAAAAGACAATACACCAATAGATTCACTTCCCCCACATTCCTGAATTACCTTAGTTGCATGCACACAATCCTGATGCAGACCAGATTTGAATTGAGGACCATAAATAAATTTACATCAATTGCATAAAATTGATAGGCCAGCCTGAAACAGCATAGAAGCTGAGGGGGAAAAAAAAAAAGCACAGAGACTTAAGCAGTGAAGAATGGCAAAGGTATATAAAGCCTAAAAGCAGAAAAAAGCTTCAAATATAGATTTTGCTTTTTGAGGACAGCATCAATAGCTGACTGTTGGAAAGGTTTGGGAAGGACAGAGCATAAATAACCAGTGCTCTTCTGGTCACTCTTCTTTATTTGACTACATGCAGGCTGCAGTCAGAGGTTTCTTGTGTCCCATGAGCCTGAGTGAATAACTGATTTTTAGATAAAAAGCAGATGTCAATGTATTATCAAATGGTTCATGGACAGAAGTAGTTAGAAAAAAGGCATGGCAACAAAAATATGTCATAAGGAAGATATCAGGAAAAAGTAAATGGATCTCCTTGTTGGAGTCAAGAAGAGTCCTGCCCCAAAACTTTCAGGTTAATTTTATTGGTCTTTGCTGACCTCCACTGAACTTCTGAAAAGGGCTGGGTTTAGAAGGTAATCTCACTCTGATTTGCAGAGTCATGAGCATCTGTGTACAGCTTCCTGCAAATTTTTGATATACACCTTAATATGCAGTGTAGCATGCTATAAAATTGAATTACCACAGAAGTTGTTTTGTTCCCAAAGTTCCTTTAATATAAATGATCTGGCTGGAAATAGTAGACAATTGTGGGGTGTTTCACACCCAGTGGTGAATTTGTCATAGGACCACAATATAACTAGTTATTAAATATTGTAAATATATTATCTACTAATAAAAAAGTCACGCTGTTCAGCATCATTACGCTAAGAAGTCACAATGACCCTTAATATAAATCCTGACACAAATTATTATTGTTTACACAGACCTCCCAGCAGCCTGCTAAATGCAGTTTGCCAGTCAAAGTTTTGTAACTGTGATGTCTCAAACAGTTTATTCTTTACATACAGGACAGGGCTGTAGTGCAGATTACTGGTGTAGTGTATAAATCAGTCCTGATTTCTGCTCCCTTTCCAAATATATGTTATGAAAACAGAAAGGATGTTTGAAATCGCCCAGGAAACCTGAGAGGATAATATCTTGCATCTTCCCTCTATCCTTTTTATCAATAATTTTGTCATAGTTGGTGTAAAATTGTACAGAAAGGTTTTAGATCTAAAAGATTTCATCACCTTTAAATGACAGTCAGTGAGGGAGCTTAACTGAACACATGCACTTTCTGCTCTATGGAGTAGTTAATAAAATATGAACTTAGCACACAGTCTAATATTGATTTCTCTGGGAAAGACTGGATTGATATTAGATAATGATGTTGCATATGGACAGCAAATTACTTGAAAGACCTACTCAGCTTTTTGATATTCACACTGCATTTTCAGTACATTCTGCAAATATATCAGCACATTTCCTATCTAACCAAAATGACTGCACCTGATATTTGTCAGGATGTTCATCAGCATTCTCCCTGTGCCTCAGTGAAATGCTTTAGGTCAGGTTTTGCAATTTAGGAGCTTAGTTAGAGAAGGTGGTGATGTACCCTCTGAAATTCAATCAAGGCAACCTTCCAATGTACCTCAAAATAGCAAGTGTTGACTTTCCTGTCTTTCAGAAAGTGAGTCAAGGAATGCTCTGGCCACTCTCTGGGGGAAGCAAAACCTTGGCTTTCCATTCCCTTGCATTGCTAGCCCAGAATCTCAGCTGTATCTCTACAAAAACATGAACATAGTCAGCAAAGTGTCAAGGAATGCCAGAAATTTGGTTAATATTAGGGGTGGGAAAGGAAGAGCTCTGTCAGCTACTATAATGTGTTGGGTCAATCCTTCAGTGGCTTTTGGTACTGAAGGTATCTTAAGCTCTTTAATTTATTAAACTACAGATCTAGTCAAAGGACCAAATACAAAAATTTCAGGTTTGCTCATACTATGTCTTTGCTGAGATTTTAAGAATGTTGTATGAAATAATGTTCTGTGTAATTCAGAAGAGTGCATTTCCTATTTTTTGGAGCCTTGGAATTTTGCAGTGACCCCCAGCCAGCATTAGGGTACATTTAAAAGAAATGGTTTAGCAGTGCATAATGAAAGGCTAGCAAAAGGAGCAGGGTTGCAATTTGGACAAGGGGTTGGAGACTGGGCTCTGTGGCATGTGGCATACAGAGGGGTGTAGTTAAGACTGCAATTAATGTTGATGTCAGGAGTACCAATAGACTGTCCTAAATAGGGAGATGAATATTTTCCTTCAATAAAGTCTGAGTATCCTCTTGAAGAAGCTACCATAGCTCAGTCTGAAATTGTGAACCTCATCCAGAAATAACAGAGAGGACATTTGGCTTGTGTTATATGGTAGTCAGGCTTGATGATAGGAATTGTCTTTTATGGCTTCAGAAATATGACGATTTGATTTGCAAAGGATCTGCCTCAAACGATGATAAAGTCTGGTGATTTTTTCTTTGTCTTATAGATAACCATCCTTGGAGTCTTCTGACATCAAATTCTTGAGCACTCTTAATGCCATAGAAAGGCACTTGCTTACCTTCAAGTAAGGTAGTACAAAGAAAACGTGAATATTTTTTTCTTCAAATTAAGGATATGTATATTGTTTTTCTTCTACTAACTTTTCATTAAGATTCAAGGCTTAAATGACTGTTCACTAACTTTATTGCTTTATACATGAAGACTGACAGTTTCTGAATGTATGTCTACAGATAAAAAGCTGCAATATTGAAATTAGCTAAAAGAATATATAGGTGATTACTTAGCCCATGGTGCATAACTTATTTAATGTGTAAGAGGGCCTGAAAATTCCATGTGCTTTCTGATTACCTACTTCAATCTTGGAATGTGGTGGCACAAGTTCAAATGTTTTTGTATTTCTTTCTAAAAAGCATATTTTTTATTTACCACATCTTTAAAATAATGTAGACTGGGTTTTTTCAGAGGTTGGGGTCGGGTTTTTAAAAAATATATTGGTTTTTATTTTCCTTTCATAATTAAAACTAATACGAAGAAGGCCAAAGGGGAAAAGTTAAAGAATCTACCCAGGGATATATTTAGTAATGAGGAAGAGCTGTGACAAATATTTCTTTTCGTTAAAGCTTTAATCCAGTGAGCCTGGGAGCTTTGGAAGTGGTGACCTGCTCTGGGAGCAATGTGCTGATATTGTCCTGGTTTGTATAACCTGAACTGCCTCAGGAAACTCAGCCTTTTGGCCAATTGCAGCACTGGGCTGCACAAACCACACAATTCCTCACCCTGCTCAAGTGACAAGAGGAAATCTGATGGGCTGCGACCCCCAGAAAGGCAGCTTGATTGCCACTGATAATCTGGGAAGCATCCTTTGGGATCTTTGACCTCGTGTGCTAAAATTCTGTCTTTAGCATCTTCTTCCTCCCACAACATCTCTGGGTGTAACAGCACGTGGTGCTTTGGTTCCACACCAACTCCAAGGGAAGGCTGCCACCTACTGAACTCCCGATTTTGTTGCCTGCAACATCTGTATTCACCAATTTCTCACCCCAAGCCGTGAGCAAATCCTGCCTTTTGTTGTAGGGAATGCGGGATGGTCCAGGTCCCTACACGACACAGCTCTGTACAGCATTGCATTGGATGGGATTGCTGCAGCCTGGCACTTGCTAACAGATGCATTTTTTTCTCTTTGTTGCAAGCATTAGAACGTGTATTTTAACACACTAATTATAAGGGATGGCAATAAAAGTGAAGATAACAGCAGCCCACGTAGGATTGCTATTGTCTGACCCTGATCTGAACTCTTCACTGCTGTAAGTGCTAAAATGTACTGCTAAGGATTTCTTTGGAAATTCACTATTAATTGGTGTGATATTTCAGTCCCAGTCTCACAAAATTTAGAAGTGTCTTTAAAAAGAATTAAACCAGTAAGACTCCTCACACTTCCCACTAAACACTCAAGTGAATTTCATCAAAGATTGTCATGCAAAAAATTTCAATTATCATTCCATAGATATGGATGAAATAAAGTATATATTTACCCCATAGACTCTTCTATTCATTCCAGGATGACTGAAATTTCAAACCTCTTCATGGTTTTTCCTTCTAAAAATCTTTATTTTGGCAAAGCAGAAGGAAAGAAATTCCATTTTTGGACATGTGCATATTCATTCCCAAAGGAAAACAGAACTATTTCAGTTTTATATAAAAACTGAATCTCACAGAGTATTTTGGACACCTTTTAGATATAGATTCAAACTTTAAACAAAAGTTAGTGATTTGGCTTCTAATGGATCATTTAGATTAGAGGATGGCTATAGTAATTTCATGGAGCAAACACAAGTATCTCCATAATATAAAGCTTTGTTTCACATGCCTCTGCTAAGGAAAGTTTAAAATGCAACAAGGGTCTTTCTGATTGGAAAAAAATACTTTGAGAATTCTATAAAAGGATTAACTTATATTTGCATCACAGTTTTTTGGTGACCTTGTATAAACAAACTTCAACATCTGATAACTTGAGGCCTTTCCTTTAGGCAGCTTCTGGACCATTTGTAAAATTAGGATTGTTCATTGTTCCTGCCACACTTCAGTAAAATCATCTGCAGATGCTTCCTCAAAATTTGGCAGAAAATAAGACAATAGATGGGGGGAAAAAACACAATAGAAAACACAACTGCAGGAATATAAAATCTATATATTTTATT
The DNA here is from genome assembly GCF_052056855.1 of Sturnus vulgaris. Lineage (NCBI taxonomy): Eukaryota > Metazoa > Chordata > Aves > Passeriformes > Sturnidae > Sturnus > Sturnus vulgaris. Next base: position 12,064,126 of record NC_142255.1, read on the forward strand.
TGATTTTGCTTTTTTATGATTTGCGAGATTTAAGTGTCACTAAGCAAAGTAGGCAGTGCTGTTCTCTGCATCCTGCCTGGCAGAAAATCATCTTCAAGCAAAATCAGCAACATCTTGTGTCACAATTTAGTTCCTGGTATTGTTAGACCACAGAGGTAACTCTTGGCCAGAAAATTCCCATTACTTCAGTACGTAGTTACATGTTCCTTTTGGCTGTGCATTGTATTTCTTAAGAGCTCACACTCGGTGTATTTTAGTGGAGATAAAATTTCTTCAAGGTTGCAGGTGATTCTAGATATTCCACATGTTGGACAAGCCAGATCATGACTCAGTCATAGCACAATGTACCCATACTCCTTCACCTTAGTTTTGCACTTGCTTCAAGGAATTATCTCGCACATTCATTCTCTTTCCTCTCAGGCAATCAGAACCCCTGCTGTATCTCTGTACTTTGGGCAGGGTGCAGATAAGACCTGGTATAAATTAGCTAAAATGTTCACTCTGAGCTTGAGGGAAATAGGGATCCAGCCCTGGTTTTAGTTTAACTACATCAGCACTGCTTCAAGCATCCTGAACTGGTTGTTTTGCTTTTGGAAAAGAGCAGCTGATATAACCACACTTATTTTGTGATGAAGCAGAAAATTCAGTAGAAACAAGCTGGTATAATGTGCTTTTTATGCCTTTTTCTTTGCCCTCCTCCATAGTTTCCATTCTTGGGTTCTTTTCAGGTGAGTTCTCCCACTCAGAAATGCTGACAGGTTTCAAAGGATGTTCAAACAGCTGTTTCTGATGTAATGGTTACCTTTTCCAGCAGGCATTGGCTTGAAACCCATCAAGTCTTAGCCATCTTTCATAGGGATCAAGGGCTCAATTCTATAAAATATTGAAGCATCCAAACACTTGTGATTGCAGTGAGATTACTCATGGGCTTAATGTGCTTAGTACCTGGCTGATTCATGCTATAATAGGAGCCTCTTTGTGCTGTAGAAGGAAATAATAAGAGGCTTGACTCTGCAGCTTGTTAGGTGAAGTTCTATAGTAAAGCTCTTATCACCAAATAGTTGGTATTTAGGGAAAGATTCTATTTATAGAAGCATGCTTTCTTTGTTTTATTTCCTTGCACTGTTTATTCAGAGATTTATCTTTTCTGATTATCATAAATATGTGGGTTGCTAGAGGTGCTTTTATATGTCATGCTTCTTCCTCTGTGCAAGAACAAACTGATGCTTTATTCTATTTGCAGCAAATTGTTGCTGAGTATAGATGGTGCAGAGCAGAGAGCTTCATGTGTTTTCTTTGTTTCTTTGCAGAAAAATGAAGTGACAGGTGCTTAGCCTCATTTTTCATGCTAGCTTTGCCATGCCATTTTCACCAATAATGAAGGCAGCTGCCAGAGCTTGAGGAAATCAGGCGAAAAATTCAGCTGGCAGGTAGACCCAGTCACTTTAAGAAATGTAATCTTATGTTAGCAGATGGTAATTAAAAGGCAGAAGAAATAAAATTTTGTCTCAGTTTTCTGCACTGTTACATCAATTAAATCTGCAATAGAAATGGAAGCAGAAAATATAATTCATTTTCATGTGGCTACACAGTATGATTGTATGCAAATCTAATGATTTGTTTTGCAAAGACAATTGCAGGTTTTTTTAACCTGAGATGAAGAACTGATCATTTCCAGAGAGTATGTGTGTGCAGTAAATCTTCAGTCTTTAATATGCCTAATGCAATGAAAAGCATTTCCTTGTTTTCTATTCGTTGTTAAACCTCAAATTATGTTCTGCTGTCTGTACACTTCCAGCTTTCAGTAACACCAATTTAAATGTGAGCAGTTCAGTCTATCTGAGTGTGGAGAGCTAATCTAGCTCAGGCCTCAGCAGGGGTGCATCCTGTTAAAAGAGAATATCCAAAAAGTGCAAGATTGAACTGGGTAAGAGTTGTTATGATCTTGCAGGGAAATGATGTTTCAGCTCTGACAAGATTTCCAAGGATTTTCTGTTGTTCCTGGTACTTGCAGACATCTAGCTTTGAGGACAGAGCCTTATCATTTCTCATATGTTACTACTTATGGCTTCTAGGATCACGAACAACATGTGCAGATCACTTGAAGTGTGAAATAATTACATAATTAAAGCTCATTATGGCAGAGGTGAAATGCTGGTGTAGCTATGTCACCATTTCCGGAGCTGGCTGTGACTTGCAGGGCTTTTATGAGTCATGCACAAATATTCACCCAATTTTAGAAAAATTCACCCAATTTCAATGTTATAGTATAATCAAACTTTAATGATATTTTAGTGCTGTTATTAATTTTTAAAAGACATAGGGTTATGTAGTTTAAAATTGATTAACCAGATGTTTATTTTGTGTTTCTGCAGGTCCAAGCCAGCTTTGTCTATGATGCTGAAACCAAACTCCTTTCTTACCTCTCTTGCACCAGGTCTGCATTAAAGACAAAAAGGAATAACCTAGATATGTTGTTTAAAAGGGCAGCTCCCAGTTCTTCTGTCCCATTGACTGATTGTTGATGACATTGAGCATAATGGAAATTTTATCACTGTAGATCCCATTCTGGTGAGACTGGCATAGCAAGCAACATTTTCTTCAGTTTTTCTTAAGTGCTCAATTGGGCAGAAATGCAAACACACTCCCTAAAGCTGCAGTGATCAAAAAACATCACTTCTGACCAATGAGTTAATTCTAGTTGTGTCTGATTAAATTCCTGCTCATTTAAACATATAAAAATAGATGATCATATAAATATCTGGGATTTTCATACGCTCTTATGAGTAACAGTGGATATTAGTTTTGAATCAGAATTCACATATATTTCACATTTGCCCATGGAGAATCTCCGTGTATTTGCATGTAAGAGCATACATAAGCATTTAAGTGAGATATTTTACTTGAGCAACTCCAGAGAGAGAAAAACCCGGAGGGGGGAGGTGAGAAAGGGGCATCTAATTTACTGAGAGGCAACCATCCCTGTCTTGCCAGGTGCAAAATTTCCAGAGTGGGATCACTTCTTGTGAGGAGTGACAGGGACAGGTTGGAGTCAGACTCTACTGATGCCACACCCATCAGAGAACCACCAGGTAACACAGGGAGCAAATGGGGTCATGGCTTCTGATCCAGGTTAGACTGGTGGTGACTGGAAACACCTTTATCTCCTGGCATGGTCTCTGAAGCTGGCTTTTTCTGTTTTTGTTTTTATTCCAGGTCACCAAGTTTGCCCTGTGGTCACTGGTGCTGAGCACTGATGTTGGCAGGGGCAGCCTGGGGCAGTGGTAGAAGGGGAGCAGAGGCTGCAATTCCTGTCACATCCCAGCCTCCACAGGGGCATGGAGTGAATGCAGCTTCTCTGGGCCCAGCTGCTGCTTTTGTACACACATCAGGTAACAAATCCCTTGACACATCACTGAAGGATGTGCTTGTGGGCCAGCAGAAAGGGGAGTGCTGGAGTCTGACTGTTCTAAAAAAGCCTCTGCACCTGGGCAGCAGCAGCTCGCTGAGCCCAGGACTGGGGATGTCCCCTACAACTCTCAACATTTCCTTTGCTCTTGCTGCCCTCCCGATCCAGAATGTTCTTGGTAGGTAATTCTTTGAGCTCTTGTTTTCCCATGCAACTATTTGCATGTGGTGTGGTACTCTGAAACACTTCTGTGTCCACAGAGACCACAAATAGATTTTCTCTAGAGAGCCAGGCAAGGGCTGATTCTTGGACCTGGCTGAAAGGTTTGGGCATTTAATTCATCCTTCCAAACATCAGACTGTAACTTCCAAGGTTTTGTCACGTTTGCCTCACCACACCATGAAGCCTAAAATACTTCTGAGTATCAGATATTACAAAGGAACAAAATAAATAAAGGAATTAGCAAGGTAAGAGTGCAAGTGTGAGAGATTTTCCCTGCTTGCTCTTTATTAAATGGGAGAGCACTTGATAATGTTGGTTGGTATTCTATTCCTTTTTTTTTTTTGGAAGCCTTATCATTGTATTTGGGCATTGAGTAAGGTACTCCACCACTGTTAAGACTTTTGCTTTCTCTAGACACTGACATTTACCTCTAAGTTGTTCAGCTGCAGGTTTTAGATCTGGAAGCTCCATTTGTACCTGGCTTTGCAAAGGTAAGTCTGTAAGAGACATTGAATGCCTGGGGTATCTGAGGATGTTCATTGTTGTCTGAGAAGCCAGTGCTGCTGGTTTTGGAAATACATTTGTGCCCTCTGAGAAATGTTCTTTTTATATACCCAAAGGATAAAAACTTTTCAGCTAAGGCCTTCCAAAAAATGAATGTTGTATTTCTCCTGCCGAGAAGAAGGAAACAGATACTTCACTTGATTTTTCCTCTCACACAGAAATCAATAGAAAAGGTAATATGAAGTCAAATTTTGAAAATGTGTAAACTCAATGCCACTGGGAATTCTATAAAATGCTTTAACGCCCTTAGGAATTTTGTGGCTTTATTCTTAAAGTGCCCTATTTGGGGCACTTAGAGATACCCAATAGTGTTAAAATGCTGAATAGCCTTTCCTGGTAAATTTGGATTACTGGGTGTGTTGCATCCATCACTAAAATTACTGACAATGAATAAATTAATAAATAAATAGTAGCTTCAGTATTTATGCCCTGTCCCTTGTGAATCTTCAAAGCTGTTTCCTCCTCCATTTTCAGAGTTGAAAGAAATTATGGGAGTGGTTTGACAAATGGCAGGGGTGTTTGGACTAGGAAATGCTGTGGTCTGAAAATAAAATCAGAGAGGTTAAGCATGCTCTAAAAGAGGGAGGTGAAGTGGGAGAATAAGAAAATAGTTTGGATTCAGTTTGACATTTTCTTTGATCATACTTGCCCTCAGTCAGCTTGTTCAGAGATAGCAATTTCTCAGCACAATGTCAGGTACAAAAAAGAATGTGACAACCTTCCCTGCTAACCCAGGCTAGCTGATAGAAATTATCATTCATTATCATTATTAGTATAATTAACCAACCCCAAGTCTGATCCCATTCCAGTGGCACTGAAATGGCAAAAATCCCAGTCACATCACCAGTCAGGCTCAGGCCTGAAGCTCTATTATTTGAAGAAATCCAGTGGTGATTACTGACTGGAGTTCTGTTATTTTATCTGGGATTTATGATCTGTTTTTTTAATGGAGTGTGTTAAATGAGAAGCTTTAAAAGACTGGCTACTACAAGAAAAATAATTTAATGTGATTTTATAGTTTTTATATATGTTACCAGATGTAGCCAATCAATCAATAAAACAGCTTTTCTTTGAGAGCATTCTACTCCAGTGGCTAAACTTCTATAATTATCCTGCCACCATAATTAAAAATTATCTAGACTCCTTCCTTTAGTTTGTTCAAGCTGATGAGAAACTGATAAGATGGCGTTTCAGTGCAAGTGACATCTTATCACTTGGCAACTTTCAAATGCAGATCATTTCAAAACCAAATCTCTAAGACTGCACATTACTTTGAGGAAATGTGTCAACAAAATGCTGTCAGTTCCTTGCCTCTTGACAAGCTGTACAAATTTCAGATGACTCTTAACCATAGCTTGTCCATCAAATCAGCAGATGTCCTTTCTGGCACTGTTGGTAGCACAGTTAGGGTGGCTGGTGGCTTTTTTAACAGGAAAGAGTTTCTGATTGTAACTGAGACCTAAGATCTAGTTCTAAATGAGTAGAGAGGAACAAGCAACACTTATTGCTGATGTGCCTGGCAGAGGGAAGAAGGAAGCCCTGAAGACTTTGGCATTTTGCTCGTTTGATCTCACATAGGGATGGGGTGTCCTGAAGGACTGGAATCACTAATTGGAAGCTGCTTCTCTCAGCCCTAGATAATGAAACAAATGCTCAGAGCACTTGTTCAGGCTGCAAAATGTCACGTCTTGATGGTTTTCACGGCTGTCACTGTAGTATGTAATTTGCACCCTTTCTAGAGGGACAGCACTGAAATAGCACCCATTTCCCTGTCTGAGAAAAGCCTCTGCTGTGAGGTGCTTCTGGCTGCTATTATCCCTCCTCCTGTGGATGGGCTCGGCTGGAGAGGTCCAGCTGTTTCTATTCTCACTGAAAGGGACTATAATACACAGATTCAGCAGGTTTTATGTTTTACATGCCAGTTTAATAGATTGTTAGGCTGGAGCATCCTGTCATGAGTTGAGAGATAGTAGAGTGCCTCTCAGATTTATGTGTGTCCTGTGGGTATCTTCATGATGCTCTTACCTAGCGCCTTTTTGGGCTGCTTTCATTCCCTGAAGCCACTGTGCATATGCTTCTCAAATAACAAAACCAAAGGCTGTTTGTAGCCTAAACGAATAAAGGTTTGTAGAAAGGAAAGCTGATCTTTTACATCATATGGATTCCTCAGTTTTAAATTTAAACTGGTTGAAGTACCTTTGAACAGTTACACTTCAAAGGATATTTCTGTAAAATTTGTGTGCTTTGACTCTATCTTTGCCTGCAAATTAAATCTGATTTCCTTACATTCTGTAATAGCTTGGAGTTTTGTTTTTCCTGGCACAAAAGCTCTTCCCGTTTGTCCTTCAGTTAGTCAAAGGTAGAAAGCTCTCCCTGAGAGAGAGATGAGGTTTTTTTTAGTTTTTCTCACTAGAATTTCAAACTGCAGGATGACAGTCTTCTCTGGCACGCACTAAGCTCACCACCATCCTCGGTATACATGAAATCATAATCAAAGACAGATGCCTTTGCCTGTTATAAATAATCAGGGCTGCTTGCATAGACCAGGAAAAATCCTTGTTTAGACTGGTCTTACTTTCTTTCTTGGACCTCTGTATTTCCCTTGGCCTTCCTTTTTTTTCATCCGTTCTCTGTCTCTAATTCTAGATATTTGCCTAAGGAAATAAAAGGAATGGGGAAAGTAGATCTTGGCACTCTCTGAATTCTCAGTGGATTACCCTATGGAGTGAAATTAAATACACATGACATATAAAAGGGAACAGCCTTTTAATTTATAGCAAAAACCCCAGTTCACAATAAATCTGTTCTTTCCTGTTTGTTCATGTGCATGATGAGAACATGTCATATGCCTCTGTGAAGCTGATATAGGAGCTCTTTGTTCTGTGTAGGATTAATTTGTTTTGAATTGGTTAAAGGTTCTGGTAAATATCAAATAGCAATTGTGAATACACTTTTAAATTGGTGATCAAGTTCACTTGCTTTTATTGCAAAACCCAGTACAGCAGCATCTATTTTAATAGCTTCTTTTAAAGACCGGCTACAAATTGTCCTGGAGTAGTGGTGAGATTTCTGTCCTGTCAGGGCTCAGATAAGAGCCTCTTTTGGGGGAGTATTTTCAGATCTCTTTGTGGAAAAATTCTTCTCTGGAGGTGGATGCCATTGTGATTTTTTGGCCCTGGGCAGTGCACAAAGCACTCCTGTGCTGAGTTTTGGGTAAGGTTTTCATCTGCGGACACCACCCTAGCAGCACTGAACTCTTCCTGACTAAACTGTCTGAATGTTTTGCTGTGGTGTTTTGTCCTTTAGGCTTCTGAATTCTTGTGCTGGTTAATTTTTTTAGGAGTGTGTAGAGTGATGAGCCTGGGATTGTGAAAAGAGCCATGCACCACTAACAGGCTGCTGCCACACAACCAACCATGTGCTGTGCTCTTACAGCAGTTTTGCAAAGGCCTGACACTAAGAAATGAGAATATAATTTTGCTTTGTTTTTTTAATCCAAATTATTTACCACAAAAAATACCACTGCCAGTGCTTTGGTAGAAATCCAGGCTGGTCCTGTTCCAAGAAACCCAGACTTTTTTCCCCAAAGGTCAGCTTGTTCATGATAAAGTAGGAACTGAGAAGCCTTTTTGTTTCTTCCTCTCTGCTTGGTTTGTTGGGTTTTTTTAACACATGGGCTAATTCCAGTATTAACAGCTTCAACTCTTATTTCACCATGGTAAAAAATAAATTGCTATAGTTGCTTGCCCATTACTATTTATAGCTTTCTCCTTTACTGACTGTTTTCCTCCTCTGCACAAGATCATAAATATATTAAAGAGCAAAGGAAGGAATGATTGGTTTGTCTTTGACACATAGGCTCTCAAGCTTGTTGATATTAGTCACATTAATTAATCATCTTATGGACTATAGGTTTTATTAACGGAAGCATCATCTGATTCAAATAATTAATCCACTCCTGAAAAAAACACTCCTGAAAAACACTCTTGGCATTGAGGTGACTTATTGATACCAGTTGCCACAAAAACCATGCCAGATAGGTCAGATGTAGTTCAACTGGCTCTTAGATTTCTGAGCAGCAGTCAGGCTTTGCCTGTCATAATTTTCCCTGATTTTCCACTTCTCTGGGAATTATTTAAGAATATAATAATGCAAGTATAATGAGCTGAAATCCCTCTGCTTCAACTGCCTTGGCCTTGGTAATACTATTTTCCCCTCCTCTGCAGTGAGAAGGATCTGACTCGATTCAGCCACTTGCATTTTCCTCTCACTGAAAATTTCCTTGGTCAGCAGTGCAGGGAGTGTGCAAGGGAAGGCCCAAAGAAATCTGTGTTTTCAAACCTGCTCTTTCATTTACAGCCTGTGAAACTTTGACACTGTTCTCTTGGGATTTTCATTCCCTAGAATGTATCATATAGGGAGAGGTACATGACCAAACTATCACTGAAATTCCTGCTCTATCTGGACTGCCATTGAGTCTTTCTGAAACCTTTGAGTTAGGAAGTGGCATGTTTCCTGAGAGCTGATACTCTGTGTTTTGGATAAAGTCATGGCAGAAATGTCACACTGAAAACATTCCAGTGGATTTTTACACCCATTTAATCATCCTTTGGAGAAGTGAGGCATGTATCACTGATATGAATGCTGTGTATTGACTTTCCAGCTCTACTGGACATAGCTTCATCATATTTGGTTAATAAAAACCAATACATAAATTGTGCTTTGTTCTCGGGAAGAGGTTTCCTTTTTTGCCCTTCCTTTGTGTTTTCTTTCTTTCCACCCTGTTGTTTTATTTGTCTGTCTCTGCTTAAATGAAAAATTAGAATGAAAGCCAATTAATTAACTTTATAAGGGAATGCTGAATTATATACTGTCTCTGGGTCACAGTTGCAAACAGAAACATCTTATCCAGAAGCATGAATTTCACTAAAATGTTGCACAGAGTCGGTTCAGTTAAACCAATGCCATCTGCTTAAATGTTTGCTCTTGTGAATGAGGGAAAACCGGCTGATAAATATTTTAGGATGAATCGTGCAGTTACTACATTAAAGTGAATTAATATAGTTTATGCTTTTGTGATTGACCAGCACAAGCTATGTTGCTGTAAGCCATCTGTAAACAGTCTGCACCTCCAGCCTTTTTTGAAGGTCTCTTTCATCAAAACCAGGCAGTTTACCTGTATCCTTTGTCATGCTCTGCATGCACAAATAAGGCCATTGCCACTGAGACAGTCTATTAGACTGATTTTCCAAGCACACAAAAATCACTTTCTAGTGAGTAATTATGTATTTCACCGAACACACTATGTTTGCAATCCTTGCAATTGATGTCAGTTGAAACTAAGCCTAATTCGTCCTTCCCCTCACCCAGAGAAGGATATTTGTAAACCAAAACCCATGCAGCTGTGATTTCATCTTAATACCTGTTACACAGCTGAGAAGCCTGGCTTAATGCTGCTAACTGGTAGTCGGCTTGTCTGTGTCAAAACAGTGAATGAAAGAAAGTATTTTGTGCACAGGAGTGTAACATCAAGGATTTCAGTAGGGATGCTGTAAATAAAAAAGTTAATTACAAAAATAACCAGTTATGAGTTATCTAAGGATATTTCACTCTCAGGCGTGAGTTAAGTTAGCCTCTAGTAATTTATCAAAGCTCAGATGTGTAGAACTCTATAAGCCTGGTTCAATTTCTCTAATAATGAGTCCACATTACAAAGTCACTTTGAAGAAAGTGGTTTTGGGGGAAAACATGAGGCAATAGATCAGAGCAAGGTGAGTGGCTGGCAGTGCAGAGGAGACCTTCAGCTCTGTTTTCTGAGAGGAGTTTTTGTGTGAGATGTCAATGTGTGTATCTGAGCTTCAGAGGCAGGCATGGCAGGGACAATATGTTAGACTGCTGAGGAGGAAAGATGGAAGGTAATATGGGATGTAACAGAAGCAAAAAGATTGTGAGCTGGATACGGACCAGTCTTCTTTTTTAGTTTGCTGGGGGGAATTAATTCTGTTCTGCACATTTCATTTTAGACCACGTCTGTCTTACTTTTTGGTAGTCTGCTAATGCCATTTGTTAGATATTGAAATGGCCTTTCTTACTTGTTCTTCATCTTGGCAGTTCTCAGTGGGACTGCCAAGAAAACTAAAACCTTCTTCCTTATTCTTCGAAAGCGTAATCAGGGAGTTAAGAAGCCAAGATTAGTCTTGCTAATAAATGTGTACAAGAGAACTCCTTTGGGGATTTCTGTTTTTCTAAGTATTTGCTTTAAAGGATTATGAGTTTCTGACTCTCTTGGGAGATAGTTGGAGTTTGTCTCATCCTTCTCCGTGTTTGGAAGGAAAGAGAACACGCCCAGTCAGTCTGGTCATCGATTTTCCAAAAGACCCTTTTTTCACTATTTTGGCATTGGTAATGTTTTGCTTTCCAAGGACACTACTGAGACACAGCCCATGCCCTGAGGAACTCTGGTCAGTATTTTCTGTTTCCTCCAGGGAAAAATAGCAGCCACGGTAGCTCTGTCAAATGAATGTGTGCCAAGGTCACCATTCCTTGCGGGGGCTGGCTGGCTTGCCTTGGAGAAAGGGACAAGGGTCTCCAGGTAAATAGAAATTGCTGTGTGATAATGAGTGTACATTCACAGATATCCAGAATCCTTATTTCAGGTTGCTTTAGGCTGTGTGAGAACACGTCTCAGCATATCTTTGTCTGATGTCAGCTGGTGCATTGGAAAAGGAGCAGGAATGAGAAGGTGGAATTTCCACCTGGGAACACAGAACCTGCACAGCTGCCCATCACAGCGTGTTAGCCTCAGTCCAAACAGTGTGAATGGATCCAGCCTGATCAATGACTTTGTGCTGGCTGCAGCCACTGATTACTCTGAGACCATTCATAAATTATGGTTTAAACAGTAACATTTTACAAGGGCTTGAAACAATTATGTGCATAGATTGAAATAAGGCAGTGTCACGGTAGTTTTACATTGTGTGTCTGGAGTATGTGGTATTTAGTCTTTGCTGTTGGAAGCCACCATCTGTGCAAACATTTTAAGTGACACAATTCTGAAAGAAATTTGATGAGTGGCATAAGAAAAAGAAGTTATTAATTATTTGGTTGCACATATAAACGTGTAATCCCTGGCCAGATGCATTCAGACATTTTGGGTCTTATATAAGCAGCATGGTTGGTCTTTAGGTAGCCAGTTACAGGCACCCAGAATAAAGTTAATACTGCCAAAACCCCCTTTATTTCTGGGGGGTTTGGGGTGCTGTGTGTGTGTACTTGATCCCTCAGCTCCTCTTGTGTTGCTGTTTTTGCCTTTTCAGCTCAGCAACAACCCCTTTAGCTGAGGCCCTTTGGATTGCTTTGATATAAACATTCAAAAAGATCAAACAGAAAGCAAGGCTCAGCTGGTGGCCTTTCCCTTTAAAGCAGTGACTTTTAGGCCGTGTCTCTGCTACAGATGTTTGCTGGCAGGACTGTGTCAGAGCAGGTCTGATGGGGAGTCTGATCCCTGTCAGGCAGATTTGTGTGAGCAGATGCAATTTTTCTGGTTATGCTGCATGTTCTTGCTTGGCAGGAGTGAGCAGTGAATGGTGAGCTGACTGTGCTCATGGTGCAAAGGCAACTTTGTGAGCTGAAAAGGAATTTGCCCTTGGGGGACCCTGTCCCTGCTCATGCTGTAGTGCCCAGGCTGGACAGTGCTCATGGATGTAGCTGTGCTGTCCAGGAAGCAAAGCAGCTGAGCCTTTAAATTGATACTGCTCTGCTGGCAAAGACTCTGCAAGAAATGTAAAACAACTCTCTGGTGTTGAACTATGTTCTGTTTTAGCAACTGGTTTAGCCTGTGCTGGCACAGAAACCCTCTCTGAGGCAAGCTTGCTTCAGCTGGAATGGGTTTATCCTCTCTAGTTTAATTCTATTTCATTTGTTGGAAAACCTTTCTATAAAAGGAAGACATCAGTTTCTCCCCCATAGTTGGGTTTTTAGTAGAAATCCTGCTGTGAAGATCAAGAGAGAGAAGATGGGCCTCTAAAATGTGACTGGCCTCAGAAGCCTTCCCATTTTCACTGGAAATGCAGTGCTTCAGTGTTTGCCAGAACGGATCATAATTCCAGTACTCTAAGAGATGTTTCCTCTTGGTAATGACTCGAACATGTCAGTAATTTGGGTGCTTAAGAATTCCTTTCATTTTCAGGATGTTGAGTTTGTAGTGCCAAGGAGATGCATTTTGGGGAAAGCAGCTTATTTCTAAATGACTAAAATGGAATTATGGGCTGCTGAGAATGAGCTTGACAGAGGTGCTGCTCAGGACACACATCTGTGCCTACAACCAACACCCAGAACTGCACCTTCTGGAACAGAAAAAGAAATGGCTCTACTTTTTGCAACAAGAGCTGCTCTTGGCTTGCTCCTCAAACAAAATTTAGGGTGTGATACTCTTCTCTCCTGTCATAATCGAGACTAAATTAATTTTCCTTTTATTTAATTTCTTACTGGTTTTGTGGGTTTTTTTGTTTGGTTTCTCTTTTGTATAGGCACTAAAGATGGTCCAGGTTGTGGATTACATGTGAATTTCAATGTATATTACTGAACTCCACTACTGTGAATTCAGGTATGGGCTATTTAGTCACAAGTTTTGTTTGGTTGGGGTTTTTAGTAAGAGAAATTACCTTTACTGAAAAACAAGCTTATATGAATGCTGTTTTCTAATGCCTCCATCTTTTTGAGCACGACTGGAATTTACCCCTTTCCTGGATGTTTTGCTTTCATTTTATCTAACGTTTTTATTTTTATACTGTTGATAGATTTATTGAGCTTCCAGTAAAGGATTTTGAAAGGATTTTGTGGGGTTTTTTGTTTTTTTTTTTAGTAAAGATTTGAAGGTGTGGAGCTTTTTTTAAAGTATGGTGTTCAAGCCTACTTTTGCAACAACCTACTCAGTTGGGGGACTGATCCAAAGCTCTCTGAAATCAATGGAAAACCTCCAGAAGGTTTCATGAGCTTCGGCTGAGGCCTTTTTGGAGAGCACAATAATGAAGCAGTTTTGGTTTTCACTGTTGCATTCTTTAATCTGAATAAGCAGAAAATTAGATTTATTACTAATAGAAGCTGATCTACAAAAACAAAGGACCTGTAGTTCTCTACTGTAAGGGATATGGTTTGGCAAGATGTAGAGCAGGTAACTCTTACAATGTGAAAAATGTAGACAATGGGAATTAACTGCTACCAAATGTACCCTGGAAGAACAGCTGTAATTTATAATGCAGTCAGGAATGCACTGCAGACTCCTCAATCGATAAGCTAATGGGAAAAAAGCCTGCAATTAATTACAAATCAACTGGGTCAATATCCTTTAAATGAAAGATATGAAATTGCTAACATTTGGATGGAACTTCTTTGCCAAGTATATTTATAAACCTCATATAAAATATGATATTTTTTAAAAGAATAAAAGCTCCTTTCACTGTTAAAAGGCAGCATTCTGAATGCCTGATTTCCTTTTGCTCTAAAAATTCAACTGAACTGACTTTATTTCAACAAGTTTTCTACTGTGCACAAAAGAAGTGAAGTAATTTTTTACCTTTAATTCAGGACCGTACAGTAAAGCACAATAGCTATAAATAGGACTCAGGGTGATGCTGCCCATGACTTCATGGTCAAAACACCTAAAATGATGAAAGTTTGTGGCCAAATGGTTCTCTTAGTAGATGTCAGGACCTGAAGCTTTCTGACTGGTGATCTTGGCAATCTAACATCTTGTTACATTTACAGAAATAGCCCCAGAAGGGGCAGCCAGGGCAGGAGGAGATGGGCTAATGCTGGCACTTGAAAGCAGCTTGTTTTCTGTGGGGTCTCAGCTTCAAACAACTCTGGGCCTTTTCAATTTGCTAAACTGGGAGTGCTACTTACCCAGAACCCTTTTCATCTGGCACTGACGATTTTTTCCATATATATTCTATAACACTTCTGCTTTTTATTAAGAAGCAGAGGAGAAGCATTGCCAAGGAGGAAATAATATTATTAAACTTGTGAATCTCTACTTTTTTATTTTTAGATAAGTTTGTTTCATTACCTTGCTGCATGATTTTTATTGTCATTTTTTAGGGGCAAGGGATATCAGAAGATTGCATTGTAATTATATAACATTAATGAGACTTGAACTGAAAAGTAACTGTTCTTGAAATGTAACACATTCATAGAAAGTGGAGATTTTTTCAAGCAGCTGGACAAAATGCCCGAAAAGGTATTGACAATAAAGGAAAAGGAGGACAAGTTTAGGGCTTTATTGCTTAAATACCTTCACTGCAGAGGCTGCTGGATTTAATCTTTATCATCATAGAATTTCAGAGATATTACTAGGCTTCCCAGTTTGTCTGAGGTTCCTAGGGTTGCTTGTTCATGTAAAAAATATATCAGTATTCTTTGTTGCAGAGAAGAACAATTTTTTGTTCAACATACAAACAAGGAAATCAAATTCTGCCCACACAAATTTCCTGAGTCCACCATGGAAGTCCAAATGAGAGAGAGTATCCAGGGGAGCTGCTGAGATGTGATGTGTGAACAGCATCCCTTTCTTTTCTTCATCTTTTAGGGCAGACTGAGGCTGCAATTTCAGTGAAAGAAAATATGAACATGTGGGAAGAGCTAGAGGATCTGGAGGAGCACTGACCCATTGAAAGGGGGGGTCTTTACCCAATGGCAAATGTCTGGAGCAACCCCTAGCAGCAAGTACAGGAAAAGGGATGGTTACTAACTTTGTTGGACTTGCCTCATTCAGAAATACCTTGATGATGAATATTTCTTTTCCACTTTGTCAATTTTTATTTTTTAAAAAAAACTAGGAGCACTAAATCATCACCAGCTTTGCAATATTTTAGGTGAGCATGGTCTGTCTCAAGGTGAATGACATTCCTGCCTCACAAAACACTTCTGCTACTTGGAACAAGAATGTGATCTGTTTCCAGTCCTCTTCACTCTTTCTTGTGACATAATTTTTCTCAACCTCTTCCAACAAAATCTAGGGAGTTTATAATATATAATAAAACATAAATCTGTTGGTGTATTGTAATATGTTCATTAGTATAAAGGTAGGAAGTAAGAAAACTACTACTGCTCATGATTCCACCAAAAAAGTCGATTTTTTGGGTGAAGTTTATGATGGTTGTTACCACAGTAATCAGGAATTCCTGTGCTGTTTAAGTTGTCATGCTACTTACTTTTCACCTCCAGACTTTGAGTGCTTGGTCATCTCATCTTTCATCTTTCTGGAGACTGAGTTCTGATTTGAGTTCCTATTTCTCACTTGCAGTGACAGGGAAAAATATTGGTCAGCATAACCTGGAAGAGAAATTTATTATATAAATGTCCAAGCTGTTCCTTTATTGTTTAATTTTTTATATATCATATAAATGTTCATAGGCTCCTTAAAAAAAGCCCAAACCAGAATATTTTTAAAAATTCCCAAATGAATGAATAAATGAATGGCTGGTACTATTTCAATAAAAGCATTAACACAACACTTAGAAATAAACATTGGTTTAGTCAAAATGTTAGTGGCATCACTGCTGATGATACAGACACATGCAAATTACCAGAGAAAATGTCTGAATTTCACATCTATAGAAATAGAACTGCAAAGCTAATACTGCTCATTCCAAACACATTCCACCTGCTCAGGAAGTTGCAGATAAATTAGAAATGATGATGAAATCTGTACAACAAGAAATTCTCTTACAGTGGCATTAGCTGATTTCTCTTCAACCTGCAGAAGCATAACCATTTTTTTGTCTGCATTCGCCTCATTATATATTCAATATTAATTAAACACGTGATACCTGCATTATTAAGAATGTATTTTTATTAAGCTACAGAAAATAATTGGCACTGAAATTTCTTTTCATATACAATTCCTGAGGTTAAGTCCTTTGAAAATTAAACGACAGAACAAACACAACCAAGAAAAACCCAATCAAACAAAACCTACAACAGTTGTATATAGAGATATCTGCATTTCTGGTCAATTAAAGAATGCTGCCTCCACAATTCTGTTGTAGGCCACGCTTCATTTCTTTTGACTTTCTCTTCATTTAATCATTGGATTTCCTAAATACAAATGCATTATGGCAATAATCAGGTTTTAATTTAAATTTAAATGCATTCCTTAGTGTATCAAGTCAAGCTGTCTTCCTTCCTTCCTTCTGATGTGGCTTTTTGGGGGAAAGTGAGTGCAACTTCATAGAATTTTTTGCTCTTTGTCATTGTTTAGTCAGTCATTCTTTCACAGACAGACTCTGAACCTTTTACAGTCGTTGGCAGGATGAGGCTGTTGGCATTGACTGGTCTCATGGTGTAAGTGGGAGTGGAAAAGGGTTGTATAATGAATTTGTGATTCTGCACAGAAGAGTTGAGAGAGCTGGGAAGGGAACATATCTTGAAAAATATGAAGCTTGAGGCAATTTCTTGTCTTTTGCTGTATGTTGCTGTTTTGAGAAATACCAGTGATCAGTTGTTTAAAAGAGTAAAAGGAAAGAAAATACTTATCCCAGTATTGCAGACTTCTTGTGCTTGTTTATTTTGATGACTAAAATTCTGTGACATATTACTGTATTGCCCTTCAACAGCTGAACAGCTGACAAAATAGAAAACCAGTCAAAGCAGATTCTTTGGTGGGTTAGCTCTCACCATACAGGCGTGTTCTTTCATCTAAATTTCAAAGGTAGTGCAACATTTTCCTCTTTCAGAAGGCTGGAGCAGGGCTAATCTATAGCTTGTACAGCCCTTTTTCTGTTGTGTGTTATTTCCACCAAGGAGGGTGACTTTGGTTAATGTCAGCTGCCAACACAAGAAGTCAGAGGCAACAAACCTCTGTCTGTGTCAGAAACATCTGCTGTGTGGGGAGTGTCTCACGTGTGCTGCTTATATCCAGTGGCCTGGTTCAAATAAATAATGAAATAACATTTCTTGCTTTCATTTCCAAGTGTGCTGTTACTTTGTTCCATCACCTTGCTCAGTTCAGTTCAATTTACCTGTTCGTAAAATGTGTTCCATAATGTTTTCTTGATTTACTCTGATTAAATTCTCTGTTATTAGTTTAGATCTACTTTCTTCTTGTTACTTTATACATAATAAGAAATGAAATTTTCTTCTTTGGAGGAATTATTACCTTCATACATAATGTAAACAGAGTAGCACAAAATTCTAAGATGAATTAGGAGAAGCTGGGCAGCTGGGAATACAGAAAATAACACGGACATTCTTTGCAAAGAAAGCTGGAGGTGTTGGGTGTTGAACCAACACCTGGGAACTCATCAATACATGGGGTACCTGCTCTTTATTCTGAAGGGACTAACCTGATTTTTTAACAATTTATTAAAGCATTTTAGGAAATCCTTGAAAGCTTCCAAAAATAATTATATAAACCACATATGTCTTTTGTGTGAACTGTACAAAGTGAGCCATAAAAAACAATATCTGGTATGAGTGGGGTTTTTTAAACATGTGTTTTATCAAATTGACAAATGAAAAACTTTGTTTTCTAAATTAAAAGAACAGCCAATTTGTCATGAATTTTAATATAAATTAATTCCTGACCTTTCCTCCTTGCATGTCCTCACATAATTTCTGTAATTGGTTTTAGCAGTTCGTGCATTTATTTAAATGCCATATCTGGAATCAAATACTCCTTTTCATTTAGATTTGAGTTAAAAATACACACGTTCTTGATGTTAAGTCAGCCTATAACAAAGCTCAGTTGTTTGGCTCTTGTGAGACAGCAGTGTAACAGTGCTACACATGGGCTGCTTGGAACCAGCTACTGAAAAGTGTGCTGTACACAACCTTCTCCCAGATTAAAAAAACTATTTTAGCGTCCTGACACAGTGCCTCATTGGTATAAACAGCTGCCAACAGTAGATACAAATTTAGTGTGTCCCCAGCCTGTTTTGTGAAATTATGGCACAACATTTTGAAACTATGCCAGTTTAGGATACAAGGAAAAGTGCTGCTAGCTCTGGCGTGCTACTGTAAATGTAAAACATTAAAATGATGATTAATGTGAAATTGATGGAGTTCCATCCTGCCCAGGAAATTCAAAGACTTAACAGGGAAAGGAGACAGAAATGTGTGTCACAGTTCTCAGAAATGGGTATCACAGTTCTGGCACTTGATTTGTTTTCTTGAAACCTGATTCTCCTCTGCCTGAAATCTGCTAGAAGTTAGGGAAGATCAATAGCATTTGATTGTGAGACTTAGGCAGGAAGGGAGTGCTCTGGGTTGTGCTAACATGGGATAATTTCAATTTGCTGGTTTTTTTTCTTCCTCTCTCTTTTCTCATCTGCCAAATTCACTTTACTTAGGCATTGTTTGGTCTGTGACCTTTTCATCTTTTACTTGCTTCTGGGCTTTGTTATTTTCCTTCATTACCATCATCATCTAACCCCAGTTCTTGCCACGGCTTCCATATCCTTCTCCAAAGGCAGAAATCAGAATTCAAATCCAGGAGAAAGTGCTTGGGCAGTGTTTACAGCTGAACCTCACCTAGTGGGTAAAAGTTAGTAGACTGAAGAGTTGGTCAACACTCTTTTCCCAGTTTTTTAGCATAGTTATGTGGCAGCTTGGAGACCCCTCGTGTCACAGGGAGGCAGGAGAGAGAATAAGGAAAAGAAGCCTCTTGAGAGCTTCACTTTAGTGTCTGAAAAGCTCTGCCTACTCTGTTTTGTCCCTGGAACTATTTCATCTTCTGTCCAAATGCCTCTGTTGCTGCCACTTGCCTTCCTCAGCCAAAAAACAGCAATAGCACATCTGCTACCTGATACTGAGGTGATTCTTGTTTTGAAATTCCTCTGAACACATAAAGTGTGAGGATTGCTTATCTATTATTATCTTAGCAAGATTCAGCCATGGACACTAATATTAATTACTCAATATGTTTATTAATCAGAAATCTTCTCGCCCCTGTAGTTTGGAAATGTGGATGTATCTGAATGAAATACAAGCAAAATCTGACTGGGGAAATGCTGGTATGGACTGAAGGTATATTGATTTGACCCTTTAGTGCAATGTTTATGACAATGAAGTCAAGGGAATAGAACAGTAATGTCACTTATGCAGAAGAGCCTTCAACAGAAAAAAAATTCTTCACTAAAGCTGCCAAAAATACCCACAGTTTCATTCTGATCACATTGAGGTAACTTAATCTTTCTGTATCTGGTGCTTTTGTTTTGTGGCTATGTTATAGCTGTGCAACAAAATTGAAAAGAAATAAGTAGAATGCTTGGGGTGAATTTCTTATCATTAAATTGAAGCATATCATTTCCTTAAAAAAGTTAACATGGCAAGAGATTTAAAAATGTGTGTTAATTTTAATAGATACAAATTACTGTAGTCACATCAAGAGATAAATTACTATAATCATGTCCCTTAAATCTTTCAGTGATTATAATGCCCTTATTTCAGTGTCATGTTTCTAACAAGATATGAATTTCTTGTCGTGCCTGGTCTTTAATGGGTATAACCCTGTATCTTAAAGCCCATTGCTCTTGGGTGGGACAATTATCACTTTCAGTGGCAAAAAACAAGATGGGCAAAGGCAAGAGAAGTTACAGCAGGTGGGTGTGCAAACTGGATAACTCTGAGTCCATCCTGTTGTCTCTACTGGAGTGCCAGGTCATCCCCACTCCTGTTTTGTGGTGATTGCACAGGGACACTGGAATCCAATGCCAACATTGACTTCTCTCAATTTGATGAAAAGAGGTATGGGGAAGGGAAAATCTCTCAGCCAGGATCTGGAGGGCCCTGAGATCTGTGTGCTTACAGAAAGTTCCTCTGTAGAGAAACTTGTGCCCACATTACTGGTATTTATAATGACTTCAGAAAATTGCTAGGACAGTGAAAAACACTGGGTTTTTTTCTTAAAAATTAAGAGTAAAATGCTACTCTATTTAGCTCCTGTTTTCATCAAAATCCTCGTGGAGTTTTGTACATCAAAGCAAGGGAAAGAAGTCTCTTTTGTAACATTTTCGATATGATAAAGGGAAAAGGAATTGTTTTGCATTTGAAGTTTCTGCAGCATAATCAGAAGGGTGTTCACAATTTTTAGATGTTTCCTGTGCCAGGGACTTTTCCCCTCTTTCTTTTGGGTCAATTTTCAGGAAAAGAAAACGTCTGAAAAAGTAGGAAGTACCTATAATTTAAATAACTGTACTTTTGAGAACTATATTGTCCAGTGAAGTATTTTCTTTACTTTTTCATGACTGGGACTGTTCATTGAGAACAAATATGTAAATAATATTATTACCATGGAGGAGAGTTAATAGCCCCTAATGGCTTAGAACCTGTGAACAATCTTGCCCATGAGGAACTCCTTATACAAATAGTCCTGGTAAACTCAACAGGAGTCTCCATGTGGTAAAATTACTCATACAAATAAGTGTTTGAGAGGAAAATGTCATTGTTCCTCTCCCACATTCCTCCTGTTCCTCCAAGAAAGAAAGCCAGCACAAGAACATCAGAAGGCATTTTTGGTATAATATGTCCCAAATAAGGATTTAATCTAGACTAAACAACTGTTTTGAATATTTGTTGTAACTGTTATTGAAAATGTTTTGAATTTTTCTATTCGCTTTCTAGCTTTTGGTTCTTGATTTAAATCATCTGTAGTGTTCCCACTTAGTGTGTTCTCTTGGTATTTAATGTTTAGAATGTCTGTTTAATACACTTTAATAACCTCTACATTGCAGCTGCATTTTACTTAAAAAGCATTCATTGCTCTAAAAAGGTTTTGGAATGAGTGATTCATCAAAGAAGCTAAAATAGCTCAATCTTGTGTCCTGCTAACAAGACACAAGGTATTTGTTTAATTGTAAGTGCATATTCAAAGCATTTATAATTAGCTGTAGTGTAGTTTTGAAAGAAATACTGTCTAGAAGGAGCTGCCATTTTTGTCTGACAGGAGGTTACTTCAAAAGTCACAATTCCCCTGCAGGTACTGAAGTTATCCAATTACACTTCTTGTTTGTTTATTACAATTAGTATGCTTTGCTAGAGGTTTTTCATGGAGAAATGAAACCTAGCTTATAAAATAGCTCTCTTCCTGAACCAGGTAATAAAACTGATCACAATATACCTGTGTGTTTTGGGAGCAGATGTGCAAAATTTCCTATGGTGATTTTAGGGATTTTGGTGGTTTGGATTTGTTTGGTTTGGTTTAGTTTTTGGGGGATTTTTGGGGGGTGTTTTTTTGGGGTTTTTTTTTTTGGTCTATTCTATAATCTTGATTCTAAAGGTAATATAATAACTAACTGCTTTTCATTTAGGCTGATTTAGTCAAGTCTGTATCTGCTGAGAAGGTTGACTGATGCACCCTCTAATTAAGTCTCTGCAGCACTTTCCTCCTACATGAATGGGCAGGTGAATTCCTGGATGTTTTCCCGTGGTCACCAGTGCAGCTGAGGGACCCATCTGAGTGACAGGTACTTACATTCATTTGGAATTTTTAATCACAGCTTTACACTTGTCAGCTTCAAAGTATCCACTGAAGGGAAATTAGTGTCACATCATGTGATGCAGCAGTTGTAGGGCTGCAAAGAAAGCAGATTGTTTGATTATTTTTTTCTTCCACGGCTAAGGTTAACTGCCTGGACAGCTGCGAGTCGAGCCTTCAAGGCACGCTGCTTTATCTGATTGGTCTCAGTCTTGATCTGGCACATGAAAGGAAATGTGAGGAAGTTTCCAGCAGAGATCATTTTGCAAGTCCAAAGATAAGGGCAAGGTCAAGTTCACTGGTGTTTTCACAGTATCTTCTTACAAACATCAGCCCAAGTGCCACGCAGACAACGTGAGCTCAGTCTGGCAGTGGCTTGCACCTTCAGGAGATTTGCCTTGCTGGACTATTCTTCATGTTCTGTTTATCAGCATCAAATAGACCCACCACAATAAAGCAAGAGCAGTTGCCTTACTCAGAAGGTGACTTTTCCTTCTAGGGACCAAACACATGGAGATTTTACCCCAGTTCTGATGTTTAACTTGCATAGGTGTTGCCAGCCTCTCATGGGGCTGCAGGGAAATGTTAGTATTTAGTTAAGGAGCAAGTTTTCATTATCTGTGTTACATTATTTTAGCCCATGAGGTTTCTCCTGTAGGAAACTACAATTTCTTCCATGCCTTCAGAACTGTGAGATTACTGCAGGATTAGATGAGATGGGAAAATAGAGCGGCTTCTTTTTATTTTTTGAAGTGTTGTTTTGGTTTTTTTTACAGTGTCCTTTACGGTTATTTTGAGTAGTGTGTGAAACTTGACACTTGTGGCCTGAGGGTGGAAGAAGCTGTCTCTGCCCCATGAGGCTCACCAAAAACATTTCCTGAGTTATGGATGAGCATTGCCTTACAAAACCCAATCCTACACACTGCCCTCCCTCTGAAAACTGCTCCAGTCTCAGTGCTGGCTCCTCAATTTGTAAAAGGTCTTGGTGAGATTTCCTAACTACTGTTTAATTTCTTAATTATGTATATTGTTATGCTGCAATGCTTTATGTAATCAGTTTTTCTTATGGCAGTTGTTGGTTAGTGGTGCACTTCAGTAAAAACCACAATTTAAATATTTCTCTTAGCTGTTGCTACAAGCAGTAAATTCTGTGGTTAAAGGAATATTGAGTGAGCCTGTGCACTCTTCCATTCAATCACCTCAAATGCTGTTTTGTGTGTGCTGTGTATGAGGAACAGGTCTGCACACTTGTGACTGCAGTGTAACGTGATAGCTCTCAACATCTTCCACAGAAATGCAGAAGTTGTGAGGATTTTTCTTTCTCTCTTTTTTTTTTTTTTTTTGAGGTCTGCATTTGTCATTTCAGAAAGGAAAGTTGTCATCCCCTAAGTTAAAATTCCATACAGTCAAATAGGTTGGTCTTCTTTCGTGAAAATGTTTGCTATCTCTACCATGAAAACAGAATTTTATAAATGGGCTGTAGAATATCTTGATAGCTGTCATGCAAATTATTCTACCACTCACATCAATAAGCACAGTCAGTACACTGGGTAAAGAGATGCCTTTCTGAATCTTTTTGGGATCTCTTTTCAAAGAGGCAATTACAGTGGAACAAACTATAATATAATTGTGAAATTAAGGTGAAGTGGATGATGTGCTGCTGCACATCAAGGCTTGAAGATAGAGCACTGATCTGTTAAAAATGAGTTAATGTTTTTATTTTATTGTAAATTCTCCAAGGTTCTAGTCTGTTTTGGATTTTTATAATGGGTGGGTGGTGGTAGTTGTTCTGTCTTTGGAAAAGCATCTTTTATAATTAAAGAGGCACCATCCTGGGATGCTCTGGTCACTTGGATGGTTATGAGGGAGAGCTGTGTGCAAGCTGGCACTAAATTAAACCCTCAGTCCAAATCCCCACTGTGCTCTGAGAGGAGATTCATACCAAAAGGAGCATGTCATGTCCTCATGTCTCCTTTGCTGACATTATTAAGGGCTAGGATGATTTCCTGGGGAATAATGATAGGTGCATGTGCAGCAATCAATACAGAAGTGTCCTCCCTGGGAGCAGAGTGTGCCCAAATGTTCAGTGCTGGGTGTTAGAGCAATTCCTGCACCATTTTTATCACTTTCTTAATTTAAAAATCCTGGCTGTCTCAAAGCATTTTTCTGCTTTTCTGTTCTGTTTTCATTTTTTTTTCTTAATACCATGAAACCATGTTTAACTTCATGTTGTGCTTTCTTCCAGGGAGAGCTGAACTCCATACAAATTTACCCTGATCAATCTGTGTCCAATCTGTTGCTGGCTTGATCAGATAGAAATGGATGATATCAGTGAAGCTGGCACATTGCTCCTAACCTTTCCTGATGGTGTATTCAATACTTGAAAATACCAAAGGTCTAAATTTAAAGGAAGATCTATAAAATCACTGTCCCTTTTCCAAGAGATATATAATATGTATCTCATGTCTCTAAAAGTCCTAATTTGAAACCATGTGGTCTTTATTCCCATTTAATGTCTAGGGTATGACATATTCCCCCCAAAAGACCCCTAGATTTCAACATTTCATCCTTATTTAAGTATGCTTTTTAAAATAAAAGCAATGGGTATTTGCCTTTTAGTGAACCTGTCCTTCCTTTTCAAAACAGTGATTTTTTTATTACTGATTTTCAAAGAGCAAATCAATCCCATTAAACTGCCACACTTTTTATCCTAATTATTTTTTCAATTGCTGCTTTTCTTATTAGTATATCTGCATTAGTATGGCTTTGGTTTTCTCCCTTTTAAGCATACCATTAACACTCATGTATGTCTTTTTATTTTCCAGCTTTATGAAGGCTCTATTGACTGTCACCTTTGTAAATGTCTGCCCTCAAAGTTTTAAATGTTTGCAATAAACACACAGTTTTGCTGCTATCATTAGCAGCCATTAGCCATAAGTTAGCAACTTAATTTCAAGTTCAACTTCCATTTCTCCTAAAGTACCATTAAGAATCCTTCTGTCCTGGCCAGCCTTACACTGGTGGAGTAGGGAGATCAATGTAATTTTGACTGCAGTCAGGAATATACCCTCCTTAAGTCTTTTCTTCCTTCTTCTTGGCTAGTGGAGATCCTTTGGATATTTCTGACAGTGTATGCCCCCTGGAATGTCTCAGCTAAAATATCCAGACATTCCAAGACGGTGGTGGTGAGGTCCTGAGTCACAAGTGTAGTAAATTTCTGGTGGGTGTCTCTGCCTTTTTAGATCTCTGTGGGAGATGACACCTTTAATCCATGCAGTCAGACTCTCCTCTGCTGTCGTGACTGTGCATGTCAAGGACCAGTTGTCCAGTAAGACAATTTATTTCAGTGATGTGTTCATGTGACCTGACTAATTCTGAGGTGACAGCACTGGCAACAAGGAGAATCTGGCTAGATAAGGGCTCTTATTTTGGTGCTTAGATAAATATGGCAAGTCTGCTGTAAGCATGGGATGGACTATATCAAAGACAACATTGTTTGTATTTCTCTGGTAATCTGCAATTTTAGGTTCTTCACTCAACTGTTTGAGTTTGAAAAGCAAAGACAACCAAAAGGAGATTGATTTGGAGAGAAGTGATAGCCAGTCCAGCACAACAGTCAAGAAAACCTCAGTGGTGTCATGATTCAATTATGAGGAGTTAAAAAAACTTCTGAAAGGTCCTCCATGTGAACCAAGTTTATATTTTAGAAATTCTGCATGTTCTTTTGTTGACTTGTAATTGATATTCAGCATCCACACACCAGGTGAAGAGCAGAGGCTGCCTAGGTCTCCTGGGAAAGCACAGCATGTAGAGCAGCTTCACCTCCCTGAAATTCAGTCTTCCATCCCTTTCCTGCCAGGTCCATGGGATTCCTCCCCTGCTGTCTGTGCTACAGACCTGTGTCTTTTTCTAAGGTTTGAGAAGACAAATGTTAGCACCTTCTCAGTGGAACAGGAGAGATACTTGTCTGAGTTGGCAAGGTGATCTCAAAGCTGCAGAATCAGATTTAAAAGTCTTGGCTGAAGGGAGAGGCCAGAGCAATATCGAGTCATCTGAGAAGATGTGACTTCATTTACAGAGACCTGCTACCCTCGAACACATTGGGAAACCACACTGATGAGCTTTGTTAGGGTCAGCCTGTGGGGAGATGCTGTAACACCTGAAGGCTGCTTCAGAAATCCAAACGTTTTGTTCTACAATTTTTTAATTATTATTTTTACTGTGTCTTACCCAAATTAAAAATTCTTTGGATAAAGTTGCTCCTGACTTACACACAAATGTGCCAGTCCCCTTCTGTTCCTGTCTATCTTAGAAGAAGCATGAGGAATTCAGCTTTTCCTCACTCAATTTTTTAGTAACACACAATAATTATTTTTAAATAGAAAATAGACTCAGGCTAAGGATCTTGCGTTTTGAAAGGCACCATTTAAAAACCCAAAGACAGATGGTCTCTTGTACCCATAATTTCTTCTTATAAAATTCAATTTGAATTATTCTTGGTGGGTTCAAAATATCTTTTTTTCTATTCATAAGCCACATCTTTTTCCCTCCAGCCTATAGAGGAATATACACTAGATAATAAATACTTGATGCATGATTTATTTGCTCACTGTGAGATGCCTCTTAAATATCTGCATTATTTACATGTCCATATATTACAAGTTAACAATAATACAAACTATATTGAAAAATCATGTCCATTATACAGGTATTTTAGTGTATAGAATCCCGTAATTCTTTTACAGAATTGGCAGAAAAAATTTTAAAGACACAAATGTCCTATTTCAATATATGCTACAGTATTCTTATATAAAATATATAATATAATCCTTTATATATTCAATTCACTCATGTCTCTAATCAATCACAGCCAACACGATCTCCCTCAGCAGCCTTGCATGGGCTGGCTCCTGTGTGGGGTAAGGATGAATCCTGAGGCTGCTCTTTTTGGTGTCAACAGAAACAAATGTAAGGAAAATCAATTCACTGTATTTCCTTCTGGGTCTTTCTTACACCTCTGAAGGAAGATGGAGGAAATCTATACATGAAAAATCTACCAAAGGATATTTAAAAAAGACAACATCTGACTTGAAGTCCCTGAGCCAGAAATTGCTGGGACTTGGGAGAAGACACCTGGGATGGGATGATTACTCTCTTATTGCAGTTTTTCGTGTTTATCTTTTATCACACAAGATCATTTGGCTGCAACTAGTATAGCTGTATGTCTTGTAACTCAGATTTATATGGATTTATTGAAACATAGTGGATATTTACATGTCCATTTTAACTACTATGTGGTGCAGTTCTTCCTAAATCCTCTTTAGAGCCAAAGTTGAGAAAAATATTCATGCAGAAGGTGTGTCAGAGAAACCTTGGGTTCTCTTTGTCCAGGTAATCTTCTCTAAATAAAGTAGAGATAAAACAGCTGGGCTGGCTGATATAAACTGCATGGTGTCGTGTGGTTTCCACACCACCACTGATTGTACCCCCTTAACACAGGACATGCACCATCTCTGGCAAAGTCCTGTGCAATTAAAATTCATTTTGTGCTGTTTCAAAATACCACACCAGCTTTAACAGCTAGTAACAATCAGAATGCAATTCCTCTCTTTCATGGCTACCAGGAGAACAAGACACACAGGGGCATTTTTGGGGGGGGGCTGTGTGGATTTTCTAGCACGTGGAGCTGCAGTGTAAAATTCACTGTATCCCTTAAGCCCACGAGGAGCATCTCCCGGCCCTTGCTGGTGCTCAGCGGGGTGGATGGCAGCTCTTTGTCCCTGTCAGCAGCTGCCACCCTGCTGGAGTGGCCTTTGCTGCCGGCACAGAGCCAAGCAGCAGAGATTGACTGAGCAGGGTGGGCTGGGGGCTCTGCTGTAAAAGTTTGGGACACAACTTTGCCCCCTGAGCTGCCACACATGCCGGTCCCAGGGGCCGCCAGCCCCCCCTGTTTGCTCACTTTACCAGAGAGAAGCAGTAGAGTAACAAAAGAAAATTTCTGACACTTTTCACTGGTTTTTTTCCCCCCCTCTTTCTTTGTCTGGGATTATGCTGAATATAACTTAAGCCCTAGTGCCCTCTTCTGATCTTGAAATAGGTGTCAGTTCTCAGCACACCTGAACGTGCAGCTCCTGCTCAGCAGCCAATTGTTTGAAGTTAGGCAAGAATTTGGGGACACAGATATTTTAATTTGTAATCAGCTTTAAAGCTTTCAACATTTACTGTGTTCAGAAACAGGAGCTTAGACATAAATTAGCCTTTTCTATTAAAAAAAATATATTTTTTTTTTGTCTCCCAGCAGGAGCTGTAGGCTTGATGTGAAGTCCACAGAAGTGAAGGGATAAACCCTTATCAGCTCTGGCCCAGCCCTTCACACAGCACAAAGAGTCACTTAGGCTGAAAGAGGTAAACTACTGCACGATCTTAAAGGAACAAAGATTAATTAAGGATAATCTTGTAGAAAATGTTACTTTTTTGGTGTATTTAACATGGGAAATACTGGTAAGTGATAATTGTACAATTCCTTGGCTTTTCAGTGCTAGTAACCCAAATTTAGTTTGTGTCCTTATATCCAGACATATGTAATGTATATTAGGTATATCTCTGACACTCAGCTGCAGACTGTATGAATTAGTTCATTCATCATTTCCAGGCTGCCACCTCTGGGATGGAAGGCAGCAGCTGGCATGGAGCACACAGCAGCTCTGCACAGAAACCAAGCCAGAAACCCTGCATCCAGTTTGTAGGGTAGGGTGGTTCCACACAGGGGGAGCTAGAAACCTCTTCTTTACCAAAAAACACATTTACTTTCTAAAATCATATTTTTTACTGATATCCATTGAAAAAAAAAATAGAGTATTTGCCCATAAGGCACATGATATATCCAAAGTATGCTAAATGTTGCTAAATCTTCTAACACAAAATTTACTGCAAAAGAAGGTTATGAATTAATTTTCGCAGTCCTGGCTTTCCTAGACTGTGGTTGTTTGCTTATGTTTTAAGCAGATAATATTCTGCAAACTGAGAGTTGTGCAATTGCAAATAAACATTCTCTACTGACCAAACTACTTGTTGATAATTTTAGATGGGAATTTTTGAGAGACTGATGGGCAGATTAACACTAAAGGCCTCTCTAGCAAGTGGTTTAACAACACACTAAACAACAAAAGGGATATTTATAGCACTTTGCTGGAATATGTGTTTTCCAGCTCTCTATTGCCATCTTGAGTCCCTGACTGCCTTCAACAGAAAAAACAAATTGGGGCGTAACACCGGCAGAGACAAAGGGAAAAGACATTTCCAGTCCTGATGACCAGAGCCCTCTCCAGCTGTCAGGTAAAAGTCACCAAGTATAAGAGAAACAACATTATTTACTTTAATTGAGGTTATACACACTGTGACACACTACAGGGAGAGCTGAAGGGAAATGCCTGGGCAGTGTGGTGTTAGTGCAAATTTGTTCTAAGGGGTTGCAGAATGAGGTTCTTGGAAAGCAGCTGAGCTTTCCATGGGGAATTCTTGGACATGTGCATCCTGCAGACACCTCTGGCTGTCAGAGTGGCTAGTAAGAGTTTAGAGTATATTTGCAGGTAAAATTCGGAAAGGACCATTCTTCCTCCTATGCAGAGGTTTTGTTACCATTCTCTTTGTCATATAATTGTCCTTCACAAATTTCTCACCTTCCCTCTGAAAATCACTAAGGTGGGAACTGCAGAACCTTATCCATCCTATGAAGTTTTAGTATGTAGTTACTACATACTAAAGAAAAACCTATGGATTCCCAAGTTCTTTGGGGTAAGTGGATGAAAAGAAGCCTGAGGCCTTTCCTATGTGGGCATTTCTCTAACACCTCCTGCATTCTACCTTGTAATGTTCAGACTCCTTTTTATTGGTTTATAACTTTCAGAAGTCCTTCTTTTTATTATTATTATTCCCTGTTCTCTCCAACTGCCTTATTTTACATTTGGTAGCAGTGTTTTCAGTTCAGTATTTTATGAGTAACGAGTGTCCCAGGCAGCAGGAATACATTGTGAGATCATTTTTACTAATTGAATACTTGGTGGGGGATCTCTTCCCCTCTACTGAGTGCTTGACATAGACTAAAAATAAGTTGCTAAAACTTGATTCTAATAAAATCTACTGTCCATAGCCTGTTTTAGAGTCTTAAGTGTATTTGGGTATAATATTAGCAATCCCAAGTACTTTCCTCTTCCAAAGGATATTGTTTTAAGGTGCCATTAAAACTCCTTTTTAATAAATCTTAGAGTAGCAGCTCATAGTAACACAGTTGGAACTGTGCTAGCACAGGGTTAGATTAAACCCTGATGAAACCAGCCCGAGCTGGATTTTCCACCCTGCTTTCTGCTGCTGTTGTATTTCAGCAAATATTGGTCCTCCCTCCCTCTTGGTTTGTTGGCCTGGGTGTTGCTGCAGGGCCAGGCTGGTACAAAGGGCTCCTCATTCCCTTGCCTGGGCTGGGCTGAGATAAAGAGGCCATTCCTCAATGCCCAAATGCAAGTAAAACTGTGAAGGTGTCAGGCTGTTACTCCATAGAATAATTGGCACAAAGGAAAATTATATTTTTGTGAGTATTTTGTGCTGGCTGCATCTGAACAAATGGGTGTCTCCCCAAGCCTCTGGAAACCTCAGGTAATGTGGGTTTGTACTCATTTCAGTACTTGCTTTGCCCTCCTAGGATCTGGGTGGTTCTTCAGGTATTGGTTATGTATCAACCTTAGCATTTCTTCAAAAGAAAGGCCCCATTTATTGGATTGTGCCTCCTGCACTCTGCTGGCAGTGGCCTTCCAAGGAGGTTCTTTGGCAAACCCATCCTGGGCTCCCAGAATTCACAGAGCTGATTATTTTTAATAACATTCTTGGAATAATCTCTGGATGGTGTATATTTGCATTTGTATTGATGTCATCACACTGCTGCAGTTCTGTCTTCAATGCTCTTTTTTATATATTTTCTGCAAGTGCCACATTAAATGATCATGGGATTCTTGGAAAAGCAACAGGAAATTATATAATGGTGCCCACAAGTCTGTGTATTGACTTTTCCACAGACTTGCTGGTCTCTGAGCCCAAAAATTATTGGTAAAACAAAGATATTTGATCTTATTTTCTG
Organism: Sturnus vulgaris; assembly: GCF_052056855.1. Classification (NCBI taxonomy): domain Eukaryota; kingdom Metazoa; phylum Chordata; class Aves; order Passeriformes; family Sturnidae; genus Sturnus; species Sturnus vulgaris. The sequence goes on from NC_142255.1 coordinate 12,094,921, forward strand.
TTCTTGTTTCTTCTTACTGTCTGAAGTCCTAGTCTTTTGATGTTCTATTATGGAAAAACAAAAAAGATTACAAGAGCTAATTATAGAGATTATTGTGGGTTTGATTATAAGGGTACTTGCTTAATTTAGTTGCTTTACATTCTTAAGTAACTATCAGCAGGAATTCAGATGGACACACTCTGTCATCTGCCAAGTAAGCTACAACTGGCACTGAGATGAGCAGAAATGTCTGTAACAGAATCACAGCTCTGGTATAAAACTTGTAGGACATTGAAAGAAATAACTGCCTTTTAAGTCTACTTCATACACTCAAACCATAAAGCATAACCTATAAAAATGGAGGAAAGCTACAGGGAAAACTCTTGTCTGTGGCATTGTTTCTCAGTAACCTTACACAGGTCAGAAGTTGTGGAGGACAAGGCAAAGATTTCTATGGAAAATTGTAGAAAAACACCTGATGCCAATGTCACAGAAACAGGAATATCTGTAAGGCCTGGGCTTTTGGCTATGTCTAAGGGTTTCTCAAAGTGCTTTGTGGAATATTTTGAATATTTATAGCTGAGAATTCAAAATCCTTCTCCTTGTTGGCCTGAAAATAGCTTTGCTTTTGAATATGCAGTGACTCTTTCTGGTTTATTATGGTGATTTTACCAAATAACTTTCCCCTCTTATGGTTTAGTTTTAATCTGAGGGATAATATAGCCCCTAGATGCTGGAAATAAACAACATTTTACATTGCTTAGAGCAGTCCAGTCTCATTTAGATAATTCCTTTAGTAAATTCCCTTCTCATCCAGGATGATTCTTTGGCCAAGCTGGGTTTTCAGCACATTCCTTTAGAAGTCTCCTGGCTGGGTGAGTCCCAGTGCAGCCCAGGGAGGGGTGGTGACACTGAGCTCTGTCCCCTGTGCCCTGCTGCTGCCAGGGACCTGCAGCAGCCCTCGTGGCACACACTGCTGATAAACTGATAGCCACAAACCCAAGGAGAGCCAAAGAGCAGCCAGCCTGCTCTGAAACCTGCAGAGAATCCTTTCTCTGTTAAAATAACTCTGGTACCAGCGACAGTCTGATCTTACCAGGCCGAGGTCAAAAAATGCTGTTCTACCCTGCAGCAGAATACTTGACTCGAGCAGCAGATGAAATTAATCTCTCCTGATCTCTCCATTGGGGCTGCTGGATGGTTTCCAAAGTCTGGGCAGGCCTGTGGAGCATGAGCTCGAGTATTTCAGGGTTCCTGTGGTCCCAAAAAAGACACATCCTATCCATGCTGTTCAGTTCTCCACTCGCAGCTCTGGCAGCACAGGATGCAGGGGCAGACATCAGTGCCTGAGATTTTTTTTTCACTGAGCCTCTTCATAGGACTCAACCCAAGTGCAGCTGCCCTGGTTAGAGCTCAGCAGTCCCACATTTCCCCCTCTAGAACAGAGACACTGGCAGCTGTCCTAAAGCACTGAGCTCTTACATGGTAATTTAAGCAAACAAACAAACAAAACCCAAAGACATTTGGGGTGTGACTTCGAGAGTATTTTAACTCTGCAGGGATGAGATTCTCACACCTACTGTAATTCCTGAGATTCCTACTTCACTTAATTGAAATTGGATATTAATTTGTGTTTTATGAATGAGAACAGCCCCTCTGGCATCAATTTTGTTAAGATACACAACTTTCAACACAAATTTGGAATTAAACTGACACTGGCTCAATGTAGTAATATACTGAACAGAAAGTTTACTGAAAAATTGTTAATTTTCCCCCCCTGCAGCATAGAACCACTGTTTTACTGTGCTACACAAGCTATTTGCTTCCTACTGCTTGGGAGTTTAGACTGTTTGGAGAGGCTGCAAGTGAAAACAAAAAGTGTTGGAAACCTCTAGTGTATTTCCTGAAAAAGTAATCCTCTTTAGTTGTTTACTTAAATCTTTTCCTAAAGTAGATTTTTGTAGCCACATTATACTGCTATCAAAAAGATTTGATTCAGCTGAGGAGGTAAATGAGACCAATGTGTTTTGTCATGAGTAAGAATGAAGAAAAACTAAGCTTCTTTCCATTGTAAATATTTACACGTTGGGTAGCGTAAAAATTTACTTTGAGGTATTTTCAGTGGACACACCAACTGTCTTTCAAATAGTCATGATGTTCTGAATGTTGTTGCTAAAGCTTAGTTACTCTTTCTTCTTTGTTTTCTGACAGATTGTATGATGAAATGTCAGGTAATACACTTTCAGAGCACGAACCATCATCCTGTTTTATTGGTTTAATCAGTGTGAAAGAAATGTTTTAATTCACTATCCAATTACATTCCTGAGTATGTTCATTTTAATAGGCTCAGTATTTCCCTAATTTATCTGCTAATCATCAGAAATGCATTTGGCCTCAGCTCAGAGACTGCTGTGTCCTGGGTTTCAAGCTGGGATTAGCACAGTTCTAAGAAATCCCGAGCAGGTCTGTAATGGAATTAGAGTATTTTACACCCAGGTGAGAGCAGCTGGGGCGATGGGCTGTGTGTGCTCATCTCCACAGGCACCCACAAAGGTCAGGATTTTCTCTGATACAACTTCCTTAGCAGAGTTTAATTACCAGGAAAAGTGCATACAGTGACAGAAAAGTCAGTTTACCATGTAGTTAAACTGGCCTTGCACTTGTATGTTCTTGAGCTGGGTGAGTACTTGTAAATACTTACATTGTAGTGGTTGTACTGTGAATGGATCTCTGTCTCTTCTCTGGAATAAAAAATGTTTTCTTCTGAAAATTTACCACCTTGTAGGAGTCGGGAAAGGGTGAGATTTACTTGTGGCATTATCACAAACTTGTTCAGCACAAATCTGAAAATTGAATTTATAAATCAGGGATTAGTTTTGCTAGGATCCTTTCCCCACAGCAAATTAAATGCCTTGAAAACATTGCTCATCCTTCTTAACTAACAGAAAATACTCTTTATTATTTATTTATGGACTTATGAATGTTATTGATTTCTGCAGTGTTCTCTATATAACTAGATGTTTATTAGAAAGAAGCCAAGCCTGAGCAGTGAAATGAAAGAGATTTTTTTTTAATGTCTAAAATTTGATCATGTTGTTATTTGGACCTGCCATAAAAACAGTACCGAGAAGGTTTCTAATAAGTCTCAGGGTATATTGCTACATAAGAACTTCTCTCAAAAGTAATCTTTTAAAATATATGATTAGGTGATTCCATGAAACCTTGAGTCTTTATTTCCCCACAAGATGCAGTGTTTGGACGTGATATAATGTTCTGTTTCCTGTTGGTTGTAATCAGACCAAGAAAGCCAAGCTTCCCAGATCTCTCCGGAAATAGGCTGATTCCCAAAAAAAAAACCTGACAAGAAGAGTTATTAATGTCCCTAAAAGCAAACTCCTACCCTGCAAGATAAATAGAAATAGTTCAGTCTTCTGCAATAGTGTCAGTAGAGTTAGATAAGTTAGATAAAAGTCAGATAAGATCTGGGATCAAGAAGGAAAGATAAATAATTGAAAGTCACCCTAGAGTCAGTACAATATTTTGTTACAGCTATAGTATTTAGCAAAGTCCATATAGACACAATACAGTTTTGATACACCTATCAGAGAAATTATATAATTTTAACAGAGCTCCTTTAAGTGAAATATCTGTTTTGATCCCCTCCTGGGGAAACACATTTTCATGTTCCAGGATGAAACACTTGTTGCTTTTAGCTTTTTATGTTTCTAGTTCTGCAGTGAGAGTTGATTGACAAACAGCAAATGCCATATGCCTCCTCCTCACCCTGCAACCAGAAGGTTGGGGTTAAAAGTGAGAGGGAAAAATGGGAAAAGAATAAATGAGAGCAAAAGAAATTTGGCAGCATCAGAAATCTGTTTGTACAATGAAGTGCTGAATGGCACATTAAGGCAAGTCAGCTTAATTATAAATTATATGTGGTAAATTTCAGGATAAAAGCATTTTAGAAACTAGATCTCATATTGGCATGTTGCATTATCCTGAAGTGACCCTGGGCAGCCAAATGTTCTTGCAGTCTGTCCTTGGCTCCTTTTTGCATTATACAGGTTCCTAAGCCAAATTTGCAAAGTTAAACATCTGAGCTGTAAATAAAGATCCCTAAAGCCTACTGTGCTTTCCTTGTTCTAAGAGTCCCTTCACAGTATGGCCTCAATTCAACTAAGTACTTAATATGTACTTAAATCCCACTTAAATCAATGGGATTTAAACATTTGCTTAAATGCTTTGCTAAATCATGGCCTATTAAACTGTCTGTGTTGGAGATCAAACTGTAATTTATATTGCTGTGATTTCTTCTTCTGGTGTTAAACACGAGACCCCAAACTACATTTCACTGTAGTCTTGCTTGACTGAAGCTGAACTGTTTAATGGGAATGTGTGCAAGACCTGTATTCCTCATGTGCAAGAAACAGGTTTTATTTATTTGGGTCATCAACTGTTGTAAACTTAGGTTCCTGATAAATTGAAGTTAAATAAGCTCCGTTACAAGGCTGAATGTTTCTCACACACCATCATTTTGAAGATGAATAGCTTAAAAATTTTCTTTTTCAGTAATGAGTGCAGCTCCTGGCTAAACGCAGGAACATGCAGTTATTTGTACAGAATGGAGAACATGAAAACATTTGTAGAGGAAGGGGGAAGATTTTTAGATTTTTATTCTTTTGCTGGTTTGTTGGCAATCTCTTCCTGGCTTTTTTCTTTTCTTTTCTTTTTTTTTCCTTTTTTTTTTTTTTGCAAACGCAACTAGGGTTGACAAGAAAAACAGCCTTTTGTAGCTGAGGAGGCAACAAGAAAATGAGTTGCCAAAAGAGCTGTCAAGACTCCCCAAGCAATTGGATGTGTGGAGAAAATATGTCAAAATTTTTGCAACTGTGTATAGCATAAATTTTTTCGAAGAAGGTCAGATGTCCCACTGTGCCTGGGATGCCCATAGAGATTACTCTGGCCTTATCACTGTTTTTTTGGAAAAGAGTGAGGATGAGTGGTGGGAAAGTGAGGACACTTCTTGACTTCTCTTCTCTGCTTGTAGTGGAAATCAGCCAAAAATACAGCTCATATGCCAAGAAAGCCCAAATGAAGAGATGAGTGGAAAATACCAGATGCTTAAATTTGTCTTGGATTTTCTCAAAACTGCTAAGACTGGTTTTCTCCTTAATTAGCCAAATAAGGGATGGAGTGCATTTCTTTTTCATGTACAGATATTTTTTGGATCCTCTGAGTTAACCACCTCTAGGGCACTGCTGTCCATGTCAGAGGAATACACAACATTAACAGCAGATAAATGCTGTACATCCCATATTCCTCACCCATATCCCTGCTGCCCTCCCAGGATTCCCCCAAGACTGAATTCCTGAGACTGTTGTTGTCTGGAAGTCACTTTACATTTCTGTCCTGAGAAGGAATTACTCTCAATGCATTATTTTTTCCAACTAGACAAAATTTATTTTCAGTCCAAGAGCTGTCTTTTGTTCAGTGCTCAGTTTGTTGTGTCACTTGTAATGACTATAGTAATATCTGGAAAAAGAGATAACTAGAAAAGCCTAAAGCCTACAGCACTTGATTAGTCTGCTCAGAATATCTGACAGAACCCTTTCAGACAGCAGATGTAAGTGTATGCATTTCATAGTAATCTTAATATTCCAGTTATTTCCATAATTTTATACCATATATAGCTATATTAATATTAATGTCACACTTAGAAAACGAAATACATGCAGGATAGTTTATGGTTTAAAATAAATGGATATAAGAGTAATGTTTATATTCATAATATATTTTAATAGTAATTTACTACTAATATTTAAATTCCGTGTGTCATCATTTGGTAAAGAAATCCTACTTCAGAATGTAAAGTATTCCAAGTATTTTAGGTTTCACTGCTGATTGAAAATGCTTGTTTTATATTTTTATACATATATATATATATACATATATACACATATATATATATGTATTTTTTTTTAAACTACAGTCAACCATTACAGAACTTCGGTGAAAGGGAGAAAATAGTAATTTTTTTGAGCAGGGGAAATACATCATCTTCTCATACATCATCTGCTGTTACAATTTCTTCATATCTATGTGTTTATTGAGAAATCTTTCTTTTGCAGCTTCCTTTGTTCCCAAGCCTAGATAAAAATTATAACTACTTTTAAAAAATCTTATAATTTTGCAGTACACTTTATTTCACCTCAAAGGCTGATTTTTAAATTGCACATGAAAGTGTTTCATGTTTTCATGTTAGTTTTCTAAGACTTAAAGTTTCCACAAATATTTACAGCTACCCACTCTTTTCTCACAACTAAGAAGTACAGATATAAAAGTCCACCCCCTCTGATTTTCACAGTCTTTATCAAATATTGAATTAAATTAGAAGGGAAAATGGAAAAGAGATTAAATTGCAATTATATTACTTTCTGCAAATGATCATAATTTGATTTATTTTCAAATGAAATATTAGTAAAGTGCTAACTTTTCTTGGTGGGAAATGTCATTAATGGAACAGTTTCCCAGGGAAACAGAAGCAAAGTGATTAACTGTCCTTTCTGCTTCAGTAATGAGATCTTTCTAAAATAAACAGTTTTGACTGGTTTAGCATTTGTCTCATGTATTTATGCCTAGTTCTAGAACCTAAACCTATACAGGGTATGTTCTGGACCTTATTTTAGGGTCTTTTAGCTCTCTGTCTAAATTGTCACACTTTTTAGAGGCTGTAAATTGCAAGCAAGCTACAAGAGAATGAATCCCTTTTAGATTCTGTAATAAAAATAGGGGGGAAATCATATACATGTCTAATTTCAGTGACACAATGACTGGAAGTATTTTTAAAAAATAAATGTGAAAGATGTCCATATGCAAGTTCTCATGAAAAGATCCAGGGGTACAAAGTTAGATCATTTCAATGTACTCTCGTGGTTTTCAGTTAGAAAATTGAACTCCAGAAATGCCCCCCTGGCTAAACGAGGCTTTTGCAATGTTGAAATTAATCAATCAACTCTCCAATAAGAGCCAAGCCTCAAATCCACACGCATGAAACAACAGCTAGTAATGGCTGTGTGAATTGATTTCAGAAGGTTAAATGTGCACATTCAGGGCTTAGAACAAAATCTTTGTGGCCTTATCCAAAGGGGATATCTGTGTGACTCACATGCTTTGCATACACTGTCATAATGAAAATTAAGGGACTGGGTTTAGATGAGGCCATGAAGGTTCATTCATGGTCGAAATTTAGACCAGAGCTTTTTTTTCCCTGATGAGCAAGGTCCATGGAAGTCTGACACTGAATAATTTTGTTCCCTCTTGGGACAGAAAAAAAAAAAGGATGTAAAAACCCCAAAACCCCAAATGTACTAAATATATGTGTGATGGTAGATTTTTTTTTAATTGGTTAATAGTTGGGCACATTTAAAGGATAAAATAGAATTTTTTGTTAGACATAGATGAAAATTAAAACTGACAACAGCAAAAGTTGTTGGCTTCGATGCTGAGGCTGTGGCTAAGGCTGGCATCAATTGTTTGTTTAAACTTTAGAAGAATCAGTCTGAAAAATGGGTTCATGGTAAGAAGGGGATGTAAATCTGTAAGTAAACATGCCTAAAGCCAGGCTGGGTAGAAATAGTAGGCTTTGGTTTACTGTTTACCCAAAGTTTGCTCCAGTATTGACATAATTAATGGATTTGAACAAGTGTAGCAATTCTGAGCAGCAGAGAAACCTGACAATGAGCCAGGGTTCAACCAAGAGTGGGATAGAGATGGATTCTGAAGAAATCATATGTAGGTTTTCTCTGTGGGACTTTCCAAACTAAGGCTGTTATTAGATATAGGCTAAAAAAGGGATTCTGGGTTGTTTGACATTTAATATCTATCACAGAAGAGGTTTCCAGGCTGAAATCAGCACTATGTCCTTCAGACCTCAGAAAATGGCAATTATCATGAGGGCATGTAGATCTCCCCGGACTGAAGTGTTTGTGTTACCCATGCTAAAGCTGTTTCAGACAGATGAAGTAGAACTTGGATTTCAGCTGTTCTCACTCAGGGAGAGGGAGTCCTTGGCTGAAATTGCTGTTTAGGTGCTGTTGATCTTCCTTGTCAGGGCAACGATTCCAGGGCTAGGTGACCAGCCAAGCTTTCCCTGCTCGAGCTTGTGTTTAGAATTATGCCTGTGTTCCTTGGCTGAATTGGAGCTTAAGACCCACAGCTGGTGTCAAGCAAGGAAATGGCATGGGCAGTTACCAAAAAAATCCAAAATGAAAAGGAACGGGTGGTGCAGTGAGCAGGGAATGGCAGCCAAGCATGGGAAAGATGGAAGATTTAACAATCAATTAGTTGTGTAATTAACACAAAAAGCCTAATTGCAGAAAACAGAGATGCAGAGGCTTCAAAATAACTTCCCAAAAAAAGACAGATTTCAAAAAAGCAGAAAGAAAAAACAATCTAATGCTGATGATTTGAATTGTGTGGAGCATATAACAAAAAAAATGAACAGAATGCCAAACAGGAAGGGGGAAAATATCTAAAAACCAGACAAATTATTAAATTCCATTTTTTAAAAGATCATTTTTAATGATGTTTTGACAAATGTCACAAGGATTTGCATTTTTGAAAGAAGGAACTTGTTGCAGTGCATGCATTTGAAGTACTTGGAGCTCTTTAGCTGATGGCTCTGTGTGCTCACTGTGATGCCACAGCCTCTGCAGCCATCTCGTGGGGACACTGAGCCTGGTCACCGAGGAGAGCCAGGCTGGGACACTGAGCTGCTCAGCAGCACAGCCTGCCTGGGAAAGGCTCATCTCTAGGTTTGCTGCCTTGTCACAAAGAATTTTTTCTGGGGCGCGGTCGTCAGAGTCCTACAGCACATGCCAGCGAGTATATTGGTAGGGGATTTCTCACTCCCATTCAAATCCTGGGCACTTCCCCCTCCCTAATCATCACAGATTTACTATAGGAGTAAGCATGCAGAGCCTGGGGCACTGCTGCAAAGCAGCTGAAGGTCCCTTTCAGGCTGAAGCTTCATCTATTGTGTCCTGGCAGAGCACAGGACCTGCCAAAGGAGCCTTGGAAGGGTTGGCTGTGTTTGACAGCAGCACCAATAGGCTGCAAGGCTGAGCAATCTATTTCTGTTTCCTCCTCCCGTTGACTCAGATGCCTTCTGTTATTCTGTCCTCTCTGATTATACCCTGACTGATCCCATCCTGCCAACTCAACCAGCCAAATCCAACTTGGGGACGGTCCTTCCTTTTTCATAACTGCTTGACTGTCTTCCTCTCTCTGTCTTCTTGGCAGTTTTTTGCTCTGAAAATCAGTGAAAGAGAAGCTGCTCATTTCACTGGAAATAGCAATCGTTTTCCTGAGGGTTTTGTTTATTCAGCTTACAGAAAGGCAGAGACCAAAGGAAGCTGATTTGTCCTGACAGGATCAAGTGATGGAGGTACTTGGCCGTGCACTTAATGGATTCTGCTCTAAGGACTATTAATGCCTTTTGACTATGCTTATCCCACTGCCAGCAGTCAGCCTTTGCCCCAGCAGGGCTGCTAAATATTCCAGGTGAAGTTTCCCTTTCTGCTTCCAGTGATTCAGCAGCAGTTTGGGACATAAAGGTATCCCAGGCTGTTCACCCAGCCAGGTAGGAATATGTTCACCACACTGAATACAATTTCTCTGAATTCCTTAGGGGAAGTTCCTGCAGATCCCTAGCAAGCTGGCCCACCATCATTCCCAGGTGAGCTGGCCGTGTTTAAACATCCACTTGACAATGGGAGGATTCCAGTCCTCAGGTTTGGTTCTTAATGACCTTGTTTCTTTGGCATGGTGGGCAGAATGGAAATGATTTTCTGGTGAGGACAAATGTCTGTTCTAAATGTATGGGAGGTCATGGCAAAAGGCTCTGAGGAGCTGAGTAGCTGCAGAAGCTGTAGCCTTTGCCTTCTGAAGTTCTCTGGCTTTGGTCCCCTACTGAAGTTTTTTCTCTCAACTATGCTTCAGAAATGCACAGAAAAGGATTTAAAAAACAAAACAACTTTTCTTGCAGTTTGATCAAGGAACTGGTTTATTGTAGCACTCATTTAAATGCTCCAACATTATTATCCCCAACAGATGAACTTGCAATGAAAAGGATTAAACCAACCACCTATGTTTGTGTACAGAGCACCATTAATTGTTAAGTTAAGCAGTGTTAACTGGATCTGAGGTGTGGGATGAGATATGAGAGCTAAATTAAAGTTCAATTACATGGCTGTAATAATTATTGATGTGGCTACCTGGGTTTTTGAAAATGCTTTTTGCTAAAAGAAAATCTTCATACATCTCAGTGTTTCCCCTATAACTTCTGTTCCTAGGAATCTCTCAAGAATTTTCCTAACCTGATAATTTCTCTTTATGTGTCACTCGTTATTTGCTGAAACACATATGGTCCATGAACAACCAGTGAAACTCATTGCTAAATGATCTTTAACATATTCTGAGATCTGTTTATCACAGCAGTGTCTCAGGTTGCTTTGGGTCTCCAGTCCTTCCTGTTGCTGTCTGGTTGCTGCCCTGCTACATTTCCCACTTCTGTCAAGTTGTGCTTTGCAGATGCTTCCCCTATCAGGGGACAAATGTTTTAGGTGTTGATTTCATGCCTTGACTTTTCTTTCCACTACAGAATTTCCTGCGAGGTGCTGCACTGGCCACAGGGAGGATGTGACCGTCAGGAATGGGTACTTGAGAATTTTTACCTTTTAAAATGGATATTTATGATCCAGTGACTTGAACCTTTTGCTTTCAGGTATTCTTGGTTTGTAATTGATCTACAGCAAATCACATTGATGTTAAATGTTCCAGGAAATCAGTGTATGTCATCTCAAATTAAAGAATCTTGTTTAGCTACATTCATCTCAGATTTCAGTTGTTTTGTCTCTGTGCATATCTGTGGATTCATTCTGTTGGCTTTTTTTTTTTTTTTCCTCAGAGAAGTACAGGTTCCTAATCTCATTGATTTGGTTTCTTTATTTTAGGTCATGTTACATGAAATTTCAAATCAGGTTACAAGAAAATCAGATTAGTTTCTTGTGCTTAAAGAGAACATTTAAATGTCTGGACTTGGTACTTAAAATCTTATGTTTTACAGAATTTGTCTGTTTTGGGTGTGCAGGAGGAAAAGAGCACTCAGTATTGGATGCAGCACCCCTTAATTTTATTTAAAGGGGATTTTTCACAAAAAGTAAACAGGATTATTCTTTTAAACAGGATCCCTTCTTTTTGATTTTTTTTGTTGCTAAATTTAATAGCAATAATATTTATTTTTCTAGTCACCTGCAGATATTAAGCACTCAATGTGGCACTGAATATTTATGCTATACTGGAGAAGTAGTGCTTTAAAAGTTCACTGAAGAATTAAGCAAAAAGGTTAAAGTAAAAAACATTCCATTCTTAATGTTTCTGATACAAAAAAAAAGTAAAGAAAAAAAATCTCAACCCTAAGTGAAAGAGTGGTGCAGTTTATATATATCTCAGAGAGGAGGAAGAAGAATAAAAGTATTTTTCGTAATATATAGGGGGGTTTTCATAATTAATTGCTCACGCCTTATTAACAAATGAAAATAAGGTTTTTTGATTTTTAAACTCTGATATGGACTTCGAGTGAGGATTTCACTGTTTCTAGACTTTTACATCATTTTTCTCAGGTTTATCTCAGCTTCCCATGCCATCTTATGCTCTGCAATTACACCAGATACATGAGATTGTATCCCGAGCATTTATTTGAGGTTTATTTTTAGCTGAAAGCACCTTCTGTTCCATGTTTTGCTTCTTTCCCCAGAGTTAATGTAAATGTTCTTGGAGGTAGAACGCCTTTCCCAAAGGTGTTCCGAGCAGCTTGGCCACACGGTGGAGCGTTCGTCTCTCTGCAGGGAAAAATCCCAGAACTCCCATACAGGGATCCTCCAGCAGGGAGGGATGTTGCAAGTCCTGTAAGTTCTCCTGGAAGCTCTGATCTTTCCGGTGATTTATTTTTATATGTGCAATAAGAGGTGGGAATGGCTTTTGCCCCCGCCCAGGTTTGGAAACAGCATCTAATGGTGAAATTAATTACCAGGGTTTCATCCAGGCCAGCAAATCCAGTTTAGTTTCAGCATTAGGACTGCACTCTTAGCCTCCTGTCACAAGCAGGTGAAGGGGTTCTCACCCTGCTGTCACCCCTGGATGCATCCAATTGTTCCCACATTTATTCAGAGATGGGAGCGGGGTGCTGTGCTCACCCTGCTCCCCACGGGGCTGCTCCCTGCAAGGCTCCTGGTGTGCTCCAGGCTCATCCTGTGCAATGCCTGACTCGGATCACACAGAGGGGAGGGGCCAAGGACCAGCCCCAGATGCAGCAACATCACTTAATAAATTGCTAATACATCCTCATTAACAACGAAGCCCTTCCAGAGTGGGTATTAAGACAAAGAGCTTTTGTCATTTGTGCAGATTTAAGGGAACATCTGTGTTTGTGATGGCAGAAGATTCATTGTGTGATAATAGAAACAGGGTCTCAAAGAAAAATACTTTTATTCATAAAAAGTAAGACTTTTTATAAGAATTTTCACTCATGCTCTTTTTGTGTTTTTCCCAGATGTCACCACCTTCATAACTTTTTCCTTCCTATTGATAGATATGTTATCTATTTAAAAAACAAGCACACATCCTGAAAGGACTAATTAAACCATAAACCAATATTTTCAGTAGTTCTGTTTTCTTGTTCACATTTATGTACTTTAAAATACAAAACAAATCTAAAAGTCTGCACAGGCTGAATTAAATAGCTTCCTACCTTGGAGTTGGTTTAGTTTAATTCTTTAAGCATTTAAACCAGTTACCCAATTAAACAAATCAGTATTAGTTACACCTAAGATGATTTACATGCTGTGAAGAGATTGTACTCATTTAATTAAACCTAAAAAAATTATATAGTTCTGTTGATTTTTTTCTGCATTTAGGTGTCACTTTAGAAATATTTTTAAATTCTAAAAAGAACTGCACGTCTTAAAACCTTGAGAAGAATATCTGGCGTTGTTTAAAAGTGCAAAAATTGAATACTGTAATGAGAACTTAATGATTATACCACAAGCAGGAAATACAAGAAAGGGGAGTGAAAAGAAAGAGATCAGACTTAGTTTGTTGTGTAATAATAATGAAAAGCTAAATATTAATGATAGGTCGTGAGTCATAATTTTCTTATTAAGATTTAAAGTGTTTTGCTTGAAGCAAAACCTTAGAGGCTGCCCATATGCATCTTCATAGCACATCTCAAATCTTAAATAGGTTAATTTCACAAAGCCCATGCTGGCTATTAGAGAGCTTTCTCAAAACATTCCACCTACAGAGGAAATAAAACCTACCATGAGACCAGTGAACACAATAGATGAACTGACAAAAAGCAGCATGTGTTTAATGTGTGCTGGCAGGAAGGAGATCATTACCACAGTAACTAAGAAAGTCTCTTCACTGCTTTATGATTTGAGGCTTTTCTTGTAACTTTTGGCCTCAAACACTTGATGTCCATAACCTCAGTGATAATTAATTCAGCAGCAGATAAAGGTATTTGCATGGTGAGATCCTAGAAAGAAAGGACTATTTGAAATATATGTATCAAGATTTTGTTAGTGTTTACCTAATGTTTGTAAACTGCATTTTGTATTGTTTTTTTAATCCTTTTGCACTGAGGGTAGCACACATAAAAGTCTCCCAAATGCAAGCAATAAAAAAGTCCGAGATCTTCACTTTAAAAAATGGGTTAAGAAAGGATCCTCCCTTGAAGATGTGAGTGTTCCATGTGGTCTCCTAGGACGTGGGCTATGAGCAGTTAATAAAAGGCTGTGGGGCTTACTTGCCATCCACTGAAGGCAGGGGGAAAAATATAATTTTATTCATCATTGCAGTGTTCCCACTGTTCAGCTGAATCTCATCAATTCAGAAGACTCAGAAGTTTTATAGCTGTGTCTTTTCCTTTTGAGACTGAAAAGCTATTATGAGAAAACTTGTTATGTTGAAAAAGCAAGAGTGCTAATGGATTATTAAGTGTCTGGGTTAACCTTACTAGAGATGTTTTCATTGGGATAACTCAATTTAATATAGTATAATAGAATTTTCTAGTATATGTGAAAGTCCAAATGGTGATGTGTAAAAGCAAAGATGAAAAGTCCCTTTGAGAAATCTGTTTGAAAGCTGATTATTTGAAATCGCTGTAACCTTATAGCTGCTTATCCTAGTGATGAGATAATGATATAATTTAGAAGTGGGAGGCTTAGTGATATATGTTTCATTTAGATTCTTCCTAATAGGTGACATTTGTTGAAAGCTGACTCTTGAACTGTGCTGCATGCCTTTGCTATCTCTCTGCCTTGGAGCTGTTGGAGACCATAATTGCATTTTGTTTCATTTCCTGTATAATTTATGTGAAAACCCCTCAGTGGTAGGAGTACAAAGTCCAGATAATGAGTACGTGACAATGTACAAGATTTAGGATGGTTGTTTAGGTTGCAGCTTGAACTGCCCGTGACTCAGGCACTTTCAAGGTCATCTGACATTTAGTAAGCTCAGGCAGCACAGTGCTTCTGAGACTGTACAAAATTAATAACATTTTGTCTTCTTTTAATAAACATCAGTCTGAACATCATTATTTTAATGTAGAGGTGTGCCTTTGGGGTAGGGTAAGAAGAAATTACCGATTTTACTGCATTGAGTTATTGCAGTATTTATTCACTAGCACATTTTGTGTGAAAAATATTAAATGTACCTTTTTGCAAGGGTGTAATATTTTTAAGTCTCCAAAGCTTTCCTCTTTTTGTTTTGTTACACTTCAAGAGTTTCTTCTTCACAGTTTCTTGATCTATTTCTAGATCTGTTTTTTTTAACTAATGTGTTAGGTGATGAATTCAGGTGATCCTGTAACCACAGCCTGGTAGCCCCAGCTTTCCCAAGCACAGTGTTGCTGCAATATCCTGGAGGAATAAGCTCATCTCTTTGCAGACAGTAATTTGAGTAGCTGCATTTGTGGCTTTTTCTTGGACAAATGATGATTACTGTTTGCTAATGAGTTAAGTACTGTGTACCTAAACAACCTCCTAGGTTGTAATAGAATTACTAACATTCTTTATGCAGTGAACTAAGCTCATCTGAATTTCTTCGCCCATTTTTCATAAACATCTCCTTTGTGAAGATGTTAGTCAATAAATGTAGGTGAACTGATCTTACTATTTTAATACCAAACTCTCTAAAATTAGGGTGTGATTTTAGCCTGGGAAATTGAGAGGATGTTACAAAACTCAAGGAAACTAGGAATAGATTTTTATGGATGTCTGCTCCAGATACATCCCACCTCTTCCAGGCTTTTGACTAGCAAGGTTGTCCCAGATAGCATCACTCTGGAAAGTTCTGGCTATTCAGTTACTTTCTGCCATTGTCAGTTCCTGGAACTCTTCCTCTTTTCTTCTAAAATGAGAAATTTCTTTTTTCCTTTTTTTTTTGTTTTTTTGTTGTTTTTTTTTTTTTGTTTTTTGTTTTTGTTTTTTTTTGTTTGTTTGTTTTTTGTTTTTTTTAATTAATTTATTAAATAGTCTGAAATTATCTTCTTCATTTCCACTGACTCCTAGGTCTGGCTTGTAACGACTCACGTAAGTCTGGAAAATAATTTGGTTACAGTGCTTTCAAAAAGGTCTCTGGTGAAATGCACAGGTCTGTGGGATGCACGTCATACTGCTGGGTAGGAAAAGCTGCACAAAAACTGATTTCCTCATAGCAGAAGAAGCTGCAGCTTATATATCATTCTTGAAAAATCAGTTTTCTGATGGTGTCAAATTCCTTCTTTGCCACCTGAAAGCAGAGTCCCAGGGACAGTGAGCCAGGCAGGCCAGGGCAGGGCTGCAAGCCAGAGCAGCAGCTGAAGTGGCAGTAAAAGCTGTTTATGCCTGTTCTGCCCCTCCATGGGTGCATTGGCATGGGGCTGTTCCTGTTTGTCTTCAGCCCCTTTGCTTCCCTTGGTTTTCTTCCTTAGCCTCTGTCTTAGCACTGTTCTCTAAAACACTCTTGAAAATTTCCTGATTTCAATATATTCTCTTGTGAGTTCTACTGTCACAGAAATTTATATTTTAATTGTCAATATATTCATCCAAGAATAAAAATAGTCATCTCATGATGCTGTAAGATCAGTTAACTGCACAGGAGGAGTTTTTTAAATGGATTTTTTTTTTAATGTGGGATGTGAATTCACAAAGAAAATTGAACTACAATGGGAGCATTCCTCTTGATCCAAGTGTGATAAATGTCAGCAAGAGTTATGAACATGCTGAAATTGAAGAGCAGAACCTACTGTATGAAATGAGACTGTCCAAACAATCAGGGGGAGAGAATGATTTACCAGAGCTCAGTAGATCAATTTTATTCTCAGTATGTGAAAATGATGGCTTTGGCACTGCTACCTTGGAAATCCCTTAACTGCTCTTACATCCAGCTGCATATCTGTGTTAGCTCTGGGGACTAAACAGGTGAGCTGAGATTGCAATTTGAGAATGAAATGTCTGTCGTTGAAGTGAAACTGGGGCATCTTTTGATCTTAGTTCTTTCAGCTCTACAAGTAAAGGTCCTCTAGCTACAAGGAGCTTCAATGTTTTCACACAAACTTGGATGCTCTGCAGCATCATTACCTATCACTGGGGTCTGTGAATGTTTTCAGCACTACTGATAAATTTTTTACTGAAAAATACACAAGCTGTCCTGGTCAGTTTCCAAATGTTTTTTCTTCCCCCTTTGTTTTATGTACTTAAGGATCTGGAGGGATAATATTCTCTTTTTCTTACAAAGATGATTGGAAAACTTGTTCCTTTCTTAAATTTTTACCTTGAAATTGAGATCAGTGAAGTTCTGAATCTCCCAAGCAAGGAGATTTTGAAAAAGTCCCGAGTTGAACTGCAGTGCTGGAATGATGGGTGTAAAGTTTAAACTCTACCTCTAAGGGAATAGAGTATATTAGAAAGAATAAAGCCTACTGTTCCCCTGAATTTTCAGTAAGCAGAGTTCACTAGCCTAGCTCTTTCCTGGGTAAGTGTTTGAAAATGCAAAATGATCCTATGGATCAAATGTGAGTCTTCCTATTACACACAGCTGAAAGTTTTGCAGTAAAAGGCTAATGTCCTGTTCTACATCCTGTTAATAGCAATTGAAGTCAAATCTATAACCCCTGTAGTATTCACTCAGACTAAAACAAACCCAAGTAGGTTTCTGGATTCAATAGAGCATATTGAAATGGGCAGCTGGGTGTTCTGGTGGCTGAACTGCTGGCTCAGTTGAACAGCAAAACCAAAACCCTCTTTGTGATCTGAGTTAACACTTGAGTTCTTTAAAGAGGCTATTGCAGGGATCATGGGCAACAGAGGATGTTGCCAACTTCAGGGCTAAGCTCTTGAAGCCTGCTTTCTGTTTTCCCTGCATCCTTCTGTCAGATGGGCTCAGAATTCATAGGTCTCTTGCTGCTCATTGTGCTTTTAGTGTTTGGTAGTAACTTCATATGATGTATGTGCCTCAAGCACTGGCACTATTAGAGCTGCATAAATGTCAGGCTTAAATTGTTCCTTTGTTTTTTTTAGACTCTCAGCTTTCTTCTAACAAAGGGGAACAAAATTTATCTGCCTTGTTGACACGTTAAGATACACTAGCCAATTAAATCCATGTAAATCAGTAACGTTAGTGTTTTAATGGGTTTGGCTGTGCTGTAACACCATGCCATTAAAGGACACTGTTTTATTTGTGAAATAGAGTCATCTCTAGGAACTATAGATGACGTTACTTTAATCTCTGTTGTGATTCCTTCAGATGGAAAGTAGGACATCTAACATCTCAAGGAAAACTATGAGGCAGGAATGGTAGTACAGAAGGAGAGCTATCTGTGTTTCTCTCCTGAGGATTTTGGAGATCTAGCTTATGTCTTCTAGGGAATTTAGGCTGTTACTGTGTCAAAGCCTGCCTTTTGGGGCATTTCCTTAGTGAGTGTTCATCTGCAATGAGATTAATGTTTGTGCACATAGATGAAATAAGCAAGGAGCAAACAGACTGTGGTAGAGTGGCCTGACTAGAGGGGCCCTTATCCTCATGGATAACTACAGCCAAGGAAGGACATTTGAACTGACATATTCCTGCTTTTAAGTTATATAATTGAAAACGGATCTTGTGGCATGTCAAAGAAAGTGGTGATGTGGGTGTGTTTGCAGTTCTCTGAGCATCAAAGCTCTAAAGGGCGTTCCTGGCACCTAGAATAGTTCTTTTGTTTTTCCAGCTGGCAAGGGGTGATAAGACTTTTAATGGAGATGTGCTTCTGGGCTGATATCTATTCCTTTTGGCTGTTTGCTTTCACTTGATGAATGGTCTGACAGAGAGAGGGTAGTGGGATGTTTCCTTTGTCCTGTGAACTGGAAGCCAAATAGGAAAGCCATTCAGAGGTTTGTGGATTTAGGAATGGTACTGAAGGACTGAGATGTTAAGGCTCTAACAGCCTTTGTTTTACAGACTTCAAACAAAAAATAATAAAACACAGTACAGAAAAAAGTAAATTTTTCTGTGATTCATCCATAGTAAACTGGAGTCCAGAGGGTTTAGTCTCTGTGGTGGGTGCAAGAGATGCTCGAAGTGAAGCTGGGACTAGAGTTCAGTTCACAGGAAAAGCCCCACATAGTAAGTGGGTTTTAGCAGGCTTTAATAGTCATCATATGACACATTCTGTGGTGCAGAATAGAGCTGAACTCTGAATAGGGGCATTTCTTTACCATTCTGCTTTGTGCTAATGCAACCCCCAGGTTTCTGGGGAAGCTTCACCCAGCAAGAAAACTTTGGGCTTTATTGTGAGATACATTTCGGAAATGCAGAATCATATTTATCTGGCCCTTGCTTGTCATCCCAGAAATTAAGTGAATTACACCAAATGGACTTACTCTTTCAATACTGTAACAAAAGATAAGGCTTGTGACTACTTAGCCTTTAGTTATTTAAGTAAATAAGTCTAGGACTTACTAGACAGTAAAAAAGTAAAACTTCTCACCAAGTGGCAACATTTTAGATCAATTCAGGACAGAGAGGAAAACCAGCCTGTGCTATTCTCTATATGAAACTTAGAAGACAGAACTAAATGTTCTATTTGTCAGACGCTGCAAACAAAAGTTAACTACAACAGACCATTGATTTATGCAATCAAAATTGCTGCTGCACCGTGTGCAGAGCTATTAAGGAGAGAAAATACCAAGTTAGGAACAAGTAAAAACTCTCTGCACACTCTTCCTTTCACTCCCACTTTCTGAGCATCAAATTATGGATGCAGGAACTATTAATATCTAGTATTTTTGGTCTATTTTGCTGTGTTTTAGTAATGGGACCAGAATATCTGTAACTTCTACGATGGAGAAAAGCACTGGAAATTCACTTCCCTGGCTGCAGCAGAACCTGGAGCAGTTTATTCTATCCTGGTAACCAAGCCTGGTATCACAGAGATGCTGACAGAGAGGTTATGTTGGTGCTGACCATGGAAAGGGTGTCAGGGGACTTTCCATCATTAAAACTGGAAGCCCTGGCCCTGTGGGAGAGTGGCATTGCATGTTTCTTTGTTACCAAAGGCTAAAACACAAAGCATCTTGCTTTTCCTAAGCAAGAACCTTGTCTCAAACACAGGAAGCAGAAACATCAACAGCACCTACAGAGTGTTGGAAACACCACCCAGAACGGCCAGTGTGGTGTATGGGATGGCACTCAGAGGGATGTCCCTCATCCACAACCAGGGAAATTCGGCTGTGAATTCAGGGTTGCACTTGGGCACCTTTGCTTCCCACCCTGACCTGGGCTTTGAGGGGCAGTGGTGGGGCTGCCGTGTGCTGCGGCTTTAAGGCAGCAGCGTTTTCTCCAGGCTGGAGCACCAGGCAATGATCCTCTGCTGCACAGGGCTCGCAGCACTCGCTGCTCTCTGCTTAATAACATTTGGCTGCTGCTGCCCAGCGAGCTGCAAGCTGCCTGCCAGCACGGCAGAGTCCCACCTGCCACCATGGCAGCAGCGCCCGGCTCCCCTGCGCCCAGAGCTGCCAAGTCCTGCAAGAAGCAGCGCACGGTGAAGAGGCAAACTGGCATCTACACCTACCAGGAGCCACCCCACAGGTAAGGGATGCCCCCTCTCCTGAAGGGACAGTCTGCTTTATCTAGCACAGCGGTGGGATCTTGTCTTTTCACTTTCGTGCAGACAGTGTGTGTGTCAGACTGGAGAAGGCAGTGTGTTTTGAGTAACAGTGTGGTAGCATGGAAATGAGCATGGGAAAAGCCCTTCTCTGTATTTTAAGATGTATTTCAGACCTCTTTGGGTTTTTTTATTTTGTCAAAGTCACATTTCATACTGAAACATAAACACTGTAGATAAAGCAAAGTAACTCCAAAGAGTTCAGGGTATAGCATGGTAAGAAGTCTCTTATTCTTTGCCTGTGTAACTATAAATTTCCCTTGAATGTCCCCTGTGACTGAAGGGACAGGACTGCAGATCAATGGATTAGCAGTCTGATGAACTATCTCCCTAAGAAATTATTCCATGGCATGGTTTAGGTTATGATTTATTTCTAAGTGATTAAAAGGCTGCTTTTCAATAAAATTGCAGGGAACTTCCCAACAAGTACATAGCAATACAATTGAAAACTTCCTGGCTGGTGGTTGCTGCAGTACTTCAGATCCCTTTGTCATTCAGGGAAAAACACTTACCACAGGTTTTCAGAACTAAGCCTCTGCAAGAATGAATATTGTTGCTGTTTCAAAGACCAACAGGGAATTGCAAGAGCTGTAGCTGAGCAAATGTGGTGACAGCATCAGAAAAGATGTTTTTATAATCATACACAGAAATCTGAATCAAAGCACAAGTAATTTTTGGTATATGGGGTCCCACACCCCTATGTCCTTCAGCAGGGAATAGGGTTAAACAGTGACCACAACTGAATCACTTGCTCCCCTCATTTTAACAGTAAAATATTTTATCATTATTGAAATAAAAATAATGGTGTTATTAATAAATGAATGTTATCTGCTCTTTCTGGAAATGTTTAGACAGCACTTTGTTCCAGAAGAATATACAGAGAGTCTTGCTAGAATGATGTACAAAGTGAATGGCAGGAAATGCCTGGAAAAGAAAGACTGGAATTCATGGTCAGGAGTGGGGATAATTTATGACTGACCAGCAAGTGGTGGGGTGAGAAAGAGGTATATCCTGGAGATGAGTAACCATCCAAATTATTCATCAGCTTTAAAGCAATAAGGTCATGCGAGTTCCCCAGCTCCCTGTTCTCACAACGCTCTAATAGGTTGGATCCTGTGCACATCAACGCTTTGCTAGGAATCTGAACGGGAATAACTTGTCTCCTTTTTCCTCTCGTGGGGTGTGTGCTGGGCTGCCAGCAACTCAGATGACGACACTGGTGAAGAGAAGGCTGAGAGCCATGACCCAGAGCAGATCTTTCAGAACATCCAGTACCAGAAGGAGATTATGTCCAATATCCGCTGCCGGCCGTGGCCGATGAGGCAGAAGCTGAGGGCGCTCAGGTAAAAGTGCCTGTGCTGAGGTTTTCACGCTCACTGACTGTGACTGTGACAGCGTTTCCAGCCTCGGGAATTTTTCAGTGTAAGATGGAAGGGTTTGAGCACAGGAACAATTTAGAGCTGCTAGGAAAGTGTTCCATGAGGATGCTCTGGGAAGATCTGAGGGCTGGCTGAAGGCAGCAGGCTCTGGGTGGGCAGTCTGTAAGTGAAATTGTCTCCAGTGCATGCCTGCGATTCCCTTTAGGGAGTCACAGCACAAGAAAGAGCAAGAAATCAGGCTTTGGCTATTAACTGCTAAAAGAGACTGTCAGCTATTCAGTGGTCTAAAGGAAGCCTGTTGATAATGCTCCATAAAATGTTTTTAAGTCAAATTGTTTCACTGTGTCCCAAAAAGGAGAACCATCCTGCCTTTTTAAGGTAATTACATGGCATAAGAACAGAAGCTGGTCATATCTTCAGGCAACATATTGCAAATGCAGTAAATACTGGGCACTTTTAAGTTTAAATAGTATGGTCAGTGTAGTAAAAACATGTTTCACAGTTTAGGATTCCAATTATTATAATTCCAGATTTCCAATGGAAGAGCATGTGACCAATAACTCTTTGGGCCACCTGTCTAAACTGTGCCAGGTCTTTCACCTCATGACCTGTGTGATTCTTGGGGGGTTTTTTGCCCTTTTCCTCTGGCGTTTTCTCTCACAACCCTATATGGTGCTCAGATGGCTATGTAGCCATGAGGAATCCCTACCCTACCAAGATCCCTTGTGTAATCTGGGAAGCAAGGAGAGGTTTTTGTCTCTCAGGCAGAGTCTGTGACTTCTTGCTTTCCCATTCCTTTTTATCAGATCTTGGTGGCCCCACTCCACCTTCTGCTGAGGACAAAGACTGTGTATGACCAGATGAACATGCACCTCTTTGCATCTCACAACACAGCTACTCCACACCTGCAGGAGTGTCAGTATCCACAGGAGATTATGAGACTGTAAAGGGGATCTTCCTATTTTACTAATTTGGGTTCTACCATTTTAAAAGAAAGACTTTGAAACAAAAGGACAGAGAAGTTAATTAGAGGAACAGAAAACTCTCCCTGCAGTCTAACTCTTGAATGAGTAGTTCTCTCAGACAAAATCTGAGTGATTTTGAAGTATCACTAAAAAGCTCAATAGTCAGAGAGAAAAAGCATTGCCTGGATGGGGGGTGCTGGTGGGACAGCCCATGGCTGTACTTCAGAGCATTTGACCCCTGTGGTGCTGGTGCTTGTGCAGAATCAGAGCTGTGAGCAGCGGGGTTGGGCAGAGACTGAAGCTCCCCTCTCGCACAGGCAGGCGAAGGAGATCGTGCTCAAGTACGAGGGGAGGCTCACGAGAACCAGAGGGTACCAGGCTGCTGGGGCTGAGGTATGGCTGCTTTGCCTTAAATCTCTTCTTGTTCCCACCAATTGCCATTTGCAGTTCTGATTCACAGAAGTCTGTGCTTGCTGTGGACCCCTGATACTTCAGCTCAGGACTGTACAGGGAGAAAAAGACAGTTAAATGGTTCTTTATTTTTTCCTTTTCTTTTTTCCCCATTGTAATGTTAGCAATTACATTTTTGCAGACTAATTTCATGTGTTGAGGGATGAATATCCTACTGTTAATGCAGCATAAGCTTTCTTTTCAGACAGCCTACAAATATTGATGCCTATTAGAGGGAGTGATGTGAATAGGATAACAACAATGCAGTATCCTCTGAAGAGCTATTTCAATAAACTGGGGCCACAGTTCAATAGCGTAGTATGAAAAATGTGTCTAGCTTTTAGTTTGGAAGACAATCCTACAATAGCTTATGTTAAATACAATATTAAGGAAGGGGTTTTGCCTGCATAATACTCAGAGAATTTGAATCAAATCTTAGCAAATCTACTTTCACCACTGAAAATAGACACTGGCCCGAGTTTCTGGAAATTTATAATATGCAGGAAATTGTATTTAATTAGCAACCAAGAGAAGATTTCTTTAGTCATCTAAGCAATCAAGAATATTTTTATCCTCATAACAAGTAGACTTTTAATTACTAATTTATCTTAATTCAGAAAGGCAGGGTTAGGCCAATAGAACACCATGCATTTTATTCATGTGAGCAAGTGAAGAGCTGCACTTGCATCTGGTGCTCTGAGATGCTGGTGCCCAGAAGCAATGTACACTTTCCAATGTAGAAGGAGTAAGTTTTCCTTGTTCACCTTTGCATGTGTGGCAAATTCAGTGGAAGTAAAAATGTTGTTAAAATAAACACTATTTTTTGCCTTTGATGTGAGTGGAACTAGGACTTTAGCTAAAAAGAGAAGTGCCAAATCAGAATGTCAGTAAATCAGAGGCTGGGCTTAGTGTTTGTTCATATAATTCTTTCTATACAAAACCAAAAGCTATTATCTTAGAGTTCACTTAGAGAAGTTTGTGTCTAATCTAATTGCCTCTATTGTATTTGCTTGAAGACATTCAGCACAGGGATGTAATTCAGCAGTTAATTAGTACCACTCATTACGTGTAGGGGATCTGTATTCTTTTATCCTAGCACAAATTAGGGGGTATAGCCTTTACATTCGGGATAAATTTAGCAATGGAAACAGAATGAGCTGCCTTTTTTTGGTGTAGAGGGTTTTTTTGTTTGGTTTTTTTAACTAGAAGAAATTTTTTCCCCACATATTTTCTTAGAAAATAGCATGGTGACCAAGGAGACAAAATTGTAGCAAGCAAAACAAGCACTATATCATCAAAATTAAGAACTCAGTGGTTGAACATGTGCTAAGAACAAAATGCAGCTACTAGGTGTATATGTGTTTACATTTTTTTTTAAATTTGCAAAATATATAGTGTTCATGATTGGACAATCCAGGCATGGTATTATTTATGAAAATTGAGGTTAAAATACATTTTTACTACCTTGATACTGAAAGCAATTTTCTTTGTTCAATTAATTCATTTTACACTTTCTTTGTAGTTGTTTTTTGTTTTCTTTTTTTCCCAATTAAAGCCAGATGCCCATACCTTGGGTTCTAAGAGTGTAAATTATCCCTTCAGATACGCAGTAGGGAGGAAAAGAGATGATAGCTATCAAATGATAACTTTAGCAAATTTTTCTTCACTGTGGACACACTGGTATTGTTTATAAATCTGTAGTGCAGCTGGCACAAGGGGCTTGAGTCCATTCTCAGCCCTGTGAACCCTGGACTGAAAGCTGCAATCCCAGCAATTCCCTTGCAGTTCCCAGTATCTACAATTTCTTTTATTAAAATACTTCCCATTCATGCAATTAAATGCCCATATCATCATAAATGTTAATTGACTTTGGCCAAAAAGGCTGATTATATTTTCAGCAATTAAAATGTTATTTACTCCTCTTCAATTTTAGGAGACTAAATTACATGATAGAATATTGACACTCCTATTAAAAAATGCCTAAAATTTAGGTGGAATTTTAATATCTAGCTGTACTAAAAATACTTTATAATGCCTGGAATACAATTCTTTTTCCTGTTGACACTGTTAAGTTAGAGCTCTAACTCATTAACTCAAAAACTGCTCTCACTTTTGCACAGGTTGATTTTACTTTTTCTCCCACATGTGTACAGTGTGTACAGGAAGATCCTCTGACCGTGCAAAAAATGGAGGTTGAATAAAGACTCTACAAAATATAACCACAGGATTTCTGCAGGTGTTGGCTGCAATACATAGAGCTGAGAATATAGCAGTTAAATTTGCTGCTGTTGAATAAAAAAGCTATTTTTCCTCTAAGAGAATTTCCTCTGAGGCATTATGCTTCTAATAAGACCTTAGTCATCAATGTTTGTAACAATTATTTCATAAAAGATAAAACATGAGCAAAATACTCAGCACTTCATTTTTTAATTTTTTTTTTTCATGTGGAGAAGTGTCCTATTTTTCTGCTTTTTTCTCAGCTTTGGAAGAAGTTTATTCGACTTGCATATAATTTTGTGGTAATCTTTATTCCTTGGGAAATGAGAATAAAGAAAATTGAGAGTAAGTATAAAGATTTAATGGTATTAGTAAAACACTTGCTGAAATGTTGAGTCTTATGGAGTATTTTTGTAATGTACTGAATTAAATAATATTTGGGAGGGAGTTAAATGCATATTTTCAGCAGTGAATTCTTTATTTAAAACTTTTTCATCTTTTCCTGGTGCTTCAGAAACTGCACAGTTCTCATTGATGGTCCCAGTTAGGGGATAACTTTTGAAAAAGTCAATTTTGTCCCTTTTGGTTTCTGAAAATGAAAAAATTCTCTAGTTTGCTGAATTTCCTCCAGAAGGGAGGTTTTTCTTTTAGGCCTGTTATTCAAATACTTCATGGATAAATGATTCAAGCTTTTATAGACTGTGCAGGTCAGGTATCTGGTTTTTGTGGTTTAAGGTCATTTTGGGTCTGGAGTTGCCTCTTACTTCATCTTCCTGAGATGGCTGTTTGGAATCAATATTGTCCTTACCATAATGACAGGAGCATTTGTAGTCCTCCCAGAGGTAAGAACACACTGTTAATATTTACAGAGAAACACTTACTGTTGCACTTTCCTTTCTCAATGGAACAAACACCACACTTTAAGTCATGCATCAGTTTGAAATGTACACTGTGAAATGAATTGTTTAAAATAAATTCCTCTATTAAGAGGTTTTTCTCTGCTGAAGGATAACAGATTTTTTTTTTTTCTATTAGTGTTAGAGATGGTATTTTGTCAACATGGTACTGATGCTTTTAGGGAATATGTTCTTATCTCGTTACTAAAATAAAGAACTCATTCTTAAAAGACATAGTAGGTGTTCAGTACACTCAAGTCCTGTCAGTGTCATTAACAGGGAGAAAAACAGAGCATCCCTCTCCAGACTCTGGATTATTGACCATTAGAAAGTATTTCCTACAAGTTTTGAACAGCCACAACTTTGTTTAGCTCTTGCATACAAGGCAATTTGTTAACTTTAAATTATTCATAAATATTATTTTGCCTCACCTACTCTCTGCTTTAATAATTTTGTCAGAAAACAGGGGAATACCTGATTTTATTCTCACTGTGCAAAATTAAAAAAAAAAAGTAAATACCCCTTGATCAAATAAAAAGTAAACCAGAAAAAAAAAAAGGTGTTCACGTTTATTTTTTAATTTTTAAGGAAAAGTGAATTTAATCCTGAACTACCATTTTGACATCAAACACTGCCCCATTTAATTATAAAACGCTCACATTGAAAGCATGGCTTTTAAAGCTGATGCAGTGCTGACACAGTACTGGCTACCCTGAGAGTAGCACCCATGTGGGCAGCTCTAGATGGGCTCCACTGCACAGCCCGGGCTCACAGGGGCTCGTGAAGCTCCTGAGACCTGCTCCCTCTATTTCCCCATCTCCTGAGACCTGCTCCCTCTATTTCCCCATCTCCTGAGACCTGCTCTCTCTATTTCCCCATCTCCTGAGACCTGCTCTCTCTATTTCCCCATCTCCTGAGACCTGCTCTCTCTATTTCCCCATCTCCTGAGACCTGCTCTCTCTATTTCCCCATCTCCTGAGACCTGCTCTCTCTATTTCCCCATCTCCTGAGACCTCCTCTCCCTTTCCCCATCTCCTGATACCTGCTCTCTCTCCCGCAGCTCCTGGCTGGAGCCCCGTTTGGCAGCACGGTCAGCAAGACCATTCCCAAGGAGCACATGGCATCTGCTCAAGACCTGGACACCATCTGGTCACTGGGGGCAAGACTCAAACCACTCCTTGTTATTTTGCTGTTGCTGTTCTGTTGTAATTGTTGGTTACTGCTCATACTGATGGGCTCTGGTCTTTGCAGGGCTACCTCCAGTACTCTGTTCTGTTTTATGGCTATTATGGTCGTGACAGGAAGATTGGAAAAGCTGGATACCGGCTGCCTCTTGCCTACTTCCTTGTAGGAATGGCTGTGTTTGCTTACAGCTTCATCATTCTTCTAAAAAAGTAAGACCGCCCATTTACTGCTGCTCGTAAACTTGTGTGTTCAGGCAATCAGCGATGGGATTTACTCCATTTCCTCTGTATTTATTCTGTGTAGTTCTATTAACATGCTCACCTCTGCTAGTAGCATGAAGGCAGACTGAGTTCAACTCCAGATTTCCTTTATCTTGTTAGAATCTTCACTCTTTGTTCCATTTCCTAGCCTACAAAAGCCTACAGCACAGATCATCTGTGTACTTTGTGCAGTTTAAGGCCTGATACCCGTGGAAGTCCTTTCCACTCTTTTCTGTTATAAATATTGCTATGACAGAAACTTCTATTTGACCTGTAATGCTTTCAGCATTATTAATATTTCTCTCTATTGAAATACAAATATAAAACTTGTACCCTAGGTGTAATATTTGCATTGCTTTGGAGAGTACGTGGCATCCCATTGGAATGTAAGTTTAATTTCTTTGCTGTGGAAGGGCCAGGAGTAGGAGTTACTTAGCAGAGAGAGCAAGACTGCCTGTGCTGACCATAAATCCAGGGATGTGCAATGCTTGGAGAAGGGGCAAGGTCACTCTATCCTCTCCTGATTTGCTTTCTCTTCCCTTCTGGATACCCATTTATCTGGCACAGTGCAGTCCAGGGACATGTTCAGTGCTGTCTGTAATAGCTCTCAGTTTTGAGGTCAAACCTTCCCGTTTCATTCATTTATTTTTAATCTACCTGCTGGTTTGTGCCAAGGGTCACTGGTATATTTGACATTGATCTACACATCTACAGTTTTTAGATATGATCAGCTCTTCTCCTTCTAACTTAGCTCAGTGATTCTTTGCTTAGCTGTGTACAGCTGCCTTTAACATTGTCCTCTTAGATGCCCTTTCTTTCATTAGTTTTAATCTTAATTTCATTTCCTATGTTTTGCAATATTCTGCCACCTTGCTCACCTGACATGAGTAGCAGGGGTTTTCATTTTATTTCCCAAGGTCTGTAAAATGGCACTGGGTTTCTATTTGACAATAACATATATTTTGAGGGTTAAAAGAGCACAGCAAACAAACAGATCTTGTGCATAATTACTAGTTATGCCAAACTAGATTGAATTCCTGTAACAGTGATCTTAGTGATGGTATATTCCAGCTGGATCCTACCTAGAGGTTGTACAACTAAAATAGGTGTAAGCCCACAGTTCTAGTGAGAGTTATTTACTTTATTTGTCAGTTATAAAGACTGTAAATATTGAAATGCCCTTCTACAGTGAGTAATTTCTCTCTAGATGTAAAGTCAAGTTCATGAGCTGCACCTCACCCTGTTTTATGTTCTTCAGAAAGCTCTCAACAGTGATACTAATTTCTGCAAACCTTTGGTAGCTCTAAATGCAAAAACATCTGAAAACCATGAACCAAAACAGTGACTTCTGTCATTACCATCTTCACACACCAGAAGCAGTTAAATACTTGTTATTTTTTACAGAATGGCAAAGAACTCAAGAATGAGTTTAGCAAGTGCCTCTGATGAAAATTACACTTTCTGCTGGAGACTGTTCTGTGCTTGGGACTATTTGATAGGAAACCCTGAGGCTGCAGAGAGCAAAGCTGCTGCCATAGTCAACAGCATCAGGGTGAGCAATTGACCTTTGAAATATTTCAAGTTGATTTACTTGTTAATCTGTAAGCCATGTATGTTTTTCCTCTCATCCCCTTGCACTTCCTATTGTTTTTTGTATTTATTTACAGATCTATTTGCCTAGGGGAGGGGTAATAACACATCTGTGTGGTTTTACAGGCACATCATATTTGCTTACATCCCAGCAAGGCCACTGTGTCCTTCATTGGGAGAATGTTATTTAATGTGCCTGTATGTGTGACAAGAAGTTAGATAACTAAAAACAAATGTGATAGTGATGAAATTTCATTGAGTGTTGGAATCTAGTTTGTGTTAACAATTGATTTTTTGGGAAAATAAACAAATTTATAGGATGTGTAATTGTTTTTATGCAAAGGAAGTGTTTTATGCCTCAGGGAATCCATGTGCAACAGCTCATCTTTTACAAGATGCTTTTTTATATGATATTAAGTTTTATATCTCTCTCTTTGGTTTATAACTTCCTGCATAGAATTTATTGTTCTTTCTTCTTTATTTTATCAGTTATTACTCAGGCTCCCCAGGGAAGTGGTCATGGCATCAAGCCTGTTGGAGTCCAAGGAGCATCTGGATGATGCTTTTAATCAAATGGTTTAGTTTTAAATATTCCACTGAGTATCAGGAAGTTGGGCTCAATAGTCTTTATGGGTCCTTTCCAACTTGAGATATTCTATGGTTCTATGGTTTATTTCATCTCTCTATAACAAATGGAGGGACACCTTACATGTCTCTCAATATTAGAAAACTCTTAAAAATACAGCTGTTTTGCATCTAGAATTTAAGAGCATATGTGGTTTTATCAAAAGTAATTTATTTCCCAAATTTGGTGTATTTTCATTATCATTGAACCAAAATTACTTCAAATTGCACCAAGGATAAATTAATAAGTTATGATATTTAGCTATTTCAATGACTGAGGATAACTTCTGACAGTACCATATTGTATTAGAGACATACAGATATTAAAATTTGCAGACTTTGACATCCTGCCAAAAAATCTGCAAATGTAACCCTTTTCTTATACTTCCTTGAGCATGCATGACTGAAAGTGCTTGAGTATCTCCTTACTGTGTATTTGTTTCTCAGAAATCTCCATCACTTTTTAATATCACATATCAGTGATATTATGATAAATCAATGAGGACAGTGGTATTTATCTGCTTGCACCTCCAGGATGTGATGTTTTTTTATTAGTGTACTTTAATTTCCGTGAAAGATGTGTGCATTATTTTTGCTGAACATTATTAAAATGGTAATGCTGTGTTTCTTTCAAGGAAGCTATACTGGAAGAGCAGGAGAAGAAGAAAAGCAAAAACTTGTATGTATATAAGATAAGAGATATTTTTAAAAGCACTGTTTTGATGCACATGTCAGTGCTAATCTGCTTGCCTTGTACTTCTAAACCCTATTGGAAATGACCCTTGGTGTCACAAGGCAAGCTGCTGTATTGATTGTATCTTCCTTTTTCCCCCTAGGGCAGTGACCATAAGCTTAAGAATTATTGCAAACATCCTCGTGCTTCTCTCCCTAGCGGGAAGTATTTACATCATCTACTTTGTCGTGGATCGATCCCAAAGGTTAGAGCGCACCAAAAAGGAATTGACTCTTTGGGAAAAAAATGAGGTACACTGTCTTTATGCCACCTGTGTGTTAGAAGCAGGATTGCTGTCTGGGGGCTTTCTGTAGCAATATTGTGCACAGAGGTGTAAATAGCAAGAGATGAGCCAGGAGAAATGAGGAATTAGTGGGCAGACCTGGATCTGCCTTGGTGCACTTGCTCCCTCAGCTCTGCAGCCAAGTGTTAGTGCAGCTGAACTGGACAGAGCAGGGGGCAGGTGCTCATTTCACAAACACTGCAGTTCTAGCAGCTCCCTATTTGTGAGCACAAAGCTTAATCTCTCCTGTCACTTATAAATCTACTTTTACACACAGGACTGAGCTGGGCAAACACTGGGCTGATGGACTAGAAAGGAATTAACTTTGGTAACAGCAATTGACAGTATCAGGGGATTCTCAATGTTCTGTGACTATTTCAATCCAGAGGAATAAGCAAGAGTAGGAAGGGAATAGGAATGAAGATCCTCCAAGAAAAGCGATACCAAAGCATGTGCCTCAGCAGTATTTCAATCAGCCCTCAAGATTCCACAGAAGACCTTCATCAAACACTACAAAAATGCTGCACATTTCTGTTCCACAGGTCAGTGTAGTTGTGTCACTGATCACAATGATTGCACCCTCTGCTTTTGAACTTGTGGCAGCTCTGGAGATGTATCATCCAAGGACCACTCTTCGCTTCCAGCTTGCCAGGTATGGGCATTATTCAGTGTAAAAAATATGTGGAGAGAAAAGGAGGAAAGGAGAGGTGTGTTCTGGTGCATGTTTCAGTACAGCCAAACCAGAGAATGTATGAGAGGTCAATGGTTACCAATGCTGATAACCTGTATTTTATTCTCTTTTCAGGGTTCTTGTCCTATACCTGGGAAACCTCTACAGTTTAATCATTGCTCTCCTGGATAAAGTGGACAGTATGAGTGTCACTGTAAATTTAACTTGATATTTTCTGACGTGTAAAGCTAGTAGACTTCATAGACAGAATTCTGTTTATTGTGGAGTATATGAAGTCAGATGAAAATTTGTTTGAAATTGATTAAAATATTATGGTTTGATAGGATTGTAGAGGTAAGTTTAGACAGTAATGTTTATTTACATCTACTTAAAGGGTCTTTTTAATTAGTCTTTAAGGATAACTGGATCCTTTTGATTGCTGATGTAACAAGATAAACAGATTTTTGTGCTTTGCTGAACTATTAAAAAAAATCCCAGGCCTCATCACTGTAGGTCAAATATTTCTGCCTACCTAAATTAGCTTTAAGTCCTGCCTTTTGGTGTTCCATCTGACTCTATCCATTGACAGCTGTTTAACAGTTGCCTAACTGCTGCTTGGAAATATATGAAGAAATGTCTGTGTGTGTATTCTGTAGAAGGTGCAGACATTTGCACCTCTGTACAGTTAAAAAGTAGCTTTTGGGACATTTATTTTTTCAGGACTCTGATGTGAACAACAACGCAAGTAATTCTACCACCTCCTTAGCAACCAACGCTCTTTCTAAGGATGACAATTTAACCATTCCTGGTGTACAAATTAAGAGAAATGGCTTTGTCACATCAGAAGAGCATCACACCCAAGGCCTGACAGTCTCAGACTCACTGGTTAACCAAACAATTTCCTTAAACACCCAGAACCCACAGGATCAGTGCTGGGAGACATATGTTGGTCAAGTACGTAATTGTTTTACTGTCATCAACTTACTCTGCTTAATCCTCATTTGACAAAAAATTAAAATCATGCTGTGCTGCGTTTAATTTTAGAACTTTTCTTTGTATAAATTCCAGAATGTACCTAAGGATGATGCAGGAAGAGTAAAGACTCTGCAAAGCCATATGGCCACAGATACGAGCTTTGGGTTTTGTTCAGTATCTAGAGTATGTTTAGTACTGTTCAAATGTTCTGTTTGCCAGGAACATCAGGAGGAAAAGACCCCTCTGAAGTTTATTAGCCTGGCTTCTATTCTCACATATCTCCTTTGCACAATCTCATAAATAGTTTGAATATTTGGTTTTTTCCCCAGAATGGCCTAAAGATGTATAGAACTGATTTTTTCCTATTTTAATTGTATATTTTTAAAGCTCAATTAAATATAGGATAAACACATTCTTATGTAAGCACTAAACAACTATTTTTTATGGCTTGATGATCCCATGCTGTTGGGTTGTGGGTTTGTCTGAATAGTAAGATTTTTCTCATTGTGAAACACTTTCCAAATACGTATTACAAGAGTCGGCTTAATAAAAGAATGGGTGCAACATTTCAGTTTAGCTAGATACATTTTTAGAATATTAAAAAAGAAAGTCATTAAAAAGAAATTTTGATACCATTGTGATCAGAATTTTACTGCTGCAAGCCATAGAAGGCACCCTGGAAGCTTGATTATATTTATTCTATTTAACAGAACAAAGACAAGTAAGGGAAAAGTCAAACAGGAAAATTTTAAAAGGAAATTCTCTATATATTCAGTTCATATTGAGCCAAAAATACAAGTACAAATGCAAAAGAGCTATATGCAGTCCATTTGCTTTCAGAATGACTCAGTATGTGTGAACAATGTGTATTTCAGGAGATGCTCAAGCTCTCAATTATCGACATGATTTTCACAGTTGCAAGCATCCTGCTAATTGATTTTTTCCGTGGACTGTGTGTCCGATACTTGAGTGATTGCTGGTGCTGGGATCTGGAAAGCAAGTTTGTAAGTACAACCCTTATTTTATCAAGCTAAGATGTTGAAGATGGGTAGGTTCCTTCTCTCAGTACTAAATGTCCTTAAAGTCTTTCCACAGAGGAATAATTTCTTGGTAGCACACATCTATAAAGGCACAGCTCACACTGAGTTTATATTGGAGAGTACAGGATAAATGTGATTAATGTTTTTCTCAAGCCTACTCACATGGCTCTGGCACAAAACTTTGTGGTTTACACAAAATAACATCATAGAGCAGTTCCCACAGTCTAAGGTAACACAGAGGTCACGTAGCTGCTCCCCACATCCTCCTTTCTGCATCTGTAACATCTTTACCTAATATAGATAGTGGTCCAAGGAACAGTAACCAACAGCACACAGCCCTTTAAGAAAATTACAGTGGTTAATATTTGGTTAGCAAGAAGCTGTTGGCATGAAAGGCTGCAGACTGTTCTTTGTCCTTAAAGATGTGAAGTAAACTAGAGAGGAATAAATTTATTTAATCCCTAGCTACAGAGTAGGTTTTGCTGTGTTCCCACTGCCTGCCAGCACTTGGTATTTGATCTGGACGTTTCAGGCTATGTAATGTCTGCAAACTGATTCAGTGAAATGCATCTAATAAATGGTCTGAAAACAATATTAAGACAAAGGTATTCATCTTACACTGTGTTTCCTGTAGCCAGAATATGGAGAATTCAAAATCGCAGAGAATGTATTGCATTTGGTCTACAACCAAGGAATGATCTGGTATGTAGTCCTTACGTGTTCTTTCTTGTCCTTTGTTGGCTGATTGCTAGGTCAATCTGATGATTTAAATGAAACCTATTTAAGCAGGATATTGACAGGGTAGTCTTTTACATTAAGAGATCATCTGTTAATAGTGAGCTACTAATCTGTTTACCTGGTGTGGAGTTTGGGGATTTTTTTTTAGTCTATGCTATTGCTATCAAAATGGCTTCTGGCAACACTGAGCACTGACATGATATGATTTTTCCAGGATGGGAGCTTTCTTTTCACCTTGCTTACCAGCATTTAATGTACTCAAGTTGATTGGACTCATGTACCTGAGGAGCTGGGCTGTGCTGACATGCAATGTACCACATCAGCAGGTTTTCAGAGCATCTCGGTGAGTCAAAATGAGAATGAAAGATACGGAAAAAAATCAAATGCAGGCAATGGAAATACCTCTCATCAGTATGAAAAAAATTACAGGAGATTTTAGCTCTAAAAGTTGACAATCCAATTTCACACTAACCCTGATAGCAAAGGCCTGAGGAAAAAAATCATCGTTACTGAGAAACTGGAGGGTTTGTAAAGCAGAGTAGTTGAAGATGTGTAAGAACTAAAAAATATGCCTGGGTATATTCCTAGCTAGCTATTATGGCTTAGCATAAATGCTTTATTTCCATACAAATCTGACAGAGCACAATAACCTGTATGTGTTAACTGTTGCAAGTCCTATTTCTTGATGTTTTTCTCTTTAAAAGCTATGCAATATCTGCTTTTGCCTGTTGCACTGCACAACAGATTTCCTCATTTTTCTATCATGATGAATATCTTAATTATTCATTCAAAATGGAAATAATTTTGGGCACCTTTAATTTTTAATAATCAGTTATTTCTAAGGTTTTTTTTAAGATGAATTGGCTTCTGCTGCTGTTCTTTTTCTCCCCCAGCACAACTAAGCAGTAAGGGCAGCTTTTGTCAAAGAGTGCAGTAACCAGTTCTCTGGCTGCAGCAGTGGTATCTGGAAAGCAGTGCAAATAGAATTTTGATCATTGAGAGTCTGTTAAAACCATCTCTGTTTAGACTTTCTAATTATAGCAGAATGATTTTAATCTTTCAGACATGTTGATCTTGAACTGGATAGGTAGACTCACGCTTGCACCTTTTATGTTGCCTCTGGTTTTCTCTCTGATTAATATAATCTGAAACATGTTACACCTTCTTGCAGATCCAATAATTTCTACTTGGCCATGTTGCTGTTTATGCTGTTCTTGTGCATGTTACCAACAATTTTTGCTATTGCTCGATACAAGCCATCCTTAAGCTGCGGCCCCTTCAGGTAAGGTATTAATGGACCAACGAAAATTGCAAAGATTTCATTTCCCCCTCTTGCAATAAACTTGTCATGTTTATGACATACACCAATTACAGACGTGAATTCAAAACAAGTTGATAGGACAATGCTTTTCTGCACCAGTATTTTACAGTTTAAGGTTTAATGAGATGGATAGGTCAAAGTTCTGAGTTGATTTGCTTTATATACGTAATTTAGTTAGTTTGTATTTACATAATGTAATGTGCCTCTGAGCAATCTCCCAAACATCACTGTCTTGTGTTTCCATTCAAGCAGCCTCCAAGCTTGTTTTTAATTCAATGCAAAACTGCTTAACAAATATTCTCAGGATTCCTTACAACTTAATTTTACTTTTTTTTCCCTCCCACACCTCCTGTAGTGGCCAAGAAAAAATATATGATATTGTTTCTGAAACAATTCAAAATGATTTTCCCACATGGTTCAACACAGTGATTACTTACATCAGCAGTCCTGTGGTTGTCCTCCCTGCACTACTACTGTTATTGTAAGTACTTTGGTGTTTGTAGGCAGATTAAATTGATTGTATTAACACTGGCCTTATCTCTGAACAGTCAAATGTAGATACTGAGGCATAAACCCTGCATTGTTGTAGTTTCATTAAGCATAACTGAAAAGACAATTCCAACACCTCCCTGAATGTGTGGTATATGGACCAGATAGGAATGAAAGTATGTTTAAAAAACTGTCAAAAGGAATTTCTCATTCTGGGATACTTTGTTAGAGCAAGTTCACTATATTTTGTCAAGGCTTGCAGTGCTGATGGTTCCAGGAAATTTAAGACCCTTCTTCCCTCTAAAGAGTTCCTCAGAAATAAATTTTCCATTTCTTCATGATCATTAGCTCAATTTATGACAGTGAACAGGGCTCAGTCTGTCGTTTAAAGAAGCTACTCAGCCATCCTGATTTATGACAAGATAAAGCAATTATTATGGTCTGCTCTTAAGTGTTAATTTAATATAACTTGCTGCAGACTCTCCAGTGGAAGTCTTTTCTTACTTGGGTTATAAATAATTGTTCACAGTTGGGAAATAATATTGATTTTGATTTTTTTTTAATTCACTTTGCTTCTCTAAAAAGTTCTATTCTGTTTTGTTTATACCTTTGCACCACTTATTCCCTGTGTAAACTGCAGACAAAGGCAGAGTTTGTCCCACTGACAGCTTCTCAAATCAGAAAGACCAAAGCAATACTTCCTATTTGTAACTTTTTCCTCTAAGCTCCAAGCCATGTAATATTTACAAATATTAGTATTCCTATTGACTGCTTCAAACTGTCTGCTAAGCACATATGTAATTGTTTGTGGTATGAAGTCTAGCTACAAGACTTTGTCTGAAAGCCAGTGCAATACATTATGTCAGGCCATAATCTGCCAGGATCTGATCCCATCTGTGCCAGGGTAAACAAGGTGTTATTTCAGCCAGCCAACAAAATTGCATTGGTATCGTTGTGCAAACTCAGCTGTAACTCTGGTGTCTCTGTTCTGTAACCCTGGACTGGGAAAAAAAGACAAAACAATATCTGTCAAAATGATTTGTCTAGAATTAAAAAACCAAAACAAACGAAACAAATAAAACCAACTAGAAATGCATCCCAGGTTACACACATGATGAAAAGACCTGCAAAAAACACAGGTGACATTAGAATTGCTGCTAAATCTGTTTCCAGTGTCATTTTTTTCATTCATCTATGTTTGCTTGAAAGAAGGCTGTAATCCATTATTACAGTATAAGGAAATGCTACAGAGCAGCAGCTGAACTTGTACATGATTTTGACTTATAAACCCTCAAAAAGAAACTGTCAAGAATCTCTGAAGTGACTCATATCACCCCTTTTACTTCTAGCATGCTAATCTACTACCTACAAAGTATTGCAAGATCATTAAAATTCACCAACAATCAACTGAGAATGAAGATACAAACAGTAAGTATAGTGAAAGACACTTTTACATGTAATTTGGGGGTCTTCAGTAAAGTGTGAACCTAATTAAATGTCTAAAGTAATTTCTAGTGTTTCACAACGTAAAACAAATCCTTCATTTTTCATCCTTAAATAGCAGGGGATTTACTCTCTATTCCATAATAATTTACAGATTCTGATTCTTCTGAATGTATTTTAGGAAAGAACTGAAGATAAGAAAAAGGTGGTTCAGATGGCAGTAGGTAAGTCGATGACCTTTAGAAATGGCACTATTAATAAAGCATTTGGATGTAAACCCATTTTGATTTCTCATATGTATAGGGAAGTAAAACTACATTTTTAAAATTGCATTTCCACTAGAATCCTCCTTTTAGATGGTTTTTGAGCTTAGTTTGACTTAATCTTGGCAACACTGAAAGACATTGTGCATAGTTTAAACCTGAATTCACCTGGAATCTCTGGACTGGGTATTTTCCTGCTTCTATCACCAACAGGGAAGAACAACAGGGCCTTTTTGATGATTTGGATCATCTCAGACTTTGCATGCAATTCAGAGGCTGGTAGACAGAAGAAAAACTGGCTTGTTGCCCATTATGGAATCCTACAGTGCAACATTCAGTGTTTTTTCTGTGTCCCCAATACTCCATTTGCTATGTACTGTAATATGAAGATCTACCCCTTTATCACCAATTCTCCCAGTGTGACACCAGTTTATTTTTTCTGAGCACAGGGGATTCTGTTGAACTTGAATCCCTGACTGAAGGGGGAATTCGAGCCTCTGAATTTACACAGCAGTTTCTAAATGCAGAGAACTGCAAAGTTCCTATAATGATTTCTGTTTTCTAGCCAGAATCCAAAATCTGGATGCTAATGACAAAAGACCAGAGCAAGAAACTGATATAATCAGCCACGAGTCTTCTGTTCGGTCCTCAACACCCCGAAAGAACGGCAGTGTCTTGAACTTTGAATCTCCCGTGAGCAAAGGCACCAGAATACAAACCATTTCCCAGTCTGTGCCCCAAGCTGTGCCATCAACTGATGTTGTGAGACCTGCCAACGCAACTCCCACAACTTCGACCTCCTTAACACCAGCTCCCTCTGTGTCAAGTGTACAGAAACCAAGAAATGATCATATCACAAACAGGTAAGACTGCTTTGGTTTTGAAATGATATTTATTCCAGCAGCTTCATGCCATACCTGTTTATTTACAAAACAGCTGTGCATTCAGACTGTCTGGAGCTGTACAACAGCAGAGGAACTTTTTAAAAGCAGATTAATTTGTGGATTTGATATTGATATTGCTGGTGATACCACATCCTTAACTCTCCCTTAACAGATGGGATTATAAACCTTTTGAAATTTTGTAGCTGATGGAGTTTACACACAGCTCAAGCAAAGGTAAATACTAGACTTGCCCTCAGGCACATAACTAAAATAGTTTGTGCAGAATATCATCTCCACAAACAAAACAAATACAGAGTGAAGGCACTCTCGGCAGAATGTCTGTGCAGCTTTAATCGTAAAACAACCAGTCTGGCATATCAGTAGATGGATGCTTTAAATTATCTGTCGCTTTTTTCCCAAGTGGATAAAGAACAATTCTCGGAACAATAAGAAAACAGGGAATATAACTTGAGAGGACAATTGTGTTACCTTTTCCTGGAGAAGAACAAATATATCTCCTTATTTCTAGGATACGTTTCTCAAAGTGGTACTAAAAATTTGGGACAGTGAAGATATGATAATCCCCACTTTTTCAACCTAGTCTTTGACTTCCAGAGCAGTGAATTCTTTTACATGTTTCAATTCCATGAATTGATAAATGTGTATCCTCTCTTGATAAGTGTATTTCCTCTCTTTTTCTTCCTTCCTAAAGATATCCAAGTGTTGTTCATAGGAGTGCGAGTGAGCTGTGCAAAACAAAGCCCTACACACCAGTGACTTTCAAAAAGCCCACTGAGGATGTTCATTCTGATCCTCTCTTCAGAAAAGCCATTCGGCAGGTAAATTCGGATGCCCTTGGGGCAGGGACTCCCGTGTTTTTGGGATGTAGACCATATGCTACCAGGTATTTTCTGGTTAATGAAAACGAGCCCCGCAAAAAATCGCTCCGTTCTACCTCCCGACTCCAAAGGCATTTCAGAAAGGAGCAATCAGGAGACATCATTGAGTTGTATCCACGCCACGTCAGAAGATATGTGGTTCAAACACCACGCCAGATGTATTCCCCTCATCCCAGTGAAGATGAAGAGGATGAAGAGGAACTTGAGAGAGAATTCATGAACAGATCCCATCGCCCTCGCTCACTGTCTGACCTTCGCCCAGCACCACGGTTTTACATTGGGGATCGCGCTGATGGCCACATTCTACTGAGCAAAGATCTAGCCAGAGTGCATTACAAATCCTGGGATGATGGTTTTGAGCTGGACCTGGACAGGCCTCCATATGCTTACAAGAAAGTACACCTGAACTACCCTGAGCCACGTGTGAAACCCAAATCAAAGCAAAAGCTGGAGCAATCTCTAACAGAGTCTGATTCAATTTCCATTGAATCCAGCAGTGATCCACAGAACAGCAGCAATGACCAGTACATCCAGGTCATTCATACCAAGGACAAGTATCCAAAATCTGGAGCAAAACTCACCAAAAAGAAATCTAAAAACAGTGTTGATCTAAGTATGTCTGAGTCTAGTGAATTGGTGTGCTCAAATGTCTGAGGAAGTGCCCCAACCTTGCTGTATTTTGAGCTGGTGTATGTGCAGTTGTATTTTACTTGCTGTTTGAGGTCTGTCAGAGTAACTGAGATGTAGTTTTTCTAAGACTCGTGTATGCAGCCACTCGAGGTAGGAAAAGCAATGTGTTTTACTCTTTATTGTACCTTGCTTTAATATCACAACTTATATGCTGCAAATTTTAGAAAAGAAGGTTATGCCAATTTATTCCTTACTATTATGCTGTCAAACCCAAAATCTCTGCCTACTGGAAAATCAAAAGCCATGTACTTGGGGCACTTCAATTAAACCCGTACAAAAATACATCAGATGAAGCTCTTTTTATCTGAAACAGCCAGAGCTGAAGACACTTCCTGAATAAATTCAGCAGGGAATCAGCTTCCTGCCAACGGAGTTGCTACTTAGGGTTCATCTTGGTGTGCCTTGTTTGAATATGCTGTAGCCAAAGCAAATCAGGAAAAAAGGTTAACCAGAGAGAATAGTGAGTTTCTTTAGGGTTTATCACATGGACGGAATTCGTGAGTCAGAATTCTAGATCAAATCCTAGATCCGCTATTAATTTTCTGGTGAGCCTCAGACCAGCCTGGTAAGGTTCTCAGCGGTAAGCTTTCGATCTGTGGCCTTTAAAAGACTCGTTTCATTACTCGTAGCTTCTAAATTCTATCCCGTTTTTTACACGCCACTGCAATTTTGCACTTCCTTTAGATACTGCGGATTGGTTGGTTGTTTTTTCGGTTGTTTCTCTCCGTGTCAGTGGGATTGGGATTACCCCAGTGACGAGCGCGGGGCGGCCCCATCTCTGAGGAAGCAGCGCTCCGCCTCCCATCCCACACAGGTTACCACATCCCCGCGGGGCCATCCCCGCCGCCCGGGCTCTGCCCGTCGCCAGCCCCACGCTCGCCAGCCCGAGAGGCGCGGCCGGGCCGGGCCGGGCCGGCGTCACCCTCAGGTGAGGGGCGGTGCCGCCCTCGGCCCAGGGGCGGCGCGGCGCGGGCGCTCAAAGCGGCACCACAGCGGCTCCGCCCGCCCGCCATGGACCGCGCGGAGCGCGCTGAGGCGGCGGCCGAGCAGCTGCGGCTCTACCGGAGAGACCCCGGCGGCTGGCGGGGCTGCCGCAGCACGGTGGGTCAGGGGGCTGGCGAGGCTCCCGCAGCACGGTGGGTCAGGGGGCTCCCGCAGCACGGTGGGTCAGGGGGCTGGAGGGGCTCCCGCAGCACGGTGGGTCCGGGGCTGGCGGGATTCCAGGGCTGTTGAACGCTGGCCGGAGGGCCGGGAGCCGGCCCGGCCTGGCCCAGCCCGGGGACTGAACGCTTCCCGTCCCGCAGGGTGAGGTCGCGGTGTCCTGGAGACCGTCGACGGAGTTCGCTGGCAATCTGTGAGTACGGCTCGTTCCCGGGACCCAGGGTCCTGCCCGCGGTGCTGCCGCGGCTGCCGGGGCCAGGCAGCGCCGTTCGGTTTCGTTCCGTCCCCCGCAGGTACAAGGGAGAGGGCATCCTGGCCGCCAGCCCGCAGAATGTCTGGGAGTGCATAAAGCCGGTGGCCGGCGGGCTTAGGACCAAGTGGGACCAAAACGTGAAGGACTTCGAGGTCATCGAAGCCATCAGTGATGTAAGTTCCTTAAAAACTGTTCCGGCGAGATTTATGCAGCGTTGAGCCTTATGAGGCAGCCGATGTTATGTGCAGGGAGGCAGCGAGTCTTAAGTTGTATTGTGTTTCTGGCTGGATCAGCTGAACGGTGCTGGGATAAGAAACCTTTTTTCCTTTAGTTTTGGTTTCTTTTCTTTGTCCTTTTCCATAAATTTTATACATTTTTTTAACATATATATGTGTATAGCTTATCTTTCTGAAAGGAAAATCATTCTTGACTAAATACTGTGCACTTATGTATATGTTATACATTTGCATATTTTATGTATAACATTAAATATATAGCATTAAAGATTCCTGCACAACATTGTCCTTAATGCTGCAAATGAAGCTAAGCATGATTGTTTTTAGCAAGCTCAGTGTGAGAGAAGAGGAGGCTTATAGGGTACATAGACTTTGCTAAGCAGTGAAGCATTCACGTCATCAGTCATCAGTTCAGGCCCCATCTTTCACCATGGCAGCAGTGACGCTCTGCCCTGCTCATCACACCCTGCCTTCAGCTGGCCTCAGCACCCAGTGGTTTGCATCTGTCATTTAACTGGAGATGCTGCACTTTGAGGACACAGATGAGCAGGGCTGTGTATGAGCAGCAGCTTCTGCTGCCACACTTGTACAGTATAATTCCTTTTTTTTAAAGTATGTCAGAAAATTAAAAGGGCATTTGATTTAGATCTCTAATCTGAAGTGGTTGTATGTGCTCAGAGGCAGCCACGTGCAGACACAACCAGTCCCAGAAATGTTTGTGGAAGTTCCAGGAAGTTTATTTTTCTTGGGGGAATCCTATAGGCCTTTAGTGTTCATTATAGGCAACTTCAGGAATGCTGCAGCCTGCCACTTGAAGTTCACAGACTTGCCAGCGCCTCCCAGCGTGGTAGACACTTCTGTTTTGGGAGCCAGTCAGGGAAGCAGGTGGTAGCTTAATGTTGTGCAGTGTAACAAACTGGGTTATCAAGTTGTATCTTGTGTGTACTACACAAAGTTCTCTTTGCTAGCATCCTGGGGAGGACAAGGGTTTTAACTGTCCTGTGAGCACAGATGTCCCAGGTTTGCATTTCAGCATCCCTTGTGGTATCTGTCTCCTCTGAACATGGAAGCAATACTTTGTCACTCTGGC
Organism: Sturnus vulgaris; assembly: GCF_052056855.1. Lineage (NCBI taxonomy): Eukaryota > Metazoa > Chordata > Aves > Passeriformes > Sturnidae > Sturnus > Sturnus vulgaris. Next base: position 12,137,873 of record NC_142255.1, read on the forward strand.
TTTTTCCTGTCATTGATTGATCGTGGTAGTGCCTTTTGACTTTTGATTTACGTTTTGTTCAACAAAGGATATAGGATGACTTCTGGATGGAGTTTAGAAAGTATAACTAAAAGAGTGCTAGAGAGTACAGGGATTTTTCTGCTGTACTTTTGAAAACATCAACTGACATCGCTGTTCTGTGATTTCCAGACAGTCTCTATATGCAGAACTACAACCCCTTCAGCTTGCATGAGGATTATTTCACCGAGGGAGTTTGTGGATGTGGTAGTAATGAAGCAATACGAAGATGGGACAATGCTGTCGGCTGGTAAGGCACTTGTGTTCTGAACAGGTTCATGTTACATTTGGAGATAATCAACAGCTACTGGAAACAACCATAAAATAAAATCTACCAGAAATAAAAATAAAACTAAGTAACAAGCTGTTCAGTAGTTGTTGACCTTATCTTGATCAGAAGAGAAAATAGTAATCTCTCTATATCGTTGTTCCCAGAATATATAAATCATCTTAACACTCAGATAATAAGACTGGCCTATGGTTTGTTCCCTTGCTGTGGTTTTGAAATTGAGTAAGTATTTAATTTACTGTTAAATTCTGGATTATTTTGAGTGTGGTTTTTGGTTGTTTTAAGAGTTAAAGAACTTTCTAAAAGGAGTCCCATTTAGGCTAAATACTGTTTTACCATTTTCTGCACAGATTTCAGTGAAGTCATTCAATAAATGTGCTACTCCTGTATGTGAAAAATAATTCATTTTATGAAAACAAATAAGGCTGATTTTAAGGGGCTGCCACTGTATGTTTATTTTTTTCTTCACTTTCATTCTCTTGTTTAACTCTTACAAGTTTGAGCTTTTATTGTCCCACTGTTCAGATGTCCCATTTTCCCATCCTGTTCAGAAAAGCTCTGTCAGGAATTTCTATACTTGCTAGAGTGCAGCTTTTCAGCAGTCAAATGATGTATCTGTGTGAGGTGGATTTGTTGGAAGTAACCCAGATGACCTCTCAAGAAAAGCAGTGCCCTCACACATGGGCTCGATGAAACTGAGTCCAAGTGTCAATGCTTCCTCCTTCAGAGCTCAGTAACAATTGCTTCTAAATTCAACACTTCTTTGATTTCCCCATTCTAAGGGGTTCCTTCTAATGGTCTTTCCTGACCACTTGTCAGCCCCACACTGAAAAGGTTGTATTGCAGTTCTTTTAAAATACATTTTGAGTAGTGAGTTTGCTTCCCATCTGGAGCTTTGCATACAAAGTACTCTTTCCTGTCTTCTGGAAAAATGACACCTTCCTTCAATGCTTTTCCTTTCAGCTACCAATGTGGAACACCCACTGTGTCCTCCTCAGCCAAATTTCGTGAGAGGTTTTAATTATCCCTGTGGCTGTTTCTGTATACCTGTTCCAGGGTAAGAAACAATCTGTTTGAATGTTACAAATTCTAAAGTCCTCTTTATCCATTGTGTGGTGTGTTTATGTGCATGTGGCCACATGTGACCTGTAACCTCTTGGCAATGATACGTTTCTGCCTTCCCAGTAATCATTATGACTGAGTGCCCTTGTTCTCATTTTTGTGCAATGAATTAGTTTATCTTCATTTCCTAGAGGGAAGTCTTTAACGTTACAGAAACTGTTATCATGGTGCAATTCTTCCTGACCTCTTGAAATTCAGAAATTCAGCAAAACATACAAGTATGGTCTTAATTTTTGGCAAGTGAGTCTCTGGTTGATTTGCCATAATTTATAGACAGTCACGTAGCTAATTAGGGCCTAGATAAACTTTAGTTTTGTAGCTGCATTCACTGGAATTTGTCTGTTTGTTTAAAAAAAAAGCTCTTGGAAGTATCTATTCTAATACAAGTAAGAGTCATTGAAAAGTTCTTAATGTTCTTAAATCATGGCTATAAAATCACTTTCATTGTTTTTGCAGGCAGCCAGACAGGACTGAGCTCCTCACTTTCTTTCAGACGGATCTCGGTGGCTATCTTCCCCAGTCAGTGGTGGATTCCTTTTTTCCATCTAGCATATCTGGATTTTACAGCAACCTGACCAAAGCTGTCAAGGCATTAAAAGCATGACAAGAGAAGTTGCTGACATCACCAGCTGAGGGCAGGAAACAACCTGTCAGCTTGTGGGTAAAAATACAAAGTTAGCCTCAGGGCTTTTCTGTCTGCTAAGATAGAAAAAAAGATGACATGAAACAATGAACTGAGTACAATATATTTTTAAAACAGCATTTTCTATTTGACTTCATGCAGAACAATGCATTCTTATGTAATATGAAATTCTTCACTTTAATGATTAGAAAAATACCACACTCAAGGCTGGAAGAATCCTGGAGGCTGCAGTGGTGACTGTCTGCAGGGAGAGGACACTTGTCTACTCTTTGTCAGTGTCTGTGAGGTGAAGCATTGCTAGAATCTAATTAGCCAGCTGCAGGTCAGCTCTGTTTGGTCTCTGAAGCTCCCTGTAGATTCCTGTGGAAATACATTTCTCTCCCAAAAGAAGATGTATCCCTCCTGTTACCAGCACTCCTAGAGCTGCTAAGATGCCTGAGTGGGTCCAGCCTGCAAATTGTGAAAGCCAAATCAAATGGGATTATGTAAAGGATTTCACTTGTTTGTTCCAGCAGACATCAATATTGATGGTAAATATGCCTTAAGTGCTTTTTTTTAAGTCAAGGTCCAGCAGTGCTAATCAATGCACAGGTGTGTGGGCTGGCAAATAGACACTCTCCCATTCCCCTCTCTGCTACCAAAACCAGTGGTGTCACAGTGTCATGACACAAACTGAACCGACATAGAGGCAATAATAAAGAGGATTAAGCACTTTACTTGCCATTTTTTAAAAGGCACATGAAATGACCATTTTGAAGTGTATTTGAATGTTTTTTGGTTTCCTGTGGTGAGAGGTTTTAACGGGTAAATAATCTTTTCCTTGGCTTTGCCTTGACAGGCCATAAGGACATTGTTTTTTTTCTAGGATTGGTTTGCCTCCCAACATTACATTGGGAAATCAGCACCTGATTTTGTGTGCCAAGGTGTGTCCATTTTATGAGATATCTATGGTGCTGATTGCTGCAGGAATGTCAGACATTACTATGGATTACATATAATTAAAAAAGTAAAAATAATTGCTGAGTGAGGAAATTAAATGCACGTTGTGATTTTACTGTGGTGACTCAATTATTTAACAAGGTTAATATTCTCCACTTTCTGTCCCTGTATTTTTTTTATCTTTGGTGTAGGGCATGGACTTGCACAGTAAGTTTCTCCACTGTAAACGTCACCCTATGGACTAATTTTTCAAGGAAACAGTTTTTAGTCCAGTCTCCTTTGTATACAAAGATGTGAAAAACTTGTGTGAGTGTGGTGAAATAAATTTTTTTTTTGTGCTACACCTACTGTTTTTCCTGAATCATCCTTTTAAGTGGTTCCTCTTATACCTGTTCTGCCATCAAGGAAGCCAAAGTGCTGCTTAGAGCTCCAGCATCTCTCTGAATTTAAGGCAAAGAGAGGGGAAAAAGCCTTCCCTGATGATGTCCACTACCTAGGGAAGAGGTGTTTTGGTGAGAACACTCACCCTCAAGGTTCTCTGCCCTTGGTTGGTCTTTATTTCCAATTGCTGCTTTCTAAACTTAGGAAGAATAACAAGTTCACTGAGAAGAGATGTGGACCTTGATACTACAGCAGCTTATACATATTTTTGTAAGTATACTGGAGTTTCTAGTGAGTTATAGTATCTTGGCAAGTCTTGCCAGGATTGTCATGAATTTAGTTAGGAGAAAGTTCAAGAAGCGCAGCTGAGGTCGCCACTCATTATTTCTGTAAGTAATCAAAATTATTTTTGCTGATAATGTGGCTTCTTATTAGCAATTCATAATTTTTTTATTGCTTTGAGCAATAAAGGTGGTGAGAAACTTCCTGGAATAACTTAAGAACCTCTTTTCTGAGTGCTGAAAGAGCTTCTCTCCAGGAATTATGAGTCTTTCACATTCAGCCTTTTGCCCTGCCAAACTGGAGTTTGAAACGTTTTGGCAAAGACTTTTATGTAGGTACCAGTTCAAAAAGGTAGAAAAAGATTTGCTCTCACATTTTTCTCTTATTTTTGTTGCTACCCAACTAATAAAATTTTTGAGATAGAGGTTGTTTTTTGGGAAAGAGCTCAGCTGACTACGTGTTTGGAAGTGTGGAGACAGATGGCTTGTCAAGAATGTTCTTTCAAGGATTAATTTACAGTTGTCTTGTGAGAAAAGGCCACAGCAAGTTCAATGCCTGGATTTAATTAACCTTATCCTGCCTAAACTTCTTCCCTTTGTCTTAATTGCTGTTTTTGAGGCATTGTGCTAAGTATATGGAAAATAGCTCCTGAGCTCCTTAACTTTTTCCTGGTGAAATTAGGCAACTGAAGAAGGGTACAGAAAATTCCCATCTCTGGGAAGGTGAACAGCCAAGGACAATAACCAGGTCAGCCATCTGGCTCTCAGCTGGGGAGTCACTACTTCCATCCTGCCCCTGCATCTCCCTTCAAAGACGCAGGTCAGAGAAGAGCAAGCATGAGACCACCTTGCCATAGGTACCTGTGCTGCTGGTAGATTTCCATACAGTGCATGAAGGAAGCAGTGTTGGAAGCACAGATTTGTCTCCCAAGTTATTTAGCCTTTCCAGAATAAATATTTCAGTTCAGAAGTACTTGGATTCACAATTACTCCCACTGGTACTTTCCCTTGCGAAATTAACACGGGCATTTTAAAATGTGTTAGGAGGTAAGATTTTGTTCTAAACGGCCTTGTTATTCTGCTGTAGTCCTCTTGAGACCTCTGGCCAGAGGAAGGTTAGGAAAACTTCCACTACATTACCCTCAGGTTCCTGCCTCCCCTTGGAATACCATGAGAACTCCTTTCCACCCTGTGTTTGCCTGCTGCAGTTGAGATGGCTCTGTCAGCTGCTAGTAGAATGTCACTTCTGGCTGTCCTGAATGTTCAGTGTTTTTAATAGGAAAGCTGGAATTTTCTTAGGGAATGTTGTTTTGGCATACAAAACTGCAACTCCTTTGTCTGCCCTACCCATTCTCTAAGGCAGTGTTTAGTTGTAGGCTTGCAGACACAGTTCTTGTTGCTGGGAAGGTAAGGTAGGGCACAGGACTTGGAGAGTAGCACTGAAAATTTAGCACAGGATCTGCTTCTGATACTTGTTAATTTAATAGATTAAAAAAAGAGAGTACTATAGCTGTCACATATTTTATTACAACCAGTATATTATTAACAAAGTAATTATTTTATAATTCTATGCTTTATAACATCTGTTTCTGAAGATTGAAATAAGAATCATGCCGTTTCCTGCACATTTTAGTTAATCCCAGACAGCTTTCTCTGTAACTGGCAATAAGATCCAGTGTACTCCTCATGGGTGCTTTCTGAGCATCTTGCTGTGCCAGCCAAGTGCCTGCAAGTAATAAAATCCTTTGTTTGAATATTGGCAGTAGTCGAATCCCTCCTCTTACAAAGTTTCAGATGACTTGCTGGTAACAGAGCTGCGATTCTTCCTCTTGATGATGGCTGTGATGGGCCCATCAGGTAATGCCTTGATTACATTCCATGCCTCAAAACGAGTGAGTCCTTGCATGGCAGTTGTGTGCACTTGTAGGAGCTCATCACCCGGCTGAACAGGGCTGCCCTGTTCCAGTGCAGTCCCTGGGGACAGAAAATGAATTTCTTTTAATTCTTTCTGTGGAGGAAACGTCAATGGATCTTTCACTTACTAGTGAATGGATCACCAGCATGTTTGCTATGAACCACCTGGTCTCAGCAGGCAACACATTACTGGTACCAAACAATATAATGCTGCATGTGAAAAAATAACATTTCCACAGTTATAAATCAGCCGTCAGCTAAAAGCCCCACAAGTCTGCCTGAGTTGGGAACATGTTAAGTGTGTTTACCTTTAAATATCCTGTTGATGATGATGGGTTTATCTCCCTGAATAGAGCCTTTCCCTCCTTCCAGACTGAATCCTAAACCAGCAGGTGTTTTTTCTAGGGTTACAGTGCAGATTGTATCTCCAGTGGCTGGAAACAAATGGAAAGTTACCACATGGACAGCACGCAGTCTAAAAAGCTCAAATATCTGTTACAAAAAATTAACTTTTGGATTGTTTGCAAAGGTCCTATAACCTGCAAAATGAAAGAGAAAACTAAAGCTTTAAATTTCTCATTTTGTCATTTTAAGGTCCTCTGAGAAGCTGGGGAAAGAAAGTTATGTTTGAATTAATGGGAGAATGGAAATGTAAGACATTTACTGGAATTATAAAAATCTGTTAAAGGAAGAAAATTTTAAGGAAAATATTTTACTTCATATTAGTTATGAAGTTGTTATTGACTACAAGACTGCTGATTTGCAATATGGAAATACAGCTATAGATCTCCAGATCATGCTTTAGAAAAAAAAAAACAAAAACCAACCCAAACCACAAAATTATTCTGAAAGTGAAATATTCTGAAAAACTCTGACCTTGCTGTGTTTCAGATGCAGCCACCTGCTATATCAAACAATAGCACATTGTTTGTTCAAACTGAAATTCTCTTTCATGGAGAACAAGTCTTTTAACAATATTAGAATAAACAATCACTGTTCACTGAGTTGTCATTATACCTTCAATTAGATGTGTTGTTACAATAACCAGCTTTGTACATCTATAGAAATTCATGTAGAGGATCACACTTGGGTTTTTTTTATTTTAGAAATCCATTAATTCTTTCCCTTTTCAAAAACGTTATCTCAAATATTTCAATGTCTATTTCAGGAATGTTTTATTAACTGTGCTGTCTTTAATCAGGATTCACAGATTTATGCAGCCACTGCTGTTTTTATGAACACATGGATTTCAGGTGATGAGTAAACACTTATCAGGTGGGTGCTGCAAGATAAGGCCACTAAACTTACCAGACTCTTGTGAGGCATCACTTGCTACTGATGACGTACTAGAGCTGATTGAAACATTGAGATTTTTTCCTCCATCTTTGGATTTTCTGGTGACAACAACGGCTTGTCTGGGTTTCCGGGCCTGTCGCATGATTGCTGAGGCGTCACTGTGAGTTGCACCTTTCAGAGACTTCCCATTAATGGAGAGTACTTCATCTCCTTTCTGAATAGTGCCTTCCTGACAGGCCAGTCCATTGGGAAATACTTTGTGAACCTATCAGGGAGCCCAGTCACCACACACAAGGGAAGCGACAAAAAGGACAAGTCACTAAATCCCTTAGTTAACATTTTACACTGTGTGCATTTTTCATTCTTTGCCAGGCACAAGTTGCTTCTATCACATTTCTGGATGGAGGACTGAATTAATTTGCATGGAGAAGTTTTCCTGTGCACATCCCTCCTCAAGCAGCCAGGGGAGCAGTTTGGCCAGATGGCTAAAGCCGTGCTGCCTGTGCTACTATGTACCTTGCATGTTCTAGTTCCTGACCTTCTTGCTGCTCTGCTCACAAGAGGAAGGAGGTGTGAGACTTATCTCTAACTTTCTGTCCCCTGATGTGTTTTCACCAACCCCACTCCTCCAGATCCTGCATTCTATAAGCACGTAAGGTGTTGGTTATTTCCTGCTGAGGGCTGTATGTTCTGCCTCAGCTTTCAGAGTCTTGGGGAAGAGGAGCCCAAGGAAGCAGGGCACTCTCTGACACCCGGAGAGGCAGCTCTGTGCAGAAGGAACCTGTTTTCAACCACTATGGTCTTTCCAACCCTATCAATACAGCTGCCAGCTTTGATTATCTAAAAGTCAAAAACTGTAGTAGAAAATCAGTAAGGTATGTACTTTTAGATAGAGCATTGACTTGGGAGTAGTTTTTAAGATGCTACTTACTGTTACCACTTTGTTTTCTAGATCAATGCCCCCTGCCAGGCTGAATCCAAGCCCTGTGTCTTCTTCTTTATGCAAAACTGTAACATGAATATCATCAAATTCCTAGGCAGAGAAAGGAATAAAGTAAAAAACTACCCAAAAGATACATCACAAAGATTGTAAAGTCTGTTGTCCATTTTATAATGAGACTTAGTGGCATAGGCAAAATATTAAGTTGCAAGGATTAACCAGACACATTCACTCTACAGCTTTCTGAAGATCATGCACAAAAAAAAAAAGGTTTACCTTTAAGGTTTCTTCATCTAGAGCTTTGACTTCCTCTATAAGCTTTGCCAGCTCCTCAGGGGAAAGCAGAGAGATGACTGACTGCCCCGACACACCGGATGCTTGAGGTGAGCCCTGTTCCTGTTTGTCTTCCTCTTTCCCTTTGTCTGCCAGGCTCACCGTGTATTCTCTCAGCTCTGAGAGGCTGTCCCATTGTGATAAGAACAAAAAAGAAACATTGAGCTATGAGAGAACATAGCCACTAAAGCAAAAGGCAATTTTGGAGCCGTCATCTTTACAGCTTATTATCGTATAATTTGGGTAGTAACTCCTACAACTGTTATAAATATGGGCAAATGGAAATTAATCATGTTAACTTACAGGAAGTAGAATCCATTGCATAAAAGAATAAGAATAATCTCATGACCTCAGAAAAAGACACTTAAATCTGTTTTATCATGGAGATACTAGAAATAATGCTCCTTAAATAGGAGGATGTTTGAAACATGCATGTACATATATAGTACAAATTAAAAACAAAACTAAAAGTCATGAGTCATTTGACCTTTGTGCTCTAAAAAGTTCTTAACTTAGTCTGTGCTTTACTTCTGCGTGCTGCTACCTTAGAACTTTAATCTGTCATCGAATCAGTGCAGATGCTCACCAATGCTGATCTGTAAATCTGAGTTTTAAATATGGTCTCTTACTTTAGGGAAAACCCAGTGTCCAGGTGATGATTCTCACTTGCAGGTGAGACGGAAGCCCCATCCTCCTCCATGGAGGACTGGGACGCTGTGTCCAGAGCTTCCCATGCACTATTTCCAGAAGAGGCTGAGGACTGAGGAAGGCAAAGCAAGGATTTCATTAAAGCAGATGACACCTGGCTGCTGATGGAATAGATTTTGTTACACTTCTCATCATACGGCTTCATTATCTCACAAGCCTGGGCAGCAGTAAGAGGGAAGCTTCGTGACCTTAGGCTGTGTGCTTTTGCTACTGACACAAGATGGGAGTTTGCAATGGCTCCTGGAGTTAAGAGACTTGATGAATTTTCAGTGCTGGCATTGCTGCTTTTCTCTGAGGTGGCTGCAGTGCTCTCCCTGCGAGAGGAAGTTCTATCCAGACTCTTTGTAGCCATGGCCACAGGTGGCTGTTGGTGGCAGTTTCCACCGTGTTGGAGGAAGGCTTGGTTTGAAGAGGCTGCAGCTGCCTCTGCCCCCGCTGCAGTGGGAGAAGGTGCTTTCTGCACTGATGGCTTTAGGCTCAGCCTTCGGGGGGGTTTTTCAGGTGACTGTGGAGCACTCAAGGATTCAAATGAGTTTATTCTTTGTTTTATTGATGATCCTCCAGGAGATGCACGTGATAAGCTGGATTGCAGTTTTTTGCTGGAAATACTGTCCTGGTTGGGAGGGCTTTGATCTGCCTGTGGTTTTAGATCTGAATTTGCTTTCCTCAATCCTTTCAGACTTTGGCGGAACCAGGTGGGCTTAGGTGCAACAGGGGGACCCTTTTTCACACCATCATTTTCATCTGGTTTTAGCACTTTGGAACTGACTAATTCTGATTCTGGTTTCTTCAGAACTGTCTCTGAGCTGCTTCGATTTTGATTCTCTTTTTTTTTGTCTATGCCGGGTTGCAAATCTAAGTGGACGTTGTTTTCACTCATGGTAGGATTAAATAAGCTTTTTATGCAGTCAGAAATTTTCACCCAGGGGTCTTCTGTTGTATCAAGGCTATAATCTACCCGTGCTTGTCTTTTAAGTACAGGCCTTTGTATTGATGAAAGTGGAGTCCCTGTAATAGAGACATTGATTATAAACATCTGTCTGCTTCTCCCTCCCTACTCACTGCATCATTATTAATTCATTAAGCTTGAATTTCATTCAAGCCTCTGATAGATTTCTTTTTTTTTGGTCGTTTCTAAAAAGTTTAAACTTTTAAAAAATTCATAAATCTTGATCTGTAAGTTCTGAATCCAGACACTCAAATTAACTGAAAAACAAGGCTCTTGCTCACTTAAATACGAGATTGTTTTTAAAGGGTTTATAAATACTGAAATCCTGGGGTACTGAAATCTTGATACAAGCTGTAATAGCTAAAATAGAAAGTTAAAATTGCAATGTTGTCTGCAACCTAGAGAAAAAGCTGATGTTGCAGTAGATTATTTTTTAAAACTTTTTTTTATTTTCTACATTTATAAGTATATCTTACTCTAAAAAGACTATCATGGGAAGATCTTCAATATTTATGCTTCCTCAAATTTCCTCACGCATTTCCAGTTGATTTTTCTGATAAATAAAAACTTGATTCTAATATGGGAATATTTTTTACTTCACAGAGCATTTAAGCATTTTAATGTTAGACATGGTGGAGCTGAATAGCAGCAAACTTCTGTTTGTGCAGCTGCACAGGTACTGTTTTCTGCTTCAGTGTGAACTTTAAGTCAGTATTTTAAGGTTTTTTAATGATCTGAGCCATAACTTACAGAATTACATAAGCCTTTATGTTGTAAGAGATCTCTTGAGATTGTCTGTTCCCGTAACAGTAAGTTTCCTCAATTCTAGCTAGCACAGCAGAAAAGTAACTTATGAGTGGTTTGTACCATTGCTACACTGGAGCCTTGAAATTGTGCATAAAAATATCCTTTAGAAATGCTAAAACTAAGCTTTAATATCAGCTATTCAGTACAACAAGCAGTTTCATCTGAAGCAATACAGCAATATGGTATCTGTCCAGTAACAATTTTTACAAAAAATTATCTTATGCTGCTTTTGATCTAGTTTCTCTTTCTTTGCGGAGATTAATTAATAATTTGAAATTTCATCTGTTCACTCCAAAATTTACGGATGTTTTGAAGACTACATTTAAAGGGAAAGTCAAGTAAGCTCAATACCCATTTTGGAATCCAAACTAAATACTATATACTTAGTTGGGGAAAAAAAGTTAATGGAATTAAACATACCTAATTTTTCTTTTCTTTCTTGATCTCTGCCCACTGGAGCAGCAGTTGTGTGTTCGTTATCATATGCTGCAGGAGAAGTGGTGAAGACACTGTGGGTTACATCAGTTTGATGTCCCTCTAGCATTGGTTCTCCAACTTCCTGCTGAACAAACAGGAAAGAGAAGTGTGTCAGAATGCAATTATGCAAACCACAGTATATATGAGTCTGAAAAAATATATGAATCTGGAAAAAACAGAAACCTCATATAAAATTGTGGTGTTCAGGCCTCAGACTGACTAGTACAAAATTTGTGGGGAATAAAGGTTAAAAAAATTTAAAAACATTAATAAAACCTTCTCTTAATCATCTGAAATACATTCTGACAAGAAACCTTCTCTCTTGGGTATATACAGATATACACTGTCTTAATAGAGGAAGTTCTGTTCTTGAACAGACCTTGATTTTTCATGGGTTTTATTGATCTTAAGATTTAGTTTTTTCTCACTGTCATTTAGAATGACTAAGTAAGAAGAGTAAGAATTTGCAGGTAGTGATAAGTTCAACAAGTATTTATTTCCCTCAATTTTACTTCTGAAAGTTGATTTTCTAGCAGTGGTTTCTACTCAGGAGATGGTAAAAGTGACCTTACCTAAGATGCCTAACTGAAATTTTCTTGGATATTAATATTATATGTGGACTTCAGTTTGCTCTATATAATTTTGTAGTGATCTTTGCAGCTTGGGAACAGTTTGGGGGGTTTTGTGGGTTTTTTGCGGGGGGAGGGGAAGGCTTTTTTTGTTTGTTTTGGGGGGGTTTTGTGGTTTTTTTTGTGTTTTGGGGTTTTTTTGTTGTTGTTTTTTGTTTTTTGTTGTTGTTTTTAGTTTTTCTCGTTTGCATTGCACTGAGAACAGTTCATTTGTACCGGCATATTACTAAACCTGGGGAAAAGAGGTTTCAGTTTTCAACAAACCACGATTTTGTTTCAAAATGCAGATCTTACAATCCTTCACTCTCATGCAAAAGTGAAACTCTATGTTGTCTTAGATAATATAGGGAACTGAAATTTAGTAATGTACAAATGTACACTGTTTTCAAAAACTGTAGCTCATCAACAAATACATATGTGCACCACAATTTAAATGGGTTTATTAATATCTCCTGGTCTCAGGAAATGAGACCAAAATTCCCTGCTGTATATAATGTTCGTGCTTTCTTCCAATAAAAATTCACTACTGAAACAAAGAAATTGTTTCATTACTACTTTATAAATGATATGACTCTGTGGCACAGGTAGTTGGGGTCAGCCACACCAAGCTGGCATCAGAGGCTGTGCAAACCCCTCCAGACCCAGCCTAGGGCATAACCCTGGAACCAGAGTGTGCTCGATATCACAGTGGCACAAGCTCCTGAGGGGCAGGGACTCAGATTCATTCTTGTAGCTGCTCCCACTGGGGTTTTAACTCAGATACCTCAGTATGGAAGATTTTTCTTCAATTCTCTGCTTTCTGACCTTACTTAGAACATAACATTTTGTACTAAACTGGCTTCACTAAGATACACACCTTATTTTAAAAACAGAAGAGCCTCATCTTCTTCCCCCAGTTCTCACATGTATATACATTTTCTCTTTCTTTCCTACCCTTCTTGCTGCTACCATGCAAAGCCACTTTGCCTTCCTCCTTCCCCCGACTCACAAATATGCAGACATGAAAAAAATGTTGTAAATTTTACTTTACCTGAACACTTGCAGAAGGTGATGCAATCACTTCTGATACAAGCTTTTCTTTTCTGTCTGCATTACCCTGGTCATCACACGTGCAGTCCTGCTTGAAGTATTTCCTTGGTGGTGGTTTGGGCTTTGATGATTTAGGTTTTCTAACGAGGATCTCTGATGACTTCTTAATGTTTTGCAAGGCTCGACCGCCTTTGCTACAGGTCGGAGGGGAATTTTTTCCTGAATTATTGGCAGAGAATGAGTCCAGCAGCCCAGGTTGCTGGGTGATTGGTACATCTACACTGTGTACTCTTGCTTTCAAGTCTGCGAGCTGGTGCACAGCAGTAGTGGCACACGAGGCGCGGGGGTTGCAGCTGCTGTCGCTGCTGGAGCGGGTCATGAGGCGCTGTGCCCTGCGGCTGCAGCACCCCGTGCTCCTGTCCATGTGCTTCTCACAGGGATGCCTTCCATGCCAGCTCATTTCCAGCCTCTTAGCACCTGAATCAGGAACATGGTCAAAATAACTGTTCAGTATGTGCAAAGTGCTCACTTCTAAGATTCAGCTGGTGAAATCTGCAGCTAAATATCATCCTTAGCGGATGCAAAGGTATGATTTGTGCATGGAAGGCTTGTAGGGTCAACAGCCAAGTTCCTGAACACCCAAATAACATTTTCCCTATATATTGGTATGTCAGCACTAGTTTTACTGATGATGACTGTTACCTGTTGGTCCTTTACAAGACACTCAAAGGAGTATGTATCATTCAACCCATTACTGGGAGAGGATGTCATACCTGAATTGGGCAAATAGCTCCAGCCATGACTGCACATGCCTTTCCTCACAGATAAGGGATTAACAAGGTTTGCCCCTAGGACATCACCTTCATTGTGCAGTTCCTTGTTGTCACAGTCCTGTCACCTACAGATAGTTGTTTGAAAAGCTCTGAGCAGAGCTTGTGAATTGAGAGGATGAGCAACTGTGAGAGGAAGTTTGCACACAAAATTTTTGTTGCTAATCAGACAGACTGGGTCTGTTCTCATTACTGGTAATGTGCCATTGGACACTTCTTAGGACGGTTGTCCTGTGAAGTTTCCTCCTCTTTCTTTCTTTCTGCTCTGGGTTACTTGACTGTTCTCAAGGATTCTAATACAGAATGTACTCATCCTTGACATCTTTTAAGTCAAAATTACCATGTCTCAGTGAATGTATTTATTCCCTTACCTTCAGTACTCCATTGGTGTCTCTCCTTTCCAAATCTGTTGCTTTCCACAGCTTGTGCAACAGCTTCTTTTAGCTGTTGTTCAGACACCTAGGAAATATCATGCCATTTTACTCTCATGAGGTGAGTTAATTGTACACCATTATATTTGTATATATCCCAGTATATATGAAGTATATCTATGGATGTGATGCTTTTAGTGACTGTTTAGGTAAAATGAGACCTGTCAAAGATAAAAATTCTTTTGCAGATTTCACCAGAAGTGGAGTCCTGGATTTACCAGTATAAGGTAACTCAATACAGCATAGTTTATGTAACAATTTAAGCTTGATAATAATTTATACAGTATTTGGTGTTAGGAAGCATTTTGTTGAAAAACCTTGCAGGAATAAAACACTGTACTTCAATATCAATTTAATTATAAATATTGACCGGGCAAGACCGAAATTTTAGTTACTGAAAGACAAATGTATAAACATTTATTTCTTTTTGGGAAGGTATGTTCCCTCTTTAAAATTATTTACTTATTATTTTCAATTCTTTCTTACATAAGAACTATGTTTTGGGTTATTCCTTAAATGTTATTTCTGTAGTTTCCTTATTCACTGTACAGAACATCATGTAAGACTGTTACCAGTGATCTTCAAATCTGAAATTATTCTACTTAAAAGAGTGCATATCTCAGATTTTTTTGTGTGCAGTGATGATCATAAAGAGATCAGCATCTTTGCAGTCGACATTTTTCCACCTGTATTAGATCAGCACTTGCTCCCTCTTAGTTCTCAATACATGCTATATTGAAAGGCAGAAAGAACACAGACTGTGCTACCTGTGGTTCAGGGTGTCTGCTAATAATGATTTGTACTGCACCAGGATCACAATGGCTTAGCACAGCATAAACTTCATTAAGGGTTGTATTTTGTACTGAAGTTTCATTAATTTCAAGAATTTCATCTCCACACCTAGAGAGATATTTTAAAAAAGAGAGAGGATGTAAACAAAAGAAATTTTCTCCTGACCTTGTCTCACCTATGCAAAAACACACAAAAAGCTAATTCATAAAGATGACCTCTAATTTGTTTACAGATTAAATCTGTCTTTCTGTCCTGTTACAGAAAATTGAATGGGAATGAGTTAGATGTCAAGGAGTTTTGATCTGCCACGTTGCATGCAACCTTCTGCATGTTCAGCTGTGCACACTTGGTGCTCTTTCTGCTGTCTGCAGCTCAGCTGCTGCTTCCACCTACACCTTCCTTCCTTCCCTTCCAGTTAACATTTCAGTTTTCATGTCTTTATATTATGTTAGTGCTCTTTAAGGTCAGAAAGGATGTTATGTTTCTGCTATATAAGTGACTAACTCATTAAAAGAAAAGTTCTAATGACAAACTATCAAAATCTGCTAAACTGGATCTTTCTAGAGGAAATCCAAATTTGGCTCTCGTGGAAACTGAGACTGCCTTGCTCTTCTCTAGCTCTCACACTCATTAAGAGCTTGACGGAAGGCACTGATTTGTATAATGCAAATATTCAAATAATTTAAGAGTATAGTTTTTCCACTGCAGTATTAGAGAGGAGGATTACAGAACACCTAAACTTAAATCAAAAAGACTTCACTGAAACTGCTGTGTTCTGTTCTGCTCAATTCTCAATATGTTCAACACTACTAGTTAAATTTCTACACTCTCACTAAAGCTCATTTCAGCAAGTTTGTTCTTCTATTGGTCAAGAAGTGATAGCATGTGAGGAATTTGTATCAGAAAAAATCTAATGCTCAGACAAGCCAAGTTATGCCATATGTTTAGGTTTTTCTAAATCCTTTCTCATTTGGAAATCTCCTCCAGTAACAATACTACAAGCTTGTCTAAGACCTTCAAAATTAGCCCAGCTTGGGCAGGAGGCAGTGATTCCACTGGGTTGCTGTATTTCTGGAAATCCTACATATACTGAAGACACATGCTCCAACCCTGAGAATAGCACACATGCTTTAAACCCCAAATTCCCAGAAATCAGTATTTCATCCCTCCCAAATAGGTCAAAAATAAACCCATAAATGACATCAATGAGAAACTTATGGCACAAGACAGCCAGCCTTTCTCATCCTACCTGAGTCTCCCATCCATATGTGCCACTGAGCCTGGCGAGAGGGTGTGAATAAAGATCCCTGAAATACACTGGAAGTAAGGGATGCTACATAACCCAATTCCAAGGCCAACACCCGGCTCTGAAAGAATAAATAATAATTTTAAAAAGACATAAGAAACAGTCAAAGAAAACCATTGAATAACCTTTTTAAAAATTAATGAAATTTAATTCTTTTTTCTGCACAAACCAGAACCAAAATCTCGTGTTCATGAATGTTGCACGTTCAGTATTTGTTGCTGCTTCCACTGCATATTTCTATACTTTTCTATTGTTTTATTGTGTAGTTGTTATGGGAGGTTTTGTCCCCCTCATGATTAAAGTGTAACAGACACAATGGAATGCAGGT
The DNA here is from genome assembly GCF_052056855.1 of Sturnus vulgaris. Classification (NCBI taxonomy): domain Eukaryota; kingdom Metazoa; phylum Chordata; class Aves; order Passeriformes; family Sturnidae; genus Sturnus; species Sturnus vulgaris. Next base: position 12,154,354 of record NC_142255.1, read on the forward strand.
TTATTTTGAAAAATATCTGTCATTACTGAAGAATTCAGCTGACTTTACAAAGAGACAGGATAGAAAAAAAATAAGGAGCTAAAATCAAGAGGAAAAACAAGCTAAAATTAAGGCTATATGGCTACTGCTATCTATATCATTTCAGTCCTCCTGCTGTTTTATATAATACAGCTTAAGACTTCTGTGAGTTTACCCTCTTTGCTCTGGACAGTCACTGATGTCAGATCCCACACTGTGTGGTTGGTAAGTCGCTGGTACCTCATAGAGGCTTTGTTGCTCTGATGTTCCCATATTTAAAAGTTTGTTACATTGTGCCAGCGGTTGTTTATAAATAGAAGGTGATGACAGTTGGAGAGGAGGTGAAAGAACTACAAGAAGATATAGATACTTATTTATTTGGTTTTAAGCCTTTTCTTGAGCGAAATTAACTGCTTGCATAATTATGGGTAAGAGTTGCACAGTCTGCTTAGTAAGAGGCATTTGTTGACAAGAACTTTACTTTTTCACGTGAAGGATATGAATGTGACTAATGTTTGAGAGAAAAAAAACCTCAGTGATTGGGTCTTGAGGACAGATGGTGTTCAAAATCCTGCTGTTGATAGATACTTGTTAGCACTGACAGGCACCAAGGTCTAATTTAGTGTATTAAAAAAAAATAGTTTAGGAAAAGAATTAGGTTAGTGAGGAAAGACATTCATAGAGTAAATGAACAGTGGTTTGTCAGTCAGTGCTTTGTTGGCAGTGCTCAGCTAATGTCAACACTCACCTTTGTTTAGGGTAACTTCCATTATCACCCTGTCGTTGGGCTTTGTAGGATTTAAAGAGAATGCTGCATTTTCTGAACTGAAAGAGCTGTTTTCCTTGGTTATGCATGTACTGGAGCTCAGTGACTGACACAAGAGGGGTGATTGACAGCTGGAAGCAGAATGAGGTGTGCTGAAGCTTGTCCTGACTGTAAGTGTCAGAAGACCCTTTTTGGCCTGCTAGAAAGAACAGACAGCGAGTGAATGGGTTGAGCTCACATGCACATTGTGTCTAAAAATGGGGTTGTTCTGGAAGGAAAGTACATAACCTTGAATTTCTGTAAAGCATCATAATGTGTTAATCCATGCATGGATTCTCCATTCAGTTCCAGGATTTCATCACCTGTTTTGGAAGAGAAAAAAATGTATTACTATTAGTGTCTTGTGCAGTAAGTTACATCATAATATACATGCACTCAAAAGGACTCCTGCAAATGCAAAAATGGATGCAGGTGTAAAAGTCACTTATGGCTCATTTCAGCTTCAATCTATCTTTCAGTGTCATTTTTTGGGCAGTGGGGAAAGGGAGAGAAGAGGTATTTCCCACCTTCTTGTAGCCTTCCATCAGCAGCAGCAGCTCCACCAGGAAAGATGGTTTTGACATAGATGCCTATTGGTCCATAAATGCTGTCTTTACCACCAACGATACTGAAGCCCAAACCCTAATTTATGGAAGAAAATGTGAGAACCCATGTTCAGTTCTCATAACAGCTCATTTGCAGTTTCCTCCACATTACCTACATGGGCAGTATTGTCAGTGGAGTAGTATAGTACATGAAAAAATAGTCAATCACATTACTGGAGTAAGAGTAAATGGGAATTTCAGCAGAATCCCCTCATGTTTTGCTTTTTGTTTGTTCCAATCAATTAATTCACTATCATATGCACATAGGAAGGTGTCTAAATTATTTTTAAAATCTTTGCTTGGATATGAATTTGGCAGCCCAAAAGTAGCCATGTTAATACCTGCAGTCACTTCCCTGCACTTTGCAGATCACATTTGTGAGATGAAGCAAAACTCATGGTAAAGCAACAGAGTAAGTCTTACCTTCCCTTGTCCTTTCATCAATACAATGTTTGAAATTACTGAAGCCTGTGAACCACAGGATGTGTGCACTAGCTGTGCTGTACTTAGGGATCTAGATGGCCTCGAAATTGCCTGTGAACATTAAAAAACCAACAAAACCCACAATTTTCTTTTATGCATAAGCAGAAGTTCTTGATCATACATTGCAGCAACTTGTTTATTTGAAATTTTCTTCCTTATAACTGATGGTACTAAAAATTCTTAAAAAAAAATCTATTTTTCATAAGCCATTAGTTATTCAGAAAATTGCTGCTCACTGAATTTGTCCTGTAGAGACTGAATTGGAGAAAAATTAGGACGTTGGTCCTTGAAGTGGTGTAATGGTGTAGAAAGATGTATTTGTGCTCTGGCTTGAATCCCCATGCCAAAACCCCATTTGTGGCCATTAGGGGACATAAACAAGTATTATCATTTTTGCATTCAAGAACTGAACTAGAATCAAGACACTGAAAATCTTTCCTTCTTCATGTGACTGATAACTTTATCTTGGCACATACCAAACCTGTTTTCAGCATTTCCCCCAAAATATGAATTTGTGCTGGATTTCCTAAATTCAGCCTCTGAGATTTGCCCCATTTTAATTAACTTTCAATGAAATATTTAGTGAAATGTTTAATGAAAACCTCCTATTTCAACATGGAATCAGGTATTACAAGATAATTTAAGCACTGACAGAAGTCATTACCCAAAGCTAACTATACATGAAGTTCAACTGGGTCAGAGTTAATTGCACTCATTACACATCTGAGAGAGTTCAACACTTTTTTTTTTTTTAATGCAGGAAAGTGAAACTAACAAGTGTTGAAGAGTGTGGAAAATCAGCCAAATTTTGGTTTCCGCATATGTAAGAGTCTCAATTTTGACATGAAGACCAGATTATCTATTCAATTTGGGATTGGGATTAAGAGGTAAACAGGTGTGCAACACCAAAATCACACTCTCCAAAATGCATTCCTCTGTCAGGCCTGGGTGACTGTTTATTCCAGTATGGGTCTTCTGAATCTGAAATAGGAAATTTTCACATTTCTTTTGCTTCTGTGTCAGGAGGTGTACTTTATATTTCTGTTTGTGGTGGGGAGCAATACCCAGAGCCAGGATGCTGCCAAAGAGCCTCTTCAAACGGGCAGCGCGTGCCACGCAGGAGCTTTGACAGGAAGGAAACCCGGTGAATCCCTGAGGATCTGTCTGTGCACTCGGGTGTGGTTTGGGTTTGTGCTCTGGTTTGCAGCCTCCTCATTCCTGTTAAAGCCTTGGGTCCCTCAGGGTGAGTGAAGGGCCAGGAAAAGGCAGGGAGCAGCAGGGACGGAGGTGGGAGCTGAGTGTGAGGAGCTCTGCCTCCGTCTCCTCCTCCAGGTCTGAGCCTGAGGACCTTTGGCCATAAATACCCCAACGCTCTCCCAAGTGATCACTTGGTCACTTGGCATCCATCTGGAGAGCCCTGGAGCCAGTCTCCAGCCTCCTCTAACAGGGTGTTTAAAACTCTCTCAGCCATGGTGAGTCCGTACCCACTGTGGCCATGGCTGGGCCAGCGCAGGTGACTGAGGAGCTGGTGGCTCTGGGGCTCAGAGTGGGGTGGTGTAAACCACCCTTGGGAATTTAAACACCCCACAGAACTGCTGGGCAGGGAGAACCTGGAGAAATGGGGGTGTGCTGGCACAGAGCCCTTCCCTCTGTCCCAGCCCTGAGAGGGGATGTGTGGGGCAGAAAGCAGAGCAGGCAGAGTGCCCATCGGCCCTGCAGGGCGGGCACGGTCTGGCTGCCACGGTCCTGCAGAGAGCCCTGCTGGGCACAGCCCGGCTGGGGACAGCCCGGCTGGGGACAGCTGTTCGCAGGGGATCTCGGCACTTACCGGGGCTCTCCCTGCAGGGCCGTCCAGCTGCTGCGAGAGCGATTTGCGGCTGCCGTGGAGGGGCTGTCGGTCCCTGAGGGGCGCAGCTCTGCGAGGCGCTGGGCCCTCCATGGCCCACAGCGGGCTCACACCTGCCAGGGGTGGGCAGACAGCGCTGTCACTTCACAAGGCTTGGACAAATCCACAGGCATTTCAGGTACATGTTACTCAGAAATGGTTTTCCCTTTGTAAATCTCTTTGTGAAGGGATTGATGTTTTCAGTTGTCACTTTGGGGATAGCCATCAGTGTTAAATACAGCAAAAAGCAAGCAATCCCTACCAAAAAAGTGTTGGCCTATTTAGAATACACCATTAAAAAAGCCCCAAGCCATAAAATGCAAACCTTATGCATCACCAAGCCTTATTCACAACACCCTGGCTGCAGGATGTTGTGAATACAGAAGCTGATGATTTTGCGCATCAGCAATTCTTACCTAAGGATCCCAGAATAAATTTGGACAACATTTCTTTAACACCATAGTGCCATCATTCAATGAGAGCCTGTGATCTGCACTCATTGAGTTTTACAAGAAAACAGATTATTGTCTCCAACTTACTGGTGGAGTTACTGCGAGTCCGCTGACATGCAGCCTTACCGTGCAGAAAACCATTCTGTATTTCCAAAGGCCTTTCCTTACATGTTGGTGTTTCCTAAAACAAAACAAACAAAAACCCAACAAACAAAAGCCACTGCTATGCAAGAAAATTCCAAAGTAATCCATTCTTAAAAAAACCAAATTTCTTCTAATTTGGCTTGCACAGATTTCAGCCTGCTCCAAAAAAACATGGAGCAAAATTCATTATCTAAAATAAAGAGGAGGATAAAGAGAAATGAAACTCAAAAGTTTGCTATAAAAAATATTATAACAAAGTAATAAGATCGAAATAGATTCGGGTCCTTAGAGAAAATGAACAGAAAATTAACTGAACACCCCCAGTTGGTCCAGACAGATTAATAGTTGGATGGATGGGTAAGATATAGCCATGTTTACCTAATTTCTAGAGATAGCTCATAATTTTCAGGTACTCAAGCACCTTAGGGAGATGTTAAATTCAAGAGGAAAATTCTTAAGCCCATCTATGTAATGGTGAATAGGTGTCTAACTTCTGATTCAGAGGGATATTTTTCAGCCAAAATACAATTTGAGCATTTAAAAACCTCTGAGGACTAATTTTTAGAGTTTTCAAAAAATTCAGTACCTTTCAGTTGGAATCTCCGGTTGATTTTGCAAATACGGCCCCTAATTCTAGCATTTAGAAACTTGTAGATAAAACATCATGTCTGAATAACAGTTGATGTTAGGAATAATTTCTGGATGGTTCCTGCAAGTCCTGATTCTGTTTGTTTCCGTGACACAATTATTTTGATCCTGAAGGAATCCCAGTTAAAGGAAGAACATTACTAAATACAAACATAATATAGAAACTGATATAAATAAAACAAAATGCTAAATTTTTGCTCTGTGATACTCTGCAGGAGCTGAGACAGCCACAAGATCAGCGTCAGAGCACGGTCGGTGTGTTCTACTCTAACTGGAGCCAACCAAGACAAACACTTTGTTTCAGAATCCTGATTTCAAGAGTTCTGTATGGAGATACAAGACAAGGAACGCTAATTTTCCTCTTGGACAGCAGGTGGGGGTATTGCCAAATAGCAAAATCCTACTAGGGCTTTCCAGTCCCATTCCTTTAGGGAAATCTTCAGAATAAGAAATACAGAGAAGATCCTTAAAGATTAATTTTGAAAAGGATTTTGCAGTGTTTCTCTTACCAGCTAGCTAGCTTGAAAAGTCTTTGCTATTAACCATGGTTCCTAGATCCACAGAACTTCTTTGTTACAGGGCCTGCTCTCTGGATTCTCTGGGATTCATGGATCTTCCCTTAAATCAGTCTTTGCCTTTCTTCAACTTCTAAATGGAAAATTAACATTGGCAAGCTGTGTGTTTCTAAAAGAAGGGTTTGAACAGCCCTTGCTAGAGTTTCCCAGGGCCTTGGCCTTCCCATAGCCTCTGTTCATCTGGGAAAAAGCTGTGCTGAAAGTCACCAGTCTGACCACAAGAGGTTTTGGGTTTTGTCAGGAAAGGCAAAACCATGTTCTTCAAACGTCTGATGAACAAATTCCCCTCCTCTCTAAAGTAAATGTCCAATCACCCCAGAGTTGCTCATGCTTACTTTGTGAGCCATCATGATGTTCACCAGCCGTGTCGTTGGGGGAATGACAGACTCAGCCTCCTTTCTGGACAGATCTTTCAGTGATTGTACATTTAGTGTTAACAGTTCATCCCTTGGGCTCAGGCAACCATCCCTTAAAGGAAAAAAAGAAACATTTGCATGTTATTTCACACAGAATAGTACGGCCCTGTTCCATGAGCTACCTGTCTCACTGTCTGAGGAGTCAGCTGCAATCCTCACTTTGCTTTGACGTGGGCTGCCACAGGTGCCTGGATGTGTGATACACCCCATCCCTGCTAGGATTTTTTTCCTGTTGCTGCTCTCTTCTGTTTTGTCCTGGTGATCCCTGGCTGCCTGGTGATCACACAGCTAACATTCAGGCAAGAAATTCCTCCCTTTTCACCATCTTGCACTCGAAAATTGATCAAAGACTACATTTACTCCCTGTCAGGAGCCTTGGCTCACACTGCTTTCAGTGGACTTGCAGGACTGATGCCACCCTACTCTGCCTTTTAACAAGGCATCATCGTTTGAAAACCTGATGTTATGGACCCTCTTTCATTCTTTTTATTTCTTGGTGTAATTAAGCAGCATTAGATCCCTGAGTGGTGGCAGTTTATTTTTCTAGAATCTTGACCTGTGTCTCCAACTGGAAGCACTGTAAGGAATGATTCCCAGACATCACTTTTCTCTGGAACTGAGCTTCAAGGCACAGCTAGTCACTGGAAGCTGGCTGTGCAAAATCCATGCAAACAGATGTCTCTGTAATAACTTGCTAACTCCCCATGTACTGTACCTGTTTGCTGGGCCTTCAGCAGGCACATGGCTGCCTGTTAACCCTTTCCAGAAAGATGCACATCTCGGACTCCTAGAGAGCTTGATTCCTGAGCTGCTGTTCCCTGATGTTGAACACAGCCTGCAGATGCAGCTGTCCTGATCCAGAAGATGAAAGGTTGCATGAGTACTAAAGCTGTTAAAAGTTACTTACATTTATTCCTTTTAAGAAAGGCTTAGAACCAGGTTGCCTCCCAGGAGAACAGGAGCTTTTAACACTGTCCATTTGAGAAAAAACAATGGTATTATAGAGTCAGTGTTTTACAAAAGTTATTTTCCTTAGGACTTCAGTGGCTTCTGGCTACAAGAGGGAAGAATTACAATATAGTGCCCCTTTGCATGAGGGGAAGAGAACAGGTAATAGACTTTTCATACTAGCTGGGTAAACTCTGCCTATGCTAACTATTGTAAGAAAAGACAGGGAGGAAAATAAACACATGCCAGAAAATTAAATGCTCTGGAAAACAGAAGAGGTCTGAATGGAAAATAAGTAAAATAAGTGTACAGAAAACACTAGAAGTTCCACCCGTGCTGCTGACTTGTTAAGTGGGGGCAGGGAACCAGAGAGGTCTGTAGTAGTGGAAAATTCTTGTCCTCTCCAGACTGGTTGAAGTTGCTGTAGTCTGCATTGCATCTGGAGGACTAATTGTAAGCATATCTTTAATGCAGCCATGAATCATTAACACAGGGCCATTCAGAGAGAGAAGCAGTGCTTTGAGACATATATGGAAAGCAAAGAATGGAGCAACTAAGCACATGAAGCACAACACATTTGACTAAGAAATACACTCCTGTGGCACAGATGTGAACACCTGAAAATTCTAAAGAGAAGAGGAAATCTGGAAAGTTAGCACACAATTTCTTTTGCATTTGTTTAGTATTTCTCCTGATTCAGGTATTCCCTTATTCTGCTCCCAACTGAACCCACCTCCTCTGCCCTCGCCAGCCTCTCCATACTCCACAAAGTGAAGAGGGCTCTCAGTGTATCCTGGATCCAGGCTTGTTCCCAAGGGATTTGTATGACTGGGGTATAGAATTCTGAAGGGGAGGCAAATTTCATATGTTAGGACAGGCCACAAAACATAACAGTGGTCAACTGTCTGTTGCTCCCAGGGCCCCTGGTCAAAGTGGCATTAACTGTTTCCAGTAATCTGTAGTCCTCTGAGAGCACAAGAACAGCTATGTAGCCACTCTCACCATCAGTAGGGTTTCATTTCTGCCCTAGGCAGAGTTCATCCGGCCCTGAGGATGAGAATAATTTTGCTCCTTCACCACAAATCAATAGGGTTCACTTCATACCTGACTGACAGCAAACACAAAATGCAAATTTACAGCAATGTCAATAAAGGTCATTATCTTTCAGGCTGACTGCCGAAGCCTGGCTCTCATTCTGAAATCTGCCAGAGTAAATCTAAGGCTGTGAATGAATGAAATATTTAACTTGAGGCCCTGCTCACTGCAGGCTGAATACAGTAGGCAATGGATAAGGGCTATGCTTGTATTGACTGACTCGTTAACTCTGTGGGTTTGCTTACATTCCAGATTGTCTGCCTTTAATGAGGAGTGTCTGAATTTTACGAAGCCTCTTTTGTTCATGTAGAATTCTTCTAGTGAGTAATATGTTGGTAAGGATATAAGCATGGACAGAATTCTATCTTAAACCAGTTGGCTTGAACTCTAATATTAGTTTTGGAACTTTATATTTACTTTTCACCCAAGATAAATATCATGGGAAAAACTTACTTGAAATCAGGATTACATTATGTTCTTTCTCTTTTTTTTTTAATCTTATGGCAGTTTTTTGAAGTCTTCAGCATGGTAACAAAATAAAGATTAACATTCTGATGCCTTTTAATTTGAGATCTTGAGTAGCAAAAAATGTGAGTTCCCTTTTCTGTTTGTTTGCACTGTCCTTTATTTTAGGTATGATTATGACATTACAGGTCAGATTCTGCATGCATGAAGCATCCTTTAAAACTCACAAGGTTTTGAACCAAGTGGTATTCTTGTTATAAAACATGAGAAATGTAAGATAGGTATTAAAGGTAGGAAATCATTCTGCCATTTGGCTGAGTATTTCTGAGATGTCAGTTGCTTGTGGATTGGTGAAAGAATAATTAAAAACTCAGTGTATAAAAAAGTAACTTCCTTTCTTTTTTCTGTAGTCGGAATTCAAATTTGGACCTGCCAACTTCTCCTCAAGAGGAGTCCCTACTCTTGTGAAATGCTCCCTTGAAAGATACAGGTATCTTCTCACAGACACCTGTCAGACACACACACACAACTTTGCTCAGCTGTTTTCCACACTTCATTTGCTTATTGATTTTCATTGGCCTTTTCAGACTGTCCCCAACTCATCTCTGTTAAAAGCTGAGTCACACCTTCCCTATAGCTTATTCACAGTATATAGATCGTGTGTTCATCATGTTTATAGACATCCTCCTAATTAATTGTCCAAAAGTGTTGTGTCCCTGCCCAGTTTCACAGGACATCACAATGGGTTTGGCTCTGAAGTTTTTCAATGCAGCACCTTGTAAGTCCTTTGGGGAAGGAATTGTATTTTGTACGATGGGACTTGTGCCAGGCTGGAAATTCTGGGTTGTATTGGAACATCCAAATCAAAACTGATATGAAGATTTTTCCAGGAACAGTAAGTTGCATGCACTTAGTCACTAGGAAAGTAGAGGTTAAGTCTCTTTGGACTGCTGAAAAATCTTGGGAACAATTTTTGTTTAGATATGTAGTCATCTTACCCAGTTGGGCTGCATTTCAAATTAGGTCTATGTCTCAATCATTGCTGCAATTAATTTAGGTGAATTACTTTAAAAAAATAAGTTTATTGGTCTATGGACATGTGTCAAATATCTATATGTTGTCAATATCTTTATTTTTTGGGTCCTGGATATAGATCATTATATTCATATCCAAGTTATTGCAACATGACAGAAAATTAATAAAAGCTGTTCTTCAGAGAAATAAATGTTTGACCAATTCATGTGCCTGCAGTCAATTTGCTTTGGGTTTAGTTCTTTAATTTTTTTTCCCTGTCTTTCTGATTATTTTATGCATAGAAATATTGCTGATGGTTCCAAGAGTAAAGGCAGTATTAATTTTTGCATCCTTCTTCTTTTTAAAGTGTCTTGTTTGTTTTGAAAGGTGATTTATAGGTCTGAATACAGCGAATACTGAAAATTTGCTAAAAGGAGGTTGTCAGGTTTGATGTAGGGGTAGATGAATCCTAGGTTAACCTTGTCTCTTCATTATTAGAACATATATTTAAACATATGTTTGCTTCCAGTGAATATATTTGCTCTGCTTTGTCTCCGAGTACTTCAAGACTCTCAAAGCAAAATTTTTATTTAAACTGAGTCTGCTTGGCTGTAAGATAAAAATTAAAGGAGTTTAAGAGCCTTCTTGAATTTTCCACAGGTGAGAATAGATTAACTTTTATTGTGTTTAGTTCTAGAAAAGTAATTTGTACATCCAGACCAACTCTCTCTTCCTGTTCCTGTTTTTTGTCATCCAAAACACAAAGCTTCTGAGGATGTTTTTTATCTGCCATTTAAAAGATTCCTTTTTCCTTCGTGCTTTCATTAGACATTTCTAGCCCAGAGTCCCATCTCAAAACATCTAATTCCAGATGTTGTTTAGAAATAAGGGTAACCATGGCATCTGTAGAAAACTGAAAAACTTTTGTGCACTCTTAAAGTAAGACACAGTAGTTATATTGTCTGAATTGAAATGTTATACAAGGCTAGTTCAAATAAGGTCTTGGACTCAGTTAACCAAGTGCATGACAATGAGCTAATTGACTGCTGGTTTAAAAAAAAAAGGGGGGGGGGAAGGAAAAGAAATATATCTAACAGCAGTACAATAATATATTAAAATATTTAGCTTTTCTGGTCTTATGACTGTGAAATGGCTGGGATTTCTGAGAGAATACGGTCTTTGGGGATTTTTTTTCAAGAAGCAATTTTTTTTTCTGCATCAGTTCTAACAGAGAAAGGGCCAGAGTCTCTTTGGCATAAACTCACTCCACTGGCTCTGACGTTCCCTAGCTCAATGCCTTGGTCTTTTAAAAATATTTATAGTAGGTGTAATTCATTTTCCCAGCAGCATATTCCCTTTGAAACCAGTAAAATGGCAGAAGCTGGAAAGCAAGGATGATGCAAGGAGCGGGGCATGAGACCAAGCTTTGCCCCAGACTGACAATTCAGCACATCAGATGTTGCAGAAGGACCTTTCCACCCATCATCTGCCCTTTGGTGTGATTTCCTGGCAGCCTTTGCTGACCTGCATTTTGCAACACACACTGTATTAATGGAACAGCCCCTTTCCCACCTTGCTCTGGACATGACCTGGGTGATGTGCAGCAAAAGCTAGGAAGGGAGAAAGAGAGAAGCATGAAAACTGAGGACAACCCATAAATATCTACATAAATGCAGTCTCCTCTCTTGGCTTTGGTTTTCCATCCTGCCCGTGGGCTTGTGTTTGAGACATTACAGTCTGTTGCCATAGCACTTGTCCTGGTACCAAAGGGCAGCTAACTGGTGTTTGCATCAAGGCAAGTTAATAAAATTATATTCTGCTGATGACCAAGGGAGAAAAATTACCTTTTGCCTTTTCCCTTCTTCAAGCAGAGGGTCAGGCACCAAGGAAGAAATGGTGTAGAAGTTTCTAGAACCAAGTAGAGCCATGCAGTCAGGTAGCTTAGCTCCCATATTCATTTCATCAGAAGTCAGCCCTTTTCTATTCTAGGTTATTCTTGATGCTATTCCAACCCTACTACCAGCCCCACTGGTAGCTCTCAGTGCTTCCCAGGGCTGTGGGGGTGTTGGGAAGACGTAATGGAGTGCTTCTTGGAGTAGTAGAATTGTTTCTTGGAGCAGCTTTCACACGCAGCAGTCTGCTGTTCTCTGAAGGAGTTGATATCATCTATTACTGCCCAGTTCTTCAACAACTGGAGTGATTTCAGTCTGAGCAGGCAAAGATACCTCCCACAGTGTTTGCTGTGTCCATGCTCATGGTATCAGATACTGCTTACCATTTCTTTGGTTTCTTTTCCTTCAGGCCATGCAAAAATTGCTGGTTTTGTGAGAAGCAAACTGTAAAGGAGATGTGCTTGCTTGGCAGTCCACCATACCAGACCAAGCACACCTCATCTCAGAAAGTGTCTGAACAAATGACACCAAGGTAACCCTGGGCCTCTAGACACAGCAAGCAATGGTCAGTGTAAGTGAATAGTGGGTAATGGAAGCCAAATTAATTGAAAGACTGTTCATCTGTTCTCATTGCTGACAGAATATTAGAGAAGGAAAAAAACAAAAACCTCTGTTATTTAGTCCTGAAACACTGATGTGCTAATGGTTTATTGCTTATGGTGATCCCCATGTAGTCAGTAGAGTGTGGCTCAGAGACACTTAAGGTTTTCAACAGAAAAAAAGGAATTGCATTTTGAATACTGGTGTTACAGGTTCCCCCTTACTCTGGAGAAGAAATGCACAGGGAATATAAAATCATGCAACACTTTTAAGCATTCTTCTCTCCTTCCTTGTGACAGCAATATTAAGTTGTTCAGTTCTGTGGGAGTTATTAACACCTTTAGAGTCACGCTTAGGGCTGGAGGTGCTGGAAAGCAGAAGAATAGTGGAATGTCCTCAAGAACACCACAGAAAGAATGGAATCAATTTTCTTGAACAAAGACAAGGATTCTTCAGCTCTGAGTCACACATCATGAATTTCTGAAGTGTCACATTTAGATGAAGAGAGAATTACACTGGGACATGAAAAAATGCCTGTTTTACTTCTTAATGAGAGAAGGCTTAAGCTTTGTAAGACATGTGGTACAGGAAGAGTGTTCTGACAGGCTTGTGCCATATGGAAGGTAGAGATCACTGCTTTCATACTCTAGGGGGAAAGCCTCAGCAGCAGCAGCACAGAACATGGTTGGTGTGGCTGTTTCCAATGTTCATCCTACTTAGCAAGTCAAGATAAGGCTTTAGAATCACTCATCCATAACTCTGAAAGGTACAGAAGATTAGCAAGTAGCATTTGTAGAGGTTTAGATTACTATGAGAGCTCTGGAGTGGGAATTTAATGGTACTCATAGTCTACAGCAGCACTAAGCAACTCAAATGCTGCTGTGAGCGACTGAGCCTGGTGACTAATGTCAGCATCTGTCACATGTCCTTCAGTGACACTGATGCTTCAGCCTAAGAGCAGATTTATACCCTTAGCAGTTGTATTTTGTATGTGCAAAGGCATTGTGGGACTTACTCTGTTCCCCAGATCCCTATTTTAGCTGCTTGCCAGCTGTAAAAGCAAACGATCTAAACCTACAGTCTGCAATAAGATACTGAGTAGTTGCATATGGATATGGATCACAGCAGTTATTGGAGCCCTGCACACTTAGGAGATGAGCAAGGAAATAGACTGTGGCATCTGACACACACCTAAGTGCTTCAACTTTTGAAAAGAGAAGATGGAGGAGTGCACAAAGGCCAGCTCCATCTTCACTCACAGAGGCATCAGCAGGGTGCATATGAACTATTTCCAAAAAGGAGGAATTTGCATGGTTTTGCAGGGGACTGAGTAAGTTTTGGGTCTTGTTTTCTGGCAGAATGCAATAGCAAGTTGGTTTGGTTTTGTCTTCCTGCTGGGACTTTGCCAAGGGGGGAAACACCTTGCATCCATCCTGCTGCAGTCTTTGCAATGCTGGGCATGCTGTGGTCATTATCAAGGGTAAGAGGAGATTCTGATTTTCAGTAGCACTTGTGCCACTGTGTATTTAGACATAGATGTCTAATTTTAGCCGATATATATTTTATTTTATATAAAATAGAATATACAAGAAAAACAATTTAGGTGAAATAATCAGTTCTTTCACATAAGCACGTATCTGCACAGATAAAAGGCATGTAATGAAGGAGGTGCCAGGATGACACTTGCAGTGAGGTCTCTTTTACACATCACAGCAATCAGTAGAGAGAAAGTGGAAAAATTAGGCTATCCTACTGAAAGAACTTTCTAAAGCCATCTAAAATAAATTGCTCAGACTGAAAAATTTTTTCAGACAGCTAGGGTTCACATAGCTGATTAAAGAATAACACTGTAATATGAGGCTCTTAGACTTTTCACATCTCCAGGAAATGTGACATCTCTGGTTTTAGAGCCATCACTACCTTTTTCCTGAATCAGAGGGAAAGAGCATCTGCCTACTGAATCTCCTGTGTTTGACACAGTATTAATATAATTCGTGCTTGCATGGCTTGTGAGATATCATGGTATCACACTACAGCTGCACTTTGCTGCAGTGACAGGTTTATATTTTGAGCTGAAGAGACTCTTGCAGATACAACACACCAGCTGTACTTGTCTGAACACTGATAGAGGCCTAGATGCACTGATTTCAGCAGATTGTGCATAAGCAGAATGCAACAGCACAGCAGGGAAGCCAGTGTATTTTGGTGCCTTTTATGCAGAGCAGGAACACTGTGGTTCCTAGGCTCTGAAAAAGCCAAGTAGGACCCTAAGTGCCTGAGAAATATTAATTAATCCATTGAGCAACTACTGCAGTGGAAAACATTACAATACACAGCACGAGTTACTTACCTTGGTGAGGAACTTTCTTCTCGTGTGGTTGCAGTTCTCATTTGCTGCGGCTTTGGACTGGAGAATGCTGGTGACCACACGTGGAGGATCAGGTGGGCTGTCCTCTGCCTCTGATGTGCATGGCAGCTGTGTTTTGGGACAGCAGTCAAAATCCTCTTGACCCCAGCTGGTAGAGATCTCAAAGGGATCAGGGCATTTCTCGTCGGGACTTGACCCATCATCACTGGTTTTGGCATTGCAGAGTATAAGTGATCTTGAAATGGAGCGAAACTTTCTTGACTTCCTGTTCCCAGCGTTGTTCTTCTGATCCATCTTCAGAGAGCTGCTGCTTTTCTTCCTATCATTCTCCCATTTATGTGGCATGATACTTCCAATAATTTTCTCTGCTTCTGTAGTGCTAAATATCCTCCAGGAAAGGAAATATAAAAGTAAGTTGTAATATACCCCACTTTCTCCCACTTAATAACCTACACTACTGGAAAGCCCTAATGAATAAATCGAATCAACAGAGCCTTTCAGTCTGAGAACAGCCACGTGATATTTCATGACTTGCTAATTCTGCTTCTGTGCAGAGCTCTCCTAGATCCTCCTCCACCTTTTCATTCTCTTGCCGTGTTACCCAAGCAGAGTGGAGTGCTTTTAATAAATGTTTGTGATGCTGCCATTGTCTGCTTGCTTTGGGCATCTGCTGAATTTGCATGTTGAAATCCCAAATTGAAAAGGAAGATACTTTAAAAGCATTATTCTATCCTTCTAATATTATTTGGAAAAAAGAAGCTCCTTCTGAAGTTTGATTCATGAAACCACTATAATTCAAAGAAGATTAATCAAATTGTCAACTCTAAGTTCTCTGCCTGGCACATCCGAGTTGTAAGTGGTTTAGCAAAAGTAGATCTTAGCCTTGAGAGAGTAAGGAATGTCAGGCTGCCATAAAACTTCCAGCTTTGCAAACCAGAACTCATTTAAGACTGTGCATTTAAGAGTAATGGAGAGATCCAGTGAAGCACTTAAGATGTGAATATCTGATTAGGGATTGAATTCTATAAAGGAATGCAGCTCCAGTACATCAATCAAAAAGTGTCCTATTACAGAAATTGTTTGTTTCAGCACATGATTCAACATATAAAATTAAGATAAATTGGAAAAAATATATACAATCAAAATATAGCAAAATTTGGAGCTTTTGTAAAATGTGTAATGTAATGAGCCTTTTAATAAAACAAAGGGGAGCCATTAAAACTCTCTCAGAAAAAACTTTCTAGAAATGCTTTGGTAGGTATGTGTGCTGAAAATTCAACAAGAGGATGTCTAAATTAATTACTTTGACTCTCTCACCTAAGTTTTATCATCATATTTACTACATAAACTTTTCTGTTCTCCTCACAGAACCTCATACCAATGTTGCCATTCTAGAGAAAATACCAATTGAAACTGAAGTATTTGCATAAATCAAAGATGCTGAAGGTGTTATACACAAAACTGGAGATTGATGTAATTTGAAAAGCATTTCCGAAGTATCCTATGAAGAGAAAAACTTTTTCCATTGTGCTCTAAACTGGGTTGTTGTGTTTGTTTTGCAGAATTAGGTAGGTATATATGCACCTGTTTCTATGCAGAATTACGTAGATATATATGCACTTTGTACCTGAAGTTCCAGTGGTGATATAGAAAGGAAGAAGACAGATTTTCTAAAGGCTCCTTACAGCTATGACAATAAACACAGGCCTACAAACTCACACCAAGACAGATGGTAAATCCAAGTCAGCATTGTAATAAGGCTGCAGGATTATTTTTCTTGTGTTTTTTTCTTATGCAATTAAACAGGAAAAACAAAAGCAGGTGATAAACACTATGCCACTGAGCACCTGCCTAAAGGAACTGTATGGCATTGCTGGAGAAATCCGCAGTTCAGCATGAATCTGAATTTTTTGAATTTGTAAAAATGAAACAATTTTCAGGTGCAGCAGAGATGTCCCAGGGAGAAGGCTGTTGATTTGTGTGCGGTCTTTTCTGGTGTTTTTGGTAGGTAGTGCTTCTACAGCTTTCCATCATTACTTGTCTTCTATCACACCAGTCCTACTATTGCTCTGCTCCATTATGTCTCTTTTCCCTAAACAAAATCCCTAACGCTTCAGAAACTCATGCTCTGATTATTGGAACTCCTGGGATTTCCTAGCAAGACTCTATTTCAGGGCAAAATTTGAAAGTAGCCAGAGTGTACGTCAAGGTCCCTAAAGCTGGTGTTCTTTCTGCCCCTCTCTGTGTGTCTGTGGGATCCTCTCTGCTCCTGTGGGAGTCTGACCCTGCTGGATTGGAACAGGGGGATGGAAGTCACTGGGCTCCCAAACTCCCTGGCATTGGCATGAGGGAAGCTTTCAGGGTCAAACTGGACTTGCATATTCTCCATTCCCTTCAATTCACAGAACATTCTGCTTTTTTCTTTTTTCAGAGTAGCCACTCTTATGAATGACGAGTTTGTTGTGATTGAGAACTGCCCAGCAGCACAGCCACGCTCTCTTCCTGTGATACAGAGCATACAAGTGTAAGGTTTGGAGATCTTGTTTGTGACTTTTAAAAAATGCAATTTTTGGTGTTTTGATAAGCCTAAAGCTTTAGTCTACCATCATATACATGAACTAAATTTTTGAACTTAGAAATCCCTGTTAGCATCTCCACTGTATTAGGAAATTAATCTTGTTAAAGCCTATGATGTTGTGTTTCCTGTATGTCTAAATGAAGGTGAAAACGCAGTCTGGACCATTAGACCAGAATGTGGAGTTGAAAAAAGAGGATGGCTGGGATGAAGGGAATTTCTGCAAGTCTCTACTCTCAGCATCAAGGTAGGAAGCAACAAAGCTGGAGGTGAGTGGAATGTGCATTACTTGAAAATCTGCATAGGGATCAGTGCTCCTGTGATACTGGCAATTGCTATTAGACACTGGTAACACCATCACAAATGTAGCCAAATTGCACATTCAGACCTAAACAATCCTGCCTGTGTGGTGAAACTAAAAGTAAGAACACTTTTCATTTTAGTATTTCAATTTTGTACAAACATTAAACACACTCTTACTTTTCTCAAAGAGGAAGAATTTAAAAAGAGCTATTAAGCATTTGGATAAGCAGAGGACTTGGTAGCTTAATGGTCAGAATGCAGCTCTCTGGAGACTGTCGTGCTAGAATGAAGTCCTTTCTTGCTCTGCCTGAAGCTGTTGGACTTAAGAAGGGAGAACTGCCATCAGTACTTAATGTCCAAGAGGTGCCTCTCTGGCTCTGCTAAACATCTGGGATGCAGGGACACATAGAAGCACCTGTTGAAACAGTGAAGGAAACACGTGTCTAAGTGCATTCTGCTTTCCCATCCCCCTGTAATGCTCCTGAGGAATTTTATCTTATGCAGAGAGAACTCTTTGCCCTGATCCATCAGCTGTTTCCTCCTCCCCTGCCCCCATGAGAGCTCCATCCACTCAAAGACCAAGTTTAACCCTGAATGACTTACCTGATCTCACAGAGAGACAGGGCCTGATGTGAAAATAAACCCACTAGACCTGAAGACTTCCAGTTAAATACTTGCTATAAGTATTAGATCACAAGTCCTAACTAAGGCAACATTCTTTCCTGAGCTGTTGATTCGGGGTTGCATAAGTGACAAAAATATAGGAGGTATCAAAAACATAGACGACAAATTTTCCAATAAAAATATCCAGAAATGTTATTTTACACAGCATACAATATCACAAGTGCCAGAGAAGCTTTATGATTCATTGCCATATTCCACCAAATTTAATTTGAGATATTGATGGCATGGACAATTACTTCAAAGTCAATTCTCCAAATCATTCATCTTTTTCTCCAGTGCACTCACTGCTTGTCATTTTCTTTTGCCATTCTTATACCTCCAGCTTGCCTGATGGAAGCTGTCTGTGGTTTGTAATGCAAACCAAATGTTCCTTCTCTGTTTCATTTTTTTTCCCCCAAGCTTTATTTTTCCAGCTTTAAATCTTAAAAGCCCAAACTTAGTCTGTCTTCTGCAAACAAAATACATGATCTGAGCTGTGGCCATTTGGTTCAAATTTTTGGTTGGATATTAAACCAAGCATTTACAAGATACAAATAATTTGGTGTAGCTCCCAGATTGAATGCGAATGCTCTGCTGTAAACCAGGCAGTAGGAAAGACAGGACTTTGCTAGCAAGAACAAGATGAGTTTTACATTACTAAGTGCTAGCAGCATCCTCTTTTAATCTAGATCTTGCATCCTAATTTAATCTAGATCTTGTGATCTTACTCAGATTCATTACTGCTCAGTACTATTAGCACAGAAGTATTGCAGATGTCTAGGGTTTCCCCACAGTAGGAAGCTAAAGATTTAAAAGTTTTCTAATAAAGAGTAAGAAATTCTCAGAGAGTTGAATTTAAAAAATGATAATTAAAAAAAAAAAACCTTATGGTAAAATAAAAATTTAAAAGGAGGAACTTACAACAGCGAGGCAGACAAACCTGACTCCTGCAGAAGGCTGTTCCTCTTCATGGGCCTGACAAAAAAAGACAGAGTGAATAATTGAAAACACACTCTCCTGGTGCCACGTGACTCAGTTTCAGTAATTGTGCTCAGTACATTGGAACGGAGCTATTGTTTCCTAATTGAAGAAAATGTCAGCAAGGCTAGATAAACAAAAGCAATGGGATGCAGTATTGGAGAAACAGTTTCCAGCAGGCTCCCAGCTACCCGGAGGTGGCAGGACCATTTAAGGAGTTCGTGTCATTTATTTTCCCCCGTCGCTCTCTGGTCCAAGGATTGATGGGGTTCAGGCATGTCAAACTCACCTGAGGAGAGCTGGGGCAACAGCAGAGTCTGTACTAATCCAGTGAAGGTTTTCTGTTGGAGACTGAGATGGCAAGCATGTTCCTTGTATTTTTCAGCCGATATTTTAACATTAAGTTAGTAAGTTTCATAGACAAATTCTGCTCCAGGAGCAAAACATAATAGGTGCCACTTTTGGATGCCAGACCCCTGTATTGTTCACCATGGACACAACCTCTTTAACCAACCAGTTCTTGAATACTTTCCCCTTTATGGGCTAGACTCGACTTTGTGATCCCACCTGATCAAGGACTCAGAAAATTGTTTATCACACAGATCATGTCAGTCCCCACCTGTTCATCCTCAGTTGTGCTCAGACAGACAGATAACAATCTTGCTGCAGAAACCTGCTTGCTCTCAATGAATTTGTGTGATTAGATTCATAAGGTGTTTGTTAATTTCAAGAAAATCCATAAAAGAAAACATTGTATCTGAAACAGTAAATGTTAGTTTATTGAAATAGTCAGGTCTCTTTAGAGTGTTGTCACAAACCATAAATCTCATGCTTTTCAGGAAAATGTATGCCTGGCCCTGTCTGGTCATGGAAATGGTCAACAGGAGAGTGCTTAGTCACCTGCTGCCCTCTGTGTTCTGTGTCTTGAAGGTTCTGGTTTTATTGCTCTGTCACTAACTTCTAAAAGAGGGAGAGGAATTATAGAAGAGGTTTAAAATATTGCACAGGTAGGGGCTCATGTTTAGTGATCTTTTGACTTCAAGGTAAAACATGGACTGTAAAGACAAACATCTGTCCCATGAGAATGATTGCCGTACTGGGAGATGAAATCTCTGCTCTGTACAGTGTCTACAGGAGTCCTGGAAAACTCTGTCCCTAATAATACAATTGTAGGCATTTTGTATTTTAAACATTTATCAAGAGAATTTGACATTGTTTTCCTAACATCTAAGTTTTTGGAATATTTGCTCCCCAAAGGAAATCTTCTCTAAAGGACAAAGTTTTTTCCTGATTCACTGGTTAACAAATGACATGGAACATAACTCTTTCAGTAGAACCAAGCTTTGGCACTGAGCAGTGATCAACAATTATGAGGTAGCTTTCCTGGAAAGGAGGAGAAATAGGGAGCTGACTTTGTATTTTGGGAAAGAGTTTGTCACTGTATTTGAAGAGAGAGGACAGTGGCCTTGTACAAAAAATGGGGTTTTATATGTAGTGCTAGTACTGTAAAAAAGAAATATCAACAAGGAAGCAAAGCCACAGACTGTTTACCACTTCACTGTCTTTCACTACACCACACACATGCTTTTGTTTAGCAATAGAGAACTCATTCACACAAAATCTCAACAGTCCCTGAGTTCTGATCCAAGCTGACTGAGCTGGAAGCTCAAAAGCATTGGAAAGCTTGCTTTATTTCTTCCCATTGTCACATGCTTTTGCATTTCCTGACTATGGGCTGAATAATGTAGTCCCTAAACCACTGGGAGTTTTGTTCAGTCCAAGTCTGGACTTCTGCCAGGGCCAGAAGCAGAAACATAAATATCACAAGGAGGGGCTGTTTTTTCATGTTGCTTTACTCTAACCTTTTGCAGTTTTTTCCATCTTCTCTGTACAGTAATTGTTCAGTGCCCAGTGGTGAACAGAAAAACAGGTTTTTAGAAGCCATGAGGAAAAGGAGAGGCAGAGGGAGAGAGGGAGAGCCTCTACTGTGCCTGCCTTGTTGCATTAATGGTAGGCTTTGATATTGGATACTGTGGTCAATCTTCATTACTTAGCTCAAAGTTATTGTAGCAGGAAAAGGGCAATGAACACAGATCAGAGGCTGGAATTTTGTATTAAAATACTGAAATTATGTGGACTCTCCTATGGAGAAAGGAACTGCATTGATAAAAGTTTATGAGATAATAGGAAATATAAGGCAAATCAGTGTGGTTTCTTTACTTCCTTCTCATGTGAGGGACAGGAAAAGAATGTGGTAAAATAGAGTGTTCAAACAAATAAAAGGAAATACTTAAAATCTAAAGCATAATGATCATGTGAAACAAGAAGGCAGCAGAAATCATTAACATTTTGAAGTTAGGTGTTTTGTCTTTGATTTCAATCAGACAGATTTCACCCCAAGAGGTGAGTTGGTGAAAATATATATCTGTAGATAAGAGGAATAGCATGCTGAAAGGGCAGCAACTCCTGCTCCAGAATGAAAGTCAAACAATGCAGTTCATAGGTAGAGTGATAATCCTGCGATGGGATAGTTACCATGAAATGGAGAAACTCTTCTCATGTCTGGGGTTAGTGTCTATTGCTGGTGGGTAAAGAGAAGAGCCACTGAACTTAATAGTTATGGCAATTCTTCTCTTGTGCATTTTGGATGTGTCTGGAACTGTAGCAGATACAGGAATGATTCTTCTTTTCTCCAAATTATTTTCCATATACACAGGTTTGGATTCTAGAGGACAACTATGCAGACTATTCAGTACTAAATATTTTGCCTGTTGCTACTGGTGATAACCTTTTCCAAAAAGGAATGTATAAATTTAAACAGGACATTACTATTGGGCAAAGCAGATCTAAGTGATGATGGAACAGCCTCAGTCCTGATCTCCACCCAACCCCAAATACAGCTTGTGTCAATATGAAAGAAAGCAAATAGTTTGGAGTGTTCAAGTTTTTGTCCCATCCTTACATTGTTCAGCAAACTGATCATCTACTTTTGCCTTAAACACAGCCACAATTTTCACATCTGCCATATTCCAGACTACAGTTATTTCCACAGGACAATCCACCCTCTCATTGCTGCTAAGCCAGGCTGGATTAGTCATCTCTGTCTTTGGTTTCATGACTTTCACACTGCCCTTCCATCCATGAAAACACAGCTACATGGCACGTTGAGTCACCATATTAGCCCAGCTAATCCAGTATCCTTCTCCAGCAATAATTGATAGCAATTATTTTAAAGGGATTAACTGTTAAAAAGAAAAAAAAAATCAAGATAGAGCTTTCTCTCAGGAAGAGTTTCTGCATACATTGTTGATAGAGTAGACTAGCACTTTGAGGTTTTTTATATTATTCCAAAATGCTTGATATGATATGGTTGATGTGATACGATGATATGGTATGATAGTCTTGTTTTAGCAGAAGTTACAGATGGCCCATCTTGGATAAGTATTGCATAATATCAAATTAGGTAAATCTCTTTTTAATTCCTTTCATTACTTAGTACCTAACATTTGCCAGGAAGCACAAAGATATTTTTTCCCTTCTACACATGGAATGAATCCTGTGTAATAGAACTGTAATTTATCCATTTCTGGCTCCCATTAAGCTTTTGATTTCAAGAGTTTCTACAGGCAATGAGTTTCACGTGTTACATATAAATGTACTTCCTTGTAATTGTTTGAAATTTGTTGCCTCTAAGATTTGTTTAGTTCTTGTACTAGGAAAAATATTCTGATCTTCACATCTCCGTGGAATCCTTTTCTCATTGATCTCTGTACTGATGTCATCCTCTATCTTCTGCATACTTTTATCTTTTTGTCTTCTGCCCCTCCTTCCAGCTTCATGCTGCTTTCATATGTTTCGAACTCCTCCTTTTGCTTCAGATCCTTCTTGAAAAAATTCACTTCCTTTTGTGAATTTTATTACCTATTTTATGACGGTATCCAGCTCTGCAACCTTCTAGACTATTTTCAAATGAATTGCTTTCCTGTGAATTAATAAAATTTCCTAGACCTTGTCTTGCCAGAGACATTTGTGTTTCATGACTTGCACTCCCACTCTGTGATTACTAACCTCTCTTGTTGAAGTGCCCCAGAGATGAGCAGTAAAATAGTGCTTATATAGTTCCATGGACGAGGATCTAATACTAAGTGTACACCTATAAAAAGTATTTTTACCTCATCTTGAGAACATATCCTTGAACTCCATGAAGAATATGTTACTTTATGCATACAATGCTTTGCTTGCAGACAAAGTAGCCCATGTGATTTACATAAGTGATGGTGTTAAGAGTGTGTGATTGAAAAAGTACAGCACTATGAGTGTAAAGTTTGTTGGCTGTAGCCACGGAGGGCTGCATGAGGCAAGAATGGTACCCTTTCAGCTAAGTGTTGTGGGCTATAGTGTTATTTTGATGTTTTTATAGTGTGTACATAGACTACGTGTGACATTATGTTGGGCTTTGAGAAACACTAAATATGTATGTTTCAGGTATGAAGTTGCTAAATATCTGGTACTGAAGGAAAAATCCATCTTTTTTTTTTTAAACCATTGACCAATACACAGTTTATAACTTAATGCAGCATCAGAGTAGTAAAAATATTATGTGAGCTCTCCTGTATGGTGGGGCTCAAATTTAAACAAATATTTTCAAAAAGTTATGGCTTTACCTCTTCTTTCCACATAATGCTCCTTTTTCATCTGACTTAGTATTTCCTTTAATTTATAGTTCCCTAAACTGTAGGCAGACATAAAGGGCCCTTTAAGCTGAATGAGAGGAGAATTATCAATAGCAAAACTATGATTTATAAGGAAAAAAACATAAACAGCAAAAGAAAACTGAATTGACTCTATCTACAAAAATGATACGAAAATTTTCTCTATGTTTTTCATGAGTTCAGTTTAAGGGTGTATTTAGACCTGCCCTTTGTTTTAACCTGTTATTGTGAATCCATGTTGGATTTTGTCATATTTTTTGCTGCTGCCTTCTTTACTCCTTGAACAGCCAGATGTGAATGAATGGAAACACTGAAAAGGTGACTATACTTAGTCCACCTGAGAACCTGTGGCAGAATTTGCTCCATATTTCACACTCTGGTCCAGGCACCACTTGCTCCAGCAGCCTGATCTCAGGCTCACTAGAGTCAGGGGCTTGTTATCCTTTAGCATTTCACAGTGATGTGCATGGTCCTCTCTGGGTGACTGGGTTTGTTGGTTTGGGTTGGGTTGTTTGTAGGGGTTTTTTGAGAAGGATGAGGAATTGCAGAGTGTTTGGGGTGTTGTTATGGTTTGCTTTGGGCTCTTTTGTTGGTTTGTTTCTTTGTTTTTTTCAGTTAGCTTTGTCGAGGATTGGTGATGAATTACCCAACCTCTTCTCTTGGATATTTGTGTCTGAATAAAATGACTTTACCACATTTGTAGTTGTCATTTCAAGCACAAAGTTTAAGCAGTAGCTATTTCTGAGTATTTGTCATCCCTGGAGCTTGGCAGAGGCAAATCTACTTAACACAGGCTGCTTCTTAAGTCTGCATTAGAAAAGACTTGAGGACCCTTCACATTTCTGCTGCTGTACCTTATCTCTAAGGCTGTGACAATCAGAATGAAGCTGAGCAGACAGGTTTTGTTTGTGGTGTTGAAGATAACAGTATAAAGTTCCAATGGCTGCTCTCTTGTTTTTTTGGCAGTACTGTAGCTTTTAACACTAACTTTAGTCACAGTGCACACAACATACATCACTCACCAGCATTACCATTGACAGAAAAATGAGGTTATTTTACAGGTTTCCTATGAGGGAAACAATATGATCTGTCACATGAATAGGTCCCTGGTAAGGCACAAAACATAATTCTTTGGGTGTTTCATGAGATCTGATGATACCTTGGTCATAGGTGTGATAAATGGTGCTGGGGTCATCTGCAGCATCTCAACCAGTCTAGGATTTAGTGTCTGTGGGAGATAGCTTTTCTTCCACATTTTGAAATCAGCCTGCACCTCCAGAGCAGTATCTAATGTTAAGTAGTTTAGAGCTAGTGGCTGAGAGATCTCAGCTGAAGATTCCTGATCCTGGGTTTTGATTTTTCTATGGAATCAGTTTTCAAGCCCAGAACTTGTTGTTCTAATTAGCTAGTATGATTAAAGCTGTTGAAGAGAAAATGTTAACCTGTAATTCCTGTGCTGATGGAAATAATTCCTATACCAGCTAAAGCTTATCTTTTAAAATAAGCACCAAATCTGAGTGTAAAGACATTATTACACCAGTCTTGAAAACTTGCTGTACACTCAGATTGTTATGCTACTTAGTTATAATTTCTTTTAAACATCACTGTGTCCTCATTTGCCTTTAATTTTCTGCTGGCCCAGAAGAGCTTGAGTATTTCTGTTATGGCACAGTAAATACCTATAATCACTTCCCCAGCATTTTTTATGAACATCAGTAGGAGGCCCATGGAGTGAGAGGTGTCCTGGAAGAGCAGTTATAAACTGGATTGTGGGAGAGTCATCCTGCCTCCAGACCTGGGGCTGACTTGTGAACTATCTGGAAAGGCTGGATACTCACAAAGAGCTGGTGTGAAACAGTGTGCTGAGGCTCAACACAATGCCATCTACTAGAGCAGGCTTGGTGTACCTGGCCACTGAATGACCCTGACCCTGCAGCAGAGATGTGCTCAGGGAAGTCAAATTGTCCAGTGTCCTCTTTTTACGTATGCTAATTTTTGATCCAGAGTATACCTAATAATGATTTCCATAAGAACTGATGCTATATTCTTTGTCTCATTTGGATTTCCCAATAGAAGCAGCCTCTTCTGAGATTTAACTCCCAAGTAATTGTCCAAAATCGTGTTCCAATACAAAAATATGACCAGCAATATTACCCAGGATTTTCTTTCTCTGGTTCTTTCTTTTTTATTTCAACACCTTTTAAACTTATTATAAATTTTGTCTTTTTATTCATCGACTAAATCTTCAAACACTTGACTCAAATAAATACTCAGTAATACCCAGACCTTTGAGGGTTGCATAAGTTGAGGTTGTTTTTCTCTATTTTTGGCTTAAAGAAAGGACCCTAAATACATAAAATTGGTATCAGAAAAATGTTAAGACTTTGACAGTATCAGTTTGGGCTCAGCATTAATCTTGGGCAAAGAAGTAAACTACCCATAACTGAATTTTACCAACCACATCTAATGCACTATAAAGCAGTAAAATTCTGCCTCAGCTCATTTGTGACTGTACACTCTAATTGAGTCTGGAGATCTCCTTCCAGCTCTGATAGTGACCTGCTGGTTTGACCCAAGGTTTGCTTTCCCTCGCTTCTGAATCCTTGTCCTCATTAAAGAAAGAGGGTTATGGCCTTGTGGTCACCTTCTTTCCTGGGTGTATGGGGTGAGAATTTCTCTGATGAAAAGTACTGGAAGATAATTAAATGATTGTTGTGTGTTTTTTTTAACAGGACAATGGACAAAATAATTAACAACTACTCTTAGAAAACAGTAAGAATTTGCTGTTGTCAAGTAATGGTATTCTTGCAATCCATCTCCTATTAAGCAGAATCTATTGCACACAAAGCTTATTCCATATGATAAGGCATGCAGGCTATCTCACAGGATGCAGTATGTGCCATGCTGTGATACAAAGACCAGAAATATTATAACAGCAGGAGGCGAATAAAGCAGCAGATCACATCCCTGGTGCTCTCCAAGAGCAAGGAGCTGTAAAAGCGACAGAGGCCACCGCCTGTCAGGTCAGTCCTTCAGCATAAATTGAGGCAATCTGGCAGCCCCACAGCTGTATGTCATCTGCTCCCAGGGACAGTGGGGGAAGAGCTCCCCAGAGTGTCCCCAGCTCCACCCTGGGAGCAATCCCCGAGCAGGGGCTGCTTCAAAGCCGCTGCAGTGACTGCGTGTCCCAGGGCTCTGCTGGCCAGGAGCTGAGTGCCCAAACTGGGCAGCCCAGCTGCAGCAAGGCAGGCTGCATGGGCAGTGCCCATACCCTGTGCTGCACCAGCCTGCACCTTTTCCTGTGGGCTCACGCTGTTTGAATCAGTTGCTAATGAGGCGCAAAATAAAGGATACTATTAAGTGAACCCTGCATTAATAATGCTGGCAAGGTTTCAAGTCTACAGATGTTATTTATAATACATGACTAAACAAATACGTATCCCCTTAGAGACTCAGACTCAGGAGCAATTTACTGATTTCCTGTATAGGCTGGTTCATACAGAGATTTGAGTAAATAGTGCATTTGAACATCTTACTTGGACCTATGCTCTGGAACTAGTAGTAGACAATCACATTGATGTTTAATTTTAAAATAGTTTGAAAGTTTGTTTTCAGATTATTAGATACTGACCCTATCTAGTTCTCATGGAGGAATACATTCTTTTGCATTGCTTCTTTAAAGAAAAATAAAATATTTAAAGAATATAGCCTTCAGTTACACAGCACAGTGGAAATGAGTAGAAAGGTTAGAGAAAATTCTGGGAAAAAATAGACTTAGCAGAAGCTAAAAAAAAATTTAAAACCCCATATCCTCTCCTTTCCATCTGGTTTTGAAATTAATTAATCTTATGAAATTCAATTGCCAGTAAGATGTTTTGTGGTTTTAAAAATGTTTCTGAGTAATGAATCATTTTATCTGTGATTTTGTTTCTTTTCTGCCTTTTATAATATTGCAGGTATACAGAGGCCTTCAAAACTGAAGAAAGCTGTGAACTCACAAAGGTGTCTGGTCCACTCTGCAGGCTTTCATATACATCAAGAGAAAGAGGAGAAATACTTTACAGTGAACCAGAAGAGTCCTAAATTAAGGTGCTTCCATGAAGAGGATTTCTGTTTAATTCATAATGCTGACCATTGAACAATAATAATGTGCTTCAAATTTCTCAGACAATTTAAAGACAAAGCAGTGATAACAGTGAATAGACAGACAAAAACGTAATTTGTGACATACCTCTTATCTGCTTATTCTTCTCTTCTAAATCCTGAAATTAAAGCAGTTGAAAATAATACATACTGACATGCAAAAAGAGCTGACTGCATGATGCTTAAATAATTTGCTATAAAAATATCACTTACCATTGACATTGCCAAGTATCTTCTTATTTAAATCTGCTATTATCATGCCTTCTTGGATATGAAACGCAGATATGGATATGGACGCAGCAGAGTCCATTCCCAGCGTGTTAAATACTTGAGAAAATAATAAATGCAGTGTAACTCCACAGTGTTTGAATATTTGACTGTAACTCCTAAGCATTCAAAGTGACTACTCAATATAACAACTTTTCCTCTGCAGAAAATGCCTTGCTATTTGCCAGCAAATCTTTAATGCTTTAGATTGGGTATTTCCAACTACCGCCCTACTTGCTAGGCAGATGTGTATAAAAGAGATGTTATTTCACTGAATCAACCACTGAGATCGTAACCCTTTTCCTGTACCACAAACAGAAATATAAAACCTCAGACTTTCCTTTTGGACTTCTCCTGACTTGTGTCTGTTGTAAGAAAGCAAAACACAACTAGTCCGAGTGCTAATATATGGAAAATGTGTTAAAACGTTTTAGATCATCTCGTTGCTTCTCATTCCTGCAATTCATCGGTTAACTGGCTCCTTCTGTGTTTATGTAGTTGCATGGTACAAATACAACACCTAAACTTCTCGCCCAAAGTTGAAATGATTCATTTATTACTTTTTAAGCCACCCCCAGGAAAAAAAAAAAAAAGGGAAGAAAGAAAACACACAGTGCTCATTTAACCCAAGTGAGTGAAAACGTCTTTCATAAGGTCTGTAAGGGCTTTGGGAGGTTTTTCTTTGGTGAATAAAATCTGTGTAGTGAAGGGAAGAGTTTTGTCTGATGGCAAAATTTAGGCTACAGAAAATAGACAAACTAGGATCCCTTTTCTGTGTCAAAATAAGATAATAGTAAAGGAGTGCAAATGTTATTTATTCATATGAGGTCAATTGAGATGGAGTCATTGTTTTGAGAAGAGGTATTTTTGTGAGGGTAGTGCCTTGCTCTCTGGAATTGGATCAATATTTATTTAGGTCCTTTAGTGAGGTAATTACCCTAAATAGATAATACATAAGCTTTCCATCTTCTGGGTGCTTATAAATATTAGTTAATCACATTAATTATAACCACAATGGGAAAAGCACAAGCAGAACAATAAATGAGTGCCATACTAAGAAGTGGAAAACAGGATTAAATGAAGACATTTCCTCTGCTTCTTTTTCTAGAATGTGGAGAATGGGGCTCTGTGATAAGGCACTCTTCCATAGGATGTACCACCCTGATTTCTGATACTGCTGTGGATCCAGTCAGTGTTAGGCAGGAGGGATTACAGTGGGTAACCCTTGTTTTCCCAACAGCTCTGATGGGACAGTTTCTCTGCCTTCATTCATCATCCTCTCCAGATGGACATTAGAATTAATCAGGTTCTTGCCCTAACAGTTTGTTTCAGGACCACAGCTGGAATCAGCATGTCTAGGCCAGAACTGACTTATTCCTGGCTCTCAGACCTATGTGTATGCTACTATTCCATATGCTTCCTGTTAGAGAGGTAATAATGCCATTTCACAGTATAACTTCAGTCTCTCTTTCTTCCTCCCTTTTTTATTGTAATTAGACATTATTTTGCTTAAGTAGGAAAATGTCCTGCCCCTGCTCTGAAACAGATCAAACTTCCAGACAAACAAAATAAAGTTCACAAAGGAAACAGTTAAATTTTCTGACTGCCTTCACTGTCACAGAAAATGCTAAACACATTTGTAAGTTATATAAAATTGCATAAGTTCATATTTTCCTCTCCTGGTTTCACAGCCCAGAACAGCAAAAGGACCTTGTGACATCTCTAGGCTCTCAAGAGTTTAGTAATAAAAATAAAAATAATCCTGGGCAGAAAACAACACTCCACACCCTGCTACTGCTGAGCAAATGAGTTTCCCATTTTCCTCACTTATCCCCAGACTAAACAATGTTAAATTTACAATTCTAACATCTATTTATAGCAGGCACTCTACCCTAAGAACCACAGAAGTTGGTATATATCATTGTCCTTAATCCACAGGCCAGCTTTCAACCTGCCAGGTTACCTAATTAGGAGAGAAATCTGCCTTAATTAATACCTAAGCAATTTATGTACTGAGGCATGATAAAGCCCCAAGGTGGTTGGTGTGTATAGGTGGTGGAAGGGGGTGTTCATCTGCTATGAATTAACCTCTGATTTTGGTTTTCATGTTTACTGTGAATAGTAACTGATAACATTAACACAGTGGGCTTTTGTCAGGGGTCAGACAAAAAAGCAAAGCTTGGGAAGTTCCTGTAGGTGCTGCAGGGGAGGGAATTCCTGGGGGTCTGAGAGTGCTGATAATCCTGACAGCACACACTGAGGGAACTAAACTGGGAATGTGCCTGCAGGAAGGGAAAGTGGGCTAAAAAGCCACGAGGGGAGCAGGGGGTAACTGGTGTGAGACTGTGAAAGCAGCAAAGGGAAATTTGGGGATGCAAGTGCGGGGGTTGAGGGGAAGGAAAGAATTCAGGTTAAGGTGCTAGGCTGGATTTGAGCAAGTGGGTAAAGACTGAACACAGAGTGCTGGGTATAGGCATCAGCTGAGCCCAAGCTGGATAAGACCCAGCACTGGACTGGGCTCTGCAGACTGGCTTAGCACAGCAGGGAGATTCTGTGAGGAACCCTTTCCATTTTTCTCTAGAGCAGCATGAAAATTACAATCAGGCCTTGTGCTCATCCACAGTCTGTATGTCACTTATCTGTGTAGACGTGACAAAGGGACAGATATGTTCCTATTAGCATTTTTTGCAAACTCAAGGACTGAGAAATAGATAATTTGTTTAGAAAAAAAACTTTAATTTGAAGGACATAATTCTGATACCTTTTAAATATCTTTCACTTTTTAGTTTATCAATGCCCTTAAAGGCGATTTAATTTCTTTTTTCAGGCGATTCCCACTGATCTTAAGATGAAGAATACTTTGTTGATGTATTTGGTGGCATTGTTGTTCTTTCCAGTATTATTCTTCAATCCATCTTTAATATAGCCTGACATTTTGTTTGCTTTTTTTGACCACTACTCTGCCCTGAGTAGAAGTTTCCATTAAGCTGTCTGCAGTAACGCCTAGATCTTTTCCTTGAGTGATTTTGCAAACCATCAAGTGTATATGAGTAGTTCAAATTGTTCCTTTTAGTACACATTACCTCATGCTTGCCTATACTAAATTTCAGCTACCATCTTTTTTGGTCCCTTCTTTTAGGCTTTTGTTTTGTTTTGTTTTGTTTTGTTTGCTGCTCGGTTGGGTTTTTTTTTGTGTCATGGCTTTTCTAAAAGATCACATAATTTCCAATTATGCTGTCTCTACTGCTGCATGCTTGCTTTCCAGATGAGTAGCAAATAGATTAACCCCAGTTTTGGTGTAGGTCTTAGGACTGCCTCTTGTTAATATCCTTCCCAGCTCAAAATAACCATTGATATGTATTTTTTTAATTAGTCTTCACAAGTTTCTGAGTCATAATAAGTTTCTTAGTCCTTTGCTATTCTTTACCCTTAGACATTTTATGACATTTAAAATAAACACCTAGATTATAACCCTAAAATGATATTTTTATCCATTATTCTTATGTCTTTATTAAAGAATTTAATGGCAATTGGCTGTTAAAACTGTATAGGGACAAGTACAGCCAGAGTAGCTAAAGTCGAAGCTAGAGGAGCAGAATGGCAGGACAGAGGAAATCAAAATCTCTGTTTCCAAGAAGAGTCCTTTTCAATCTCTCCAGAGCAGTGTGGAATAATCCTCTCTCAGCTGAACTCAGAAAAGCAGTTCCCAGGTGCTCTTAGTCTAACTACTGAGCCCAAGCCTGTTCTGTGCACCAAATGTCACTTCTCCATCTTCCCCTCCCTGCCTCCTTGGCTGCAGTGGAACAGCTTGTTCTGCTCACAAACAGCTCAAGCAGAGAGAAATGAGAACGGGGGTGAGGTTTGGGGATGTAACTCTTTTCTCCAGCTATCCCCAGGCCACCCACCCTCACTGAGGTCTTGGATGCAGCCTTGAAAATGAATGCACGTGCCAAAAAGCATCAAGGAAGAACAGGATCCTTACTACTGAATAAAGCATTAAATGAGCACTCCATGTCCAATTCTGGCATCCACTCATTTCAGCACAGATGGTAACAAGGTGGGAAGAGTTCAGAAAACCATTATAAGAAGTCTGAGGAGTGTGTTTTGAAGTAAGAGACTAAAGAAGTTGTTTCATTTTCTTCCAGCAGATTGTTGCATTGTGATGTCTTTGCAGTCTGTGTACATACTGGCATGAGGCAGAAGTCAGAGCACTGGAATGTGAAGGCAGATGCATTTGAATCACAAATATGGTTACATAAAAGTTCATCATTAAGGTAATTAGAACTTCCTGGAATGTTTATTTTGCTCTATGCAATTTATCACAGCAGTGATCACTGGTTTTGGTTAAGTGGCTGATCTCATCTCAACATTTAATACCCTCCTAATCAATTTTGGGAGCCCATTTCTGTTTAGCTCTTTTTTCCAAAGCCTGCTCAGTCATTCATATTTTGCATTAATGTCCTGGACTGGAAGAATGCAATGCAGTAATGGGCAAGATCAGGTGAAATGAATTCACCTCACTAATAGTTTGTTTTCTTTACCTAAGTGAAGCTATTAATTGTAACTTACTATGTGTTGTCCTAATTGTACTCAGCATGCAAATGTTATGTAGCTTAATGAAATGTGAGACTTAAACCCAATACACTTTTTTTCCACAATCAGTGGCTTTATCATGCTAGTATATTTTTGACAGTAACAGGACCTGTATGAGACAAACTGTTTTTAACTGTGGCAAAGGTGAATCCTCTTTGATCTCTAAAAAGCTCTTTCAAGCAAAATTTTTAGCTTCAATGAACAAGGGAGAAACATATCAACACAAAACTTTGTAGACTCTTATTGAAGAATATAAATGTGGCTATGTTTTTCTACTAAATTGTAATTATATTTTTTTATTTCTGTGGGGAAAGTAAAGTAGGTTCCCCTGCAGAAGCTTAATATCATATTGGATTCTGCCCAGGGAGAGGTAGTTCTGCAAGTTTAAATATATTTTGAAGAGCTTTAGTTTGTGTTCTTTTCTTTCTTATAAATTTGGTGTCATGGATCTGTTTTCTGGACTCTTTAAGAACTCCTTTATTGCTTATCATTTCAGTTTCAACTTCATTGTCCCACCCTCAGGAAACTTATCATGCTGTTATGTTGAAGCATATAGAATTCCAGGTGATGAATACTCTCTTCATCACAGTTACACAGGAGGATTGTTCTCAATTACACTGTTCATTTGCAAAAATTGCTGACCTACCCTAGCATGATAAAAAGTTCTCTTTTGTAGAATACCTTCAAATATATTTGAAAAACTATTACTGGGCATTTACACGGATTCAGAAATATTTTGTTATAAAAATAATCTGATAATTAATGCAGAAAATCTAAGATTGTTATAGGTTGCATGGGCTGACCAAAAAACCTTCACCATTTGGTTGGATTATATGTAGTGCTTAACTTCTAAAACCAAACAGCAAATGGCTGTGTCGTGTAACAGGCCAAATGTGTGGGACAAATTGACTTTGCCTCAATTCTTTCCGTGATGAATGAACATTCTGTTCTCAGAAATAATTACTTGGATGAAAAGGTCGCACACATCAACCGTGGAGTGCATGGTTACTCCCCAAATCCTTGTTAAGCTAATTTCATAGGAAACAGGAATTTGTGTTGGTGTTTCTGAATGCTGTATAAAGCCCAGTGTTCAGAAGAAACCGTTCAGTAGTCCCCAAGTGTGGCACTGTTTGAAATCAGTTAGCACTTACATACAAAATTCCATAACCACCCAACACGGCACAATCAGCTCATGTATGCTTAGATATTAATTAGCAAGGGGGAGATAGAAATGTTGAATTTCAAGTACTTCTGAAAGCACCAAAATTTTCAACAAGCAAAGAGAACAATAAGCTATGTTGTAGCAAAGGTCATGCATGTGATGCCATTCAGGGGTCATGTAATTATTGAGATAGATGATGCAGTCCTTTTAAACAAATTGTAATTTGTTTCTGAAAAACAAACATAGGGAAAAGACAGGAGGTCTAGGGAACTTGTGTCTGGATAAATTGATAACTTAATAAAAATTATTAATTGGACTAATTCAACCTGTGGAATTTGATGCCATTTGAGAGCAAGTATATGTAGATAAATTTTATGGAAAACTTTGGAATGCCAACATACTTAAGAACAATTAAAATAATTTTCTTTGTAATATTTCTTTGTTCTTCTTATTAGCCCCTAATAAATATCCACAATTTACTTCTGACTATCATTATGAAATAGCTATGCCCAGCAAGGGTAGTGATGGACAGATATAATAAATGAGGGAAGAGTGGGCACATGATACACTCATGAGGAAGTGCAGAGCAGAACACCATTACCTGTGTTCGACAGGAAAATGGAAAGATGTTTGTCTTCCTTTGAAACAGTGGCTGGAGACACAAAGCTCAAGCAAAGGGAATTTTTGGCTTGGTTGGTCTCTGTTTTTCACCTCTACCTTGATCACTGAGTTTCAGTGTTGCCATAAAAACAAAAGACAAAGTTAACTACTGCTCCTTACCTGAGCTACAGCAATGACCATCTATGTAAGAAATTAGCCCAGCCCCCATATCTGTAATTATGATCTATTAGGCATTCTACTTCACAGCAGGGATAAACATGAATTTGTAGTGCCATGCAGCTGTGGGTGGCTGTCTCATCTCCTGATGCTTGTCTAGGTGATTACCATGGCTGACTGCTTTCTTCAAGGGCTTCTCAGGCCAGACTAACTGCACTAAGAGTCTGAGATTAGCAGTTTCATACTCAGCCCTTCCTTTTTATCCTGATTGGCTTCCCCTTCCAAGGCAACAAAGCAGGAGGCATTCTTTAGTTGCCTTTCAAGCTGCCCATTCTGTACAAGAGCTTGAATGCTGATGATTTCAACTCTGCCTGCTTGGGACTCCTGAAATGCATTCAACTAATACCACAGCAACCTGCTTAAATTATTAATATAAGTTAGTTTGATTCAAGAACTAAAAATGTTTTATTAGTCATAAATATTTCTTACAATATGGTGACTTCAGGCAGAATTCCCTATTTGATCCAAAGCTGGTGTTTCAATAAGAAAGTCTTAAAAGTAAATTTCAAGTGCCATTTTGGCAGCAAATTCGCAAAACACAGTAAAATAAATTGGGAGCTTATCACAGAAATTATGCCAACGAGGTTTAAAGTTACTTTTGTTGTAATTATGAATTATTGACCACAAAATGATCTAAGCCCTCCGCTCAATATGCTCTGGAGAGAATTATCACCCTGATTGGCTTGGGAACAAAGAGCACAGCTCAATATGCTGGGCCATCTTTAGGCAAATTTTCAGTTTCTCTGTAAGACTGTGAGTAGAATCCAAGGTCAGCTGGATTTGAGGACATGTGCAGAAATCAGAAAGGGGAATGAAGACTGATAAGAAAAAAAGGTGCATGGTGAAGCAATAAGTATAGCTGGAGTGCTATTCTGGATCACCATGTGATGCCATGAAGCCATTCATAATCAGACCTGAATATGTCCCTGACCACTATAGATTACACTGAAAGAAATAATTACTTCAGATAGTTTCAAAAGAAACCAGTTAATTCTCTTACATGAGGACAGATTGTTCTCCTGCATATGCTGCACTGCATGCGATTTCCATGTTAGCATAAAAGTTCCCAGAGTGTGTATGTGTATATAGCAGCAATTCATTTATATTTCTCTATACGTGTTTATTTTCATGGCACAGTTACATTTGCTGGTTGTTTTTGAGACTATAATACATCTTGGGTGTTCTGGCTAAACTGATGCTGCCAAAATTGTCAGCAAAAAGACCGGAAAAGCTGATGAACCTTAAACTTTTCCCCAAACAACTGCTCAGTTGTTTCTTCAGGATATGGAAGAGGCAGAAAGTCCATGCAAGAGGAGTGGTAGGAAACCAGGGAGGAAGGATAGAAATTTCTGTCTGACATGGATTTCACAAAATTCTGTTTGATCTTTTAGAGACCCTAAAACAATTATCCACAGTTATTAGCATTTTAGGAGTTATAAGAGATTTTAATATAAAGTAAAGGTAGTTCAAACTTCAGTTCAGTGCTCTACTTATTCACTAGTTTCTTTCTTTCATTTTGCTTAGGAATTTAATGCCTTTGTAAATTGTACTGGTAATGTTTTCAGGAACATCAAAATACAATTTTTGAAAATTATCTTCTTAGACTAAGATCTCCAAAGGTATGTACAACATAATTCCTGACAATTTTAACATGAACAAACTGAAGAAACAGCTCTTCAGTTTTCAGGACTAGTGTCTCTTTTGCAAATGGGACATGTGCTAAGAGTTAGTTAGGTATTTTTAACTAGTATGCCATATAATTACAAAACTAAATATATGCATAAGAATAAATACTACCATGGATAATTCTTATTCCTCTCTGTGGGTTTGTCAGACCCACAGGGACAGCACTGTGGTTTGTGGGATCTTCTCCTAGCAACTCCTACTAACATGAGAATTACTTGGGCAGCTGAATCTTCATACCCCACACTAAGAGTTTGCTACTTGGCACTGCTTTATGTGCAGATTTTGTATGTCCAGATCTCTGATTATTTGCACCAGGTTTGCTTCAGTTTCTTGTCATCTTAAAAACACTTTTAATAACAGCATTGTGCTATTACTTACTGAGCTTCTCTGCTGTAGTTCTTTGTATTTGGAAAAAAAAATGATGAAGATATGGTCATTGCCCTGAGGAGGCCATGATTAAAACAAGACCAGCATTATAGAAACATATATTGTAGCTGGCCTCTAACTGGATGGTCTGTTTAGTTTTGTTTTGACGTATTGTATGAAGCAGCATTTAACAGATGTTGGGAAATTAGCTCTCTGAGCTTCTCGTATAAACTTAGAGCAGAGATTCATGTCTATGAATTAATTTCATCACTGAATGTGAAGATTGATGTTATCAGGCATTTTTAAATGTTTGTGCCGATTCTGCTATACTTTGAGTCCTCCTTGCCAGAAAATATAGAAACTTGTCAAGAGAAAGTGCCTTAGTTGTAACAACACTTTCTAGCACCATACTGACGATTCTGTTCTGTTGAGTGAAAGATGTTGCCTTGTACAAGCCCAGTAGTGGGGCAAAAAGGGAAGAAAAGTGTCAATTGTTTCATTACATACCCTCTACACACAGTTTTGACTAAGAAAATACCCCAAAACCAAAGAGGAGGGGTCTCCCAGTGTCTTTATGCCAAGTTGTCCATCTTATTGTCAGTAATGCTAATTTATCATGTAAATCCTGTAGCTGATGTTCTTATGGCTACTCATATCCCTGCTGAAACAGCATACATCCAGCAAGGTGACAGATTTTCCCACTCCTCCTCTTTTCCAGGAAAATCGAGTGTTGAGGAATAGATTCCCTTTCACAGCTTTCAGGTCTAAGCCAAACCAGCATGAATGGGGGAGCTGACAAACCAAGGTTTGCTCCTCTGTGCTGTGTACAGGCAAGGAAAAGAGGCAGGTCAGGCAGAGAATGGATATAAGACCTGAGACAAAGTCTAAAACAGAACAGAATTAGAAGGGAAGTGTAGCTGACAAACTGACACAGAGATTTCCTGATTTCCACCTGTATTTTTAATTATTTTTTTTATTTTGTGGCCTCCTTAGTTTAATTTTCATACATTGAAGTCTTAAGTGCTTCTAAAACAACAGCTATGGTTTTAAAATATCATTTCACACCCACCCCACTCAAATTACAACAGATGTGCGATATTAATTTAGGGTGAGTGGGCACAGATGTTATCAAAATCACCCTCCTACCTGCCAACTCCACCAAATTTTCCAGTGCTTGGATATTTTCTTCCACTGATGTGTGGAATTTTATTGTAATGTTCTCTGTGCCTTTCCCCCCCCCCCCCTCAGATGTTTTATTCAGTTACTAATCCTGCATATGGCTTCCTCCTCTATCAGCTGTCTGAGCTAAAACAATGCTTCATGACAATCACTGAACAGAAAAGCAGCTCTGAAGATACTGATGTGATTAGGTGTGAGGCCAAGAACTTGTGCTGAGTGCTAGAAGAGCACTTTATAACCACAGTAAATCAGTTTGGGCTAGACAACACGGCAGAGGAGAAGTGATGTGATGTGAAATGCGAGTTGGGGAAGAATGAGAAAGAGAGGGAAGTGAAAAGGCATATTTAAACCAGATTTTCATTTTTTAGTGTCACCGAAGTGTGAGTTAACCAGTCAGCTTTTCTCTGCTGACTCTGAATTCTCTTCCTTACTTCAATATCGTGCTGCTAACAGACATCTGCTCAGCAAAACGTGGAGATATGAGCACTCTCTGTGCCTCAGGCCTGTGAAAAGCCACTGTAACACACCACTAAATTTGGACTGATGCACCCTGTCCTTCAGCAAGGACTAATAGCTCAGGATCATCTTCGTGCTAACAGCTTTTGAGCTGTCTGGAATGGAGGCAAAGTGAGTTTTATCTTCCCACAATGTACTTTGTGGAACTATCCATATTGGGTCGAATTTGGAAGAAGCATTGAAAGCTTTTTTAATCCATGACTGTGCCATACACCAACAAAAAGCAAAGTGCACTGCAAAGGAGGGAAGCATCACTGCCCATATTTCATGATATGCAGTATTAGGACAAGAAAAAGCAACACAGTGGTCAGGTCTGGGGTGTAGTTCAGGTCTCCATTGCCTTATCCATCAGAAATATCGTGACTCTAACTGGCAATAGCAGGATTGTTCATATTCTCCACTAATATTCAATCCCATAGTTCTTTATATTAAATCCCATGTTTATCCAGAAATGGATAAATTACAAACCCTACCATGCACTCTACACAGCCTGATTTTTTCCTAGTTTCATACTGACAGAATCAAAGCAGAATTATGTCAATCTGTTGCAAAAATGGGCATAATTTTAATTTCTGTAAATTGGCAAAAGAAATAACAGTACCCCTTTAGAAATATGCATCGTTTGTCACACATCAAGTTTCATATCTTTATACAGAAAGTGAAAGAAAAAGCTCCTAATTTCCTCTAATAATGCTTTGGGTACAAATTACTTAATGTTCTCATTAACATAAAGAAGTTGATTGTATGCAATACACAATGACCTGTGTTGCTCTGTCTACCTTTGTGCTTAACTTTATTTTCCAAAAACATGATATAACATTAATGGCATATCCTAGCCTAGAATTCAAGTCTGTTTTACCTTGGTTTCCTTCTGTGGCACTGTATCAGGGACTCATTTGGATTTTAACATCTCAGGCTGTTTTATAGACACAGCAGGAATTGTGCTGTTTAGAAACATGTGCTTCCATCGTGTGGACAACATTAAGAAGTGCAAAAAACCAGCTTTTCAAAAAAATTGGGAAACAGTTCAAGTATTTGTTTGTATTTGTTATCATGAATTAGATGAATGATAAATATGTATGATATGATAGTTATGCACAAATCTATGGGTTTAGCACTGCTAATGGAATCAGGAATGTTGATTCAATCCTGTTTATTTTCAGCTCAATAAATCCTTTCCAGTGAGCACAAAGTGATCAAAACACACAAGTCTCCAAGCCACTTTTAATCAGCACCCAGTTCCAACATTGCCCGCTTTTGTACTCATTTCCATATCTGTTTATCACTTTGTTTCTCCTCTAAGTCTTTGCAAAACTTGTTTTTGTACAGCGTGCATTGCTTTCCTTTCACTCACTCACACACTCCTACTCCAAACATCAGCCAGCCCAGGCACCCTGCCCACACAGTCCTCATTCCTGCATGAGTTCACACGGAGCTTTGTTTCAGAAATGGTTTTGGTGTAAGGCCTCTTCTCGTTTCCTACATTTGATCCAGAGTTAAGAGACTTAAGAGTGGAAATAGCTGTATTTAATACCAGTAAAAGTCCACAATGGCCAAGTTAGAAACACTACAATGCATTCATGCAGTTTTAAGTCATACTAAACTATCTACAAAACTTTATCTACTAAACTTTAATATCTACAAATTATAAGCAGATTTATGTCAATCCATTGTGAAAATGTGCAAATTTTAACCTCTGAATGTTGGACTATTAACAGACCCTCTAGAAAAGCCTTACATATCATGTTAATTATCCTTACATAGAAAATGAAAGGAAAAAGTGAAACTTGTTCCTAAAGATAATTTCCTCTATAACAGACTATCTGTAATAGGTCTGTCAAGGTTTGCACACAAGGAGTGTGATTCTAAAGCTGTCCTCTGCAGTTCAGTCCCTCAAAGCAAACCTGCATGGCACAGCAGCATGATCTGCCTGCTGCTCTGAGATCCTGTATGCCAAATGCCAGTGAGCTGATGCTGCAGTCTGCTGACTTAATTTATATTGAATAAAGGTAAAACTTTGTAAGCCTTGCCTTTGGGCTTCAAACAGATTATTTGGGAATAAGACTTAAAGATATCTTTGGACTAATCCCTTCTTTTATGAAAGTTTAGTGAGTTTGTTTTGGAAAACTTAGAAAGTTTAGTTGACCTTTATAATCACGGAAGATCTTTGGAATCTTTTATGAATGGAAATTGATGTAGTATTTTACTTGGGTAGTCACTTACTTCGTGCAGAAAGAGCCTGCTCTTGTGGTACAGTGAGAGATGAAATAAATACATATTTAACTAAATGGATATAATGGAATGCCATACAGTAGAAGACTCTCTGTGATGCTTTTTCAGCATCTATATTATGATAGGTAAATCTGTGTAGTAATGACATCAGTTTTCCAAGTCTTTGCATTTTATACTTTGTTGATATTTTTTTAAGAAAGTGTATCAGTTGAAATTTCTACCTTCAAGGGTCTTTTTGTTTTGTTTTGCTTTGTTTTTTATGTGGCTACTCTGTTGTCTAATTAGGTAGGAACATAGACTACAATCTTTTTCTTACTGGATAACTTACAGCATGTCATATTTGTTTTCTGCTTTAGTATTTACTTTCATGAAACTTGTGGGTGCCCAATTTTCTTTGACAATTTTACCTTACTCTCAAACTTGTTAGAAATTACTATGGATTGGAAAATGCTGTGGGTGAGAGGTAAATGGAACATGGTGATGCATGGAAAAGGCTGTTGTAAGTCCCTAGTCTGTATCACTGTGCTCAAGTTCTTGACTACTTAGTATTAAAGTGTTTAGAATACACAGACAAACATCAAGAAACTTAATTTATATCCATGAATTAGAAGATAATCTCAAAAAAATCTCACTTGTGATTTAATAATTGGCAACTTTGTGCTAGATGGAGGGTGGAACAAGCTCAACAACCAACTTTCTTTCAGATGAACTTTAAATGTCAAAGCATCTCATAACTTTGAGTGTGTTTGGTTTCCAGTGTTTTGGAAACTGACTACTCACCCTTTTAAAATTTGTAACACTGGCTTGGCCTTGGAAGAATTGGTTAAATATACTCCAAGAGCAAGTAATTTAATGAAAATCTATTAGGTTTCCTGGGTTCTGACAGCATTTGTCATCAGTGAAGGTAAAAACGGGAAAAGGAGCCTTTCTCGATTTACAATTTTTGATGTCTTGCTCATCAAATTTTAGGAGTTTTTTGCCAGTTATAGCCTTGATGAGTTAATGAGATTATGCAATATTACCAATGACAGACTTTCATTTCCATTTTTAAAATAAACCTCTCTAAAATCTAAACAGAAACAAGAATCAGTCTCATCAACTTCTCCTGGGTGTAGTCTTGGGCTTTTATATTCTCTCTCTTTTCATGAAACAAATTCATTCTTATACCCTTCTGGGAAAGCTTTGGGTCTGTCAAGCATTGTACCATCTTCAGGACCAGGATTTGCTGTAATTATCTCCCAGTGATTCTTATCTTCTTCAACTCTGTGGGAGTCCAGATAATTGTGACAAATGACTTCAAATTCTCTTCCAAAATAAGACCTGCAAAGTCAAAAGAGATGGGATAAGCAGGGAGAATTAACATATATACAAATTCAGCAAATCTTCATTACTTGCAAATTGTTCGAGACTTCCTCATTTTTCTCTTGGCTTATTCAGAAATATTACTGTACACTTTCAAATACCAGACCCTTACAAGAAACACAACAATCCGCTTTGTTTCCTATTAATAATTTAGGAATTTGAAATCCAAAATAAATGCCACCTTTCTAGCCTCAGAGCTAAAAGGAGCCTCAGCAGGACAAGGCCCTGATACAATTTGATTTGTAAAAGCTGGTTAGGCCCTCATCCCCACTTCTCTCTGACTGAGGAGAATTCTGGCTACTTAATAACTTCTTCAGCCTCAAACTTTCAGACCTTTCATCCTCAAAAACCTTACACAAATCCTCGGTCAGGTCTTGCTAAGAAGTTAATGGGAAATATTGGAATACTCCTTAGCAAGGCCTAATCAATATTAATTTAATAAATGTGTATTAACTGAATTGAAGGATTAACTTCAGTTTGCTGGGAGATTGATTCAGATGGACATAAGCATATAGAGTTTTATGCAGTGTGGTTTTATTTAGAGCCTTTTTTCCTTACACTTCTTAGTATAGCATATTTTTACTTCAAAAGTAACCCAAACAACTGAAGGTATTCAAAGGGAGAATCACCAAGAAACTAGAGAAAACTAAAAGCATGATATAGTAATGAAAAATTAAAAAAAAAATCCAAACAACTAAGACTTATCCAACTGTCTGCAGCAAAACAGCAGCACACGTTACAGCCAAATAAAATAAGGGAAAGGAGAATTGACATTTTGCATTATTTTCCATTTCTTCAGTGTATTCCTAAAGCACCTCTCTTGCTCCTCACAGTAATTCTTGATGCTGGCACATCACTGTGCACACCCCTCGCCAGTTGTTAAGTTATTCTTACCACACA
This sequence comes from Sturnus vulgaris, assembly GCF_052056855.1. Lineage (NCBI taxonomy): Eukaryota > Metazoa > Chordata > Aves > Passeriformes > Sturnidae > Sturnus > Sturnus vulgaris. The sequence continues at coordinate 12,197,241 of NC_142255.1, forward strand.
CAGAAGGTCCTTGGAACAGCTAAGTTGCGATTGGTGTAGCAATGAGTAATAATAATTTTAGTGTCTGCCTGGAAAAAAAAGAACAACTGAAGACACTTGACAAACATTTTTAAATCAATACTGGGAAAAAAGACTGTCTTTAAAAATTAGTTAATTTTGACTGTGTTTATTAGTGAGCTTATTCATGTAAATGAGTCTTAGTTCAAGGCTGTAAAGGAACAGTTGTATTTGTGATACTCTGTTGTACACTAGCACTGCAGGAAGCCTAGCAGTTATGTGGTACAGGAAAATACTGTATTTACAAACGGTTGAAAACATTGAAAATCATCCACTTATTCAGATGCCTTAAGAATTTTTTTTTACATTTAATGTACAAGACCTCATTTCATCATATCTCCAAATATTGGAAATGGAATTTACTGTCGAAAGGCCTCAAAAACAGGTAAGTAATGCACCCTCACAACATGATGATGTCAACCTTTGAAAATTTCTGATGAGAAAAACAGAACAAGTCAACCTGAAAATGAACAGTAGAAACATATATTTGTATAAGCAGATTCCCTAATTAAAGAGATTGTTCCTTCCCTCTCCCCCGTCCTAAAAGTAGAGGTGAGAACTGGCATAAGGGAAATATGTGAAAAATAGCATAACATTTTTTTCTCAGTGGTCCACCTGTTTCAATTAAATTTTCATAACATTTCCTACAGTTTCAATTTCTTACAGGAACTGGAAATCCTTCATGTTCAAGACGCAGTTGTGGATCCAAGGACTTTGCTTGCCAGAGAGCCAAATAGGAAACCTCAGCTGTCAAAAATACTTTCTGAAGGCGAGATTTTTTAGCAAAATCTTTAAATGTTTTGTGGTCACTTGCCAGATAAAACTGTAAATAAAAATATACATTAAGGACAGTATTAATATAAAAGAAACAAGATATGTAATTTTAAAACATATTTTTGAACCAAAAAAACTTTTCTCTTGGATCCTGATTGATCAGTCTTCCCAGCTAAAACTATGCAGGTAAAACCCATAGGACAGATTCTATACTGTTGATAAACTCATTAAGTAGTTATTCTATATGCAGATTTGTAAATACTAATTTAAAATTGAATGTATATTCCAAATATTTTTATCTCACCAAAATGATTGTTGAGAAGGAAAACGTTTTTAAAGTTGTGGTGATTTATTTTGAGTGCATACGTACATGTAATGCCTTATGTACTTTTAATTTGCAGAGGGGAAAATGTTACCATTTATTAGAAATCTACTTCCTCAGAATGACAGAATATATTTTTACTATGGACTATCTTCATAAAGTCTTCTCATCTTGGAGTTTGACAGACTATTCTGAGTTGGACCCACGAGGATCATCACGTCCAACTCTTAAGTGAATGGTTCAAAGTGAAAAAACCCAAAAAAATCTCCTTGAAGAATTCTTCCATGATTCACAATCTAATTGTGATTTCTTTTTCTTTCCTATTTTAGATTTCCTTTATTCAGTCATTCTGGCTAACAGCCCCCTTGGTCTTCACACTTGACCTCAGGCAAGTAGTATAAACTTTCTAATTAGGTATTACTTAACTTGATCTATGCATGATTCAGAGCCTGTTCTGTAAAACTAAGATGTTGTACCAGTGTACAGCTTTACATATCTATTCTTAGAGAGGATTCAGTGCACACGATCAGTATATGCTACCACTGCCATTTGCAACTTTATTGCCTTACCAGTTTGTCTGAAACCCCTCCTTTTGTCCCAAGAAGAAAGTTCTGGCCGTATCGAAGTGGTTCACCCACTGCACTTCCATCAACACTGTTAAAATTGTAAAGGGGAAAAAGGTACATTCAAATCATCAGTTTTACTATTGTTTAGGGTTTTTTGTCTGTTTTGATCTACAGTTAAATGTTCCTTTGTGACAATATTTTGTATTGTTTACCTTTTAAAATAGGTAAAATATCTTAACCTAAGGCAGAGCCTTTGACTATTGATCAGGACTCTGGTCTTCTGTTTCTTGTCCAACAAACAGAAACAATTAAATATATATTTGAGAGAGAAAATATACTGGGCTTTTAGAACAGAACCATGTCCGCTTTATGGAATGCAAAAGCAATGACACATATTTCTGCTTGTAGAAGAGTGAATATTAATACTAGTGATATTTGGACATGTTTGGTCTGCCACTGGAATAAAAACAGCTGCAGAATTTACCAAATGATAGTGAACTTGGTTCTGTCTTCACACTTTGGCTGATTTAGACGTCCTTGGAATTAATTAGAGTAATATGCAGCATAGAATCAAGCATGACTGAAGACTCTTTCTTAAATAAATTAAATTTACTCATATTCCTTTGTTCATTAGCAAACTTTGTTGCATATTTCTCAAAACAAGTTACCTAAAGCTAAAATAATAATTGAAAACAACTCAGAATAAAGTAGCAGACCTTACAATACAGAAAGCATTTCGACCTATGGGGTCCACTCTCTTGACTGCACTAAGTCCACGTGAGATCTGCAGGGGTTCATCCGAGTACAGAGACACTTCTTCCATGTCAACAGCCAGAGTCACATCACCGCACATTTCGGGGTCCCTCTCCTCCGAGGTCCCTTCCAAATCCGAGGGTTTGTTGTCTGGGTTCATAAGCAACACGGTGTCTCCAAAGTGAACAAATCCATCAGAAGATACTGACAGCTCTACCTAAATTAGAATTTACATATTATTTTACAGAATTATCTGAACCTAACATCAGAAGTAGTTTAGTGTATAAATTCCGTATCATTCTTAGTGCATGCAGAACAATGATAAGAGTTATGTCACTCTGTGGGGGGGTCATGGGGAAGTGGATACAACCGTCTCTAAAAATTACCCTCTTGAAAATATTCTCTTGAAGTCTGGCTAATCTCTGTACTAAAAGCTGTCCTTGCTCTCTCTTACGGATAAAATCCCTCAGGAGGTCCTGTTGGCAGAGGAGAGAGGAGCAGATATGTTATCCAGCATGCACAATCTCGCGTCTGAAGTGGATTTAGGGAGCCGAGGGACAGCCCGGAGAGGGGCAGGCGGCGATGCCCGGGATGGCGGTACCTGATGCGCGTACTCGTCCTCCAGCCAGTTCCCGATGCGGACCCCGAGGCGGTAGGAGGCCATGGCCGGGCCGGACCGCGTCCTGTGTCGCCATAGCGACTGCGCCGCGCCGCGATTGGCCAGACCGGGCGGGGAGGGCGGGGCCGCAATTGGCCAGCCCGGGGAGAGCGGGGCCGCGATTGGCCAGCCCAGGGCGGGGTGGGCGGGGTTGGAGGCGGGGCCTGAGCGGCGCTGAGGGCGGGGCCGGGCCGTGAGGGAGTCGTGGAGCGTTGGAGTGGGGAAAGCGGCGTTGAGACGATTCGGTGCCATTGTAAATCCAGCACCACCAGATACACGCGAAACCGTGTCCTAGGTCCACACATCTTTTAAATACTCCGGGGGTGGTGACTCCACCACTGCCCTGGGCAGCTTGTTCCAGTACTTGACAGTCCTTTCGGTGGATCAGTTTCCAGTCTGAGCTTCACCAGAGCAACCTGAGGCTCTTTGCTCTTGTTCTGCCTCTTAACATTTCGGTCTCTTCTCCCGAGCAGTAAGAACAGCTCAGGTCAGTCGAGTGCCCCTCCTCGGACACTTGCGTTTTGCACTCCATATTAGACAAAGAGGTGCATCAGTTTAACACAACAAGTGAATTCACTGCATCATCACTGCACTATTGGTGACCACTGTCAATCATAGAATAGTTTGGGTTGAAAGGGACCCTTGAAACAAGCTCATTTCAGCCCTCCCCTGCCGTGGGCAGGGACACCTTCACCAGACCAGGTTGCTCCCAGCCCTATCCAACCTGTCCTTGAACATTTCTGGGCATGGAACAGCCACAACCTCTCTGAGCAACCTGTGCTGATGTTTTACCACCCTCATTCTGAAAAGCTTTTTCGTGTTTAGTGTGAGTGAATGCATCAGGTGAATGTTTTGATTGTAAATGTTTTGCTTTGTTATTATCTTGGTTTGAAATCTACATGGCAAGTTAAGCTATGTGACTATGACGTGTTTATTTTCCAGATAAGGCAATGATCTTCAGAGACGGTGTGGATCCTTGCATAACACATTTCATCCCTTTACAACTGGCATGGTTTTCTTGCAAGCTTAGCATCATAAGGTTTCAATGGTGGACAACTTACAAAGATTGAAAGAAAATGGTTTTTTGCTTGGACAGCTGGACTGCATGTTATCGTCAGGCAGTTTTGACAGTAATTCACGTGAAACTTGGCTCTTTTCTGTTTGTTTTTTAACCCAAAGGTTATTACTCAAACGGTTATTTAGCACATCCCAAACCTTTTAAGGACCAAATACTATCCATTTTTGTTCAAATAGCACCACTCAGTGTTCAGTTGTGGTATTCCCTACACCTAGCTCTATTGTCAGCAATGCTGAAACTGTGTAATTAAAACAAGGAAAAAACTTTGTTCATCTTAGCCGAATGTCAAAAGTCAAACACCTTTTTCTTGATTCAGAATTAAGCCACTTAATATTCAATAATAAATCGTTGTTATAAAATCATCTATTATACTTAGCCATGTGATTAAGAGCAGGTGCACTGTCTTGCTGTAGCATGTAGCTAATATACAGAATTCACAGCTTCCAAAGTTTTCTAGTCTTATGCACTGTCTGTACTTAATTACCTAGACATTCTGATGCAGAGAGAAGTACTAAAATGTAACTGTGTACAGAAATATCTCCAAGTATCTCTTAGCAGGATTATGCTGTGAGTATCCTTGTCACCTGGAAGGATTTAATTCTGATTATATAGTATTTCCTGTAAACAAATAAAAAGAGCTCCCTATAAAGATGTTTGAAAATTTAACATCATCCCTGCAGGAAAGGTTACAGGCCTATTCAACTCAGCTGAGTATCCTTTTGTGCAGATAAAATCTGTGTTTACTCCTAACAGTTGTTTGTGTTATTAAATGGTGTTAAATGGTGTGAAGAAAAGCTGTGCTTGTGAAAGAATTGATCTAAGTTTTGTGTGTTAAGTTATGCCAGAATACAAATTAACCAAAATTAAAGGTCTGTGTGATTTACAAGCAATAGTATTACTTTTTTTTTTTTTTTTTTTTTAATGTCATAGCCAGCTACTTTCAGAGACTCTTCTCCGACTGTCTGGAGTTACAGATCTTTTACACTTTTTGTCTTCTCTTTTTATTTTTTAATGAAAGGTAACTAGATGGTTGAGAAGACCTCAAATAGCACATATAGCTGTCTAAGCCATTAGTTTACATAAAAGGCTGGGCTGGTTAGACTTTTAATTGCCTTAAGCTTGTCAGAAATATGTGAGATAGAACATGTTTCAAATACTTTAAATTGTAAATACATTGGTATATATCAGTAGTACAAATTATCATGTGTGGTCCAATCAGTTTAAAAGGACAAGGTGTGAATGGGTGTGAACATATATTAAGTCCATGAGAGACAAATGTGATCTTTAGAGAAAGTGGCAGAGAAAAAAATACTAAAAATAAGTCATCAAGTCACACGCATGTTGGATGAGAATGTTTTTAATACCTGCCTCTACTGCCTTGGGAGTGTGTCTAGGGTTTTTTCCCATTTTCTTTTCATTTTGAAAATTGTGAGTATGCCAAATGTTATTAACAATACAGAATAAATAATGCTGCACAGGAGTAAAACCTTCTCTGGGACAATCCGTCTTCTTTCATGTTATTATTTTACACTAGCTTTATTCTGACACATGCTATGAAGCAGTTTTCTTTGCTGTTATTAGGTTACTGGCTATTAAAGTAATTAATCTATTTGTTAATAATATAACCAGTTTCTTATTCTAACCTACGTTCCAAACACTCCTCTGTCCACAGAACAAAAGGAATGTAGTAGTTTATGTGATATGATTTAAGGATTGTTGTTTTGCCACTTGTGGGGATGCCTCCCATTTTGCCTGTGAATTCAGTGTGGAGTTTTCCTGTAATGCTTTTTGCTGTGAACCTGTTCACAGTACATCATTTTCTGAAATGTAGCAATCCATTAAACAGACCTTTCAGTCTACCTTTTACAAGAAGGAGGAGCAGGATTCTTGTGTGCCATATTGGAACTAAGTTTGCTGATACAGGTACATGAGTGGAAATTTACCCTATAGGGGATCTGGTGCAAGACATCCAAAATGGATATTATTGTTCATTTGGTGTTTTATAACCAAAAGATTCTGCTGGAGAAGGAAAGGGGAAGGGAATAATTTGCAATCTGTCTAAGACAACCAAATACTCGCCAGTTAGTTTGGATTGAGTTATCCACATCTCCATAGTATTTTCTACTGCTTTCTAATTTAGACTTGTATACATAGTATTCCCTTTAGAGAAATTGTATAATGAATATTTTCTCTTCAAATTGAATTGTTCCATCTTGACTGACTATGCCAGCTATTTGAAGATTTTCTCCTCTACCTGGATGAATTTCGTTCAGCAGATGGACTTGAGAAACCACTAGAGTTCTGTATCTCTCAGAAAAATATTGTCATTCCAGAAACAGTAATTTATGAAAAAAAATAAAAATGTTAAAGTACGTCTCCAATAAATAACATTGTATTTTTCAGAGATCTGTATTAATTCTGAATAAGCTAAAATACTTTCATCAGCAATAAATAGCTTAGTGTGAGCAGAAACACCATTAACAAAGCTCTATTGCTTCTTACATTTATCTCTCCACAGCACTGTGCATTATGTATGTCTACCCTTAGGCAATTTTAAAATGCTTATTTTCCGAGCTGTGGAGTATTTCTCCAAGGTGTCTGACCAGAACAATGAGACTGGTAATGACATTGGCTAAGAAAAAAATCTCACCTCACTTCTTTTAAGAACTGCTTGAAGAACTGTTTCACCCACTTCCAAGGTATGGAGTGAATTGCATTTGCTGAACTGCAGAGTTCTGTCATCAGCCACGGGCACTGACACAAAATCACTGTGCCTGAGGCGTGGTCCTATTTATAATGGGTGGAAATCAGGTCACTGTCTCTCGTGGTTACTGATCTGTTTACTTTAGTTTCCATGAATACTCATGCTTGAGATTTTGAAATTTTCTTTTGTTAGCAATTTTTGTATGTAAAAAGCAATAGCATGAGTGTCTGTGGAGAAAAAAAATTATCCCTAAGCTCCATGACTTAAGCTGACTTTGACTATGGATTGTTCAGGCATAAAGTCCTGCCCATGTGAGCATACTGCTCCTGAAACTGAAAGGCAACATTTCTGCATGACCTCTTGTGACCCAGATCATTCTGTTTTTTCCCACTTTAGGGCAATCTCTACATAGTGCTCAGGGTTGTCTTGCCTTGCCTGCAGCATGATTCCTGTCCCTTATTGGGAATTGCCTATTGGATCAATCATTGCCCTATGATGTCACTCTCCTCCTTTTGGATTTCACTTCCCTGTGAGGACAGTGTTGAGATAGAAACCAGTCTGTTCCCTTCGTTTTCCATGATGCAAATATACGTTCCAGTCTTGAAGCCAAGTAATGATGTACACAAGTAACACTGGAGATATGGGTCAGTCTATTTTCAGACCTTTCCTAAATTTGTTTGTTAGAAACTGTATCCCACTGGCCCCCATTATAAACTGATATGTGGTAGTTAAGGTTTAGAGATAAGGAAATTATAGAGAACAGAATACTTTAGTTTACATGAATTTGTTTTATATAAAATGAACCGTCTAGAAACAGGAACAGAAACTGATTTATGTATTTATACCACAAAACATGAATCAGTTAAATATTTTTGGCAGAGAAGAAAGGAACGTGATGAGAATCTTTTGTCCTAAGGGGGAAAGTACTTGTGTATTGTAATTGTTTTTTACATTTTCTGCCACCATTCTGCTATTTATGGTTTTGAATTGGCTGACCCTACTCTGGCAGTGTATTTATGTCAGACATCACGGCCTACAGAAAATATTTTATATGTCTGAAGACCCTGGCAACTGTTCTAATTTGAGGCTCAGAACATTTTGGCATTTTTATGTCACAATGGGTTTGTAAATTAGCACTGCTTATTTGGTGGCTCTTCTTTGAGCTGTGGGAGAGCAATGGCATTGCAATGTCATGCTGAGAATGCAACAAATGGACAGAGAACAAATAATGTAATAAATAAGAAAATTACTAAAATGGTCATTGCAATGTAGAATATACGAAGTGTATTTGCTAGTCCAAACTGAAAGGCTAGACCATTCATTCCATGAGCGCCTGTTCTGCAGAGAAATAACTTTCTTGCTGAAATTACTTAAGTACTGGAAAGAGTCCTCCTGTATGTACTTTTCAGTGGACTGGAATGATAGAGAATAGGCCATTTTTAATCTGAGTTTTAACTGAAGCCTCTAAAAACAAACAAGTAAAATGGATTATTGTAAAAGCAAGGGGCTGAGCTCTTTACAAAGGAGGCAGAGTGTCTGGTCTGTCTGCAGGAACAGTATTTTTGTGCTGCTCTCCTGGGCTCTCTAGGATCACACTGGGGGATCTGTGCTCCCCTCTTAGTCAGGGGAGCTCCTGGAAGCAGCTCAGAATTGCACTGGCATCTCATAGGTATAGGAAAGTTCAGAATAAAATGTGTTTAAAATATGTCATTTATGTTTATTGAGGTAATCAAAGAGCAGCTTTCCCTTCTCCCTGCTTCTGGCAGCAGAAAGTATTTTCAATAATATATCAGAACTAATTATAAGATCACCAGACCATAAGCATTGCCATTATTTAAACTTTTGAGAATCCATCTTGGAGGGAGGAAGCAGATACTCAAGAGAATGCATAAAGTTATCATAATCCATACAATTTGTTCATATCTTACTCCCTAAAAATTTTTTTTTTCATCTTGATAGGAGGTTACTCAGGAGCAAGGAATATCAAATAAATGTCAAGGTTATTTAGCTTTTTAACTAGGACTTTCACATGGAAAGAGAAACCTGAAATATATTTGAGCAATCTTAAGCAGTTGTACAAACAAGAAATGAAAGAAAAAATTTATGATATAAAAACTAATGAGTGATATTCAAGAAGAGAGAAACTAATAGATTTTCTTCTTGTTGCAGGGTACACCACTGATGTAAGTGTACTGATATTTGCATAAGATGATTATCAAAGAGGAAATGCATTTGCATTTATATCTTCATTCTATGTAGTCTTCTGGCATCAAAAACTGTTCTCTCTCTTAAAAAATTAATGTGGTGATAGAGTTCTCTGTGGAGAACAATCACTAAATCCACAAAGAACTTTTTAATCTCTGTTGATCCTGGCAGCAGTCTTTGGCAAAAATTAAAGCAGCAATGGTATCCTACACAAGACTTTCTTGATTTCCCATGATGTAACAGTATATATAAATGATTCAGTAGAGTCAACTTTCAGATAAAAAAATTCTGAACGGAGATGGTCATGCAGGAATGCAAGTCCCAAGGCTTAAGAATACAAATGTGCAATTAGTGTGACAATGCAGGCTTTCATGTCAAAATATTAGTGAAAATGCAAAATAAGAAACATCAGGAAACTGGTTACATTAGCAAAGACGTTTCATGTGGAAATTTAGGCCATATGACTAGGAAAACAGAGAATAAATTCAGAAGATGAATTAACCTTGGGACACCAGCTAGATCTGAGCTGTAAGGAGAGAGGGAGAGAGAAAAGTTTGCCTCTGAGTGGCTGGATGGAGGAATAAGTGGCATTCTCCTGATTCTTTCAGATTTGGAGCATGAAGAAAGAATCAAAGCTGACCATTGGGTTCTGGTTGATAAGGAATGGACATGTGTGGACAATAGTGACATCGTGGCAGAGAAGGAATCATAAAATCGGAATATCCTGACTTGGAAGGGTTCCACTGGGATCATTGAGTCCAGCTCCTGGCCCTGCACAGGACCACTCCAAAATCATACCATGTGCCCAAGGGTGTTGTCCAAGTCCTTCTCGAGCTCTGTCAGGCTTGGTGCTGTGACCACTTCCCTGGGTTGGCTGTTCCAGTGCCCAGCCACCCTCTGGTGGGGCTGCCTGACCGTCTTTTCCCTTCTATTCAACCTGAGCCTCCCCTGACTCAGCCTCACGCTGTTCCTCAGGTCCTGTCACTGTCACCAGGGAGAAGAGAACAGTGCCTGCCCCTCTTCTGCCTCTTGTGAGGAAGCTGTAGATAGCTGCATTCTAAACGAAGCTTTACAATGAACATTATTTTTTTCCTCCTCCTGCTCTCTTATATTTCATGGTCCTGCACCTCTCAAACTCTGTTTACTTTTGCTACCTCTCAAGTTGTTTTCTTCATTCATTTTGGGGTTTTCTTTTCCCAGTCCTATAGTTCATAGAATCTATCAGGGCTGCTTGGTCCTTTGGGAATTCATAGGCACTTCTGATGAGACTCAAGTGTTACAGGTATTTTTTCTGATATTAATTCCTGTAGGTACTTTCTGAGTATCATAGATATTATGTGTTAATTTATCCATTATTTTTTGTAACCACCTTTCTTTTCTCTCGTGCTTGTTTGTTAAATCCTGAGTAAAATGTACACTACAATATAATTGGAGGGCAGCACCTTGATCTGTTCTGAAAGTTATATTGAATATCCTATGGCTTCTTACATATTTTTTATAGCTATCTTATTTGGGTGTGCTATTTCTGCAGAAAGCATCTTCTATTGGTTGCATCTTCCATATTATGGTGTGTGAAAGAGACTAAAAACAAGAATGATTTCTGGAAATTAGATGTGGCCTTTCCCAAGTTGCAGGTACATGTCATGGTTGTTGTTGTTGGTTGAAGTTTGGCTAGTTTTATCCAGAACAAGATTATATGCTTTCCTACTTTTAGTAAAAGTTTTTCTATTGTACAGTCAGCATTGACTTATAATAATGATTTTTAAATCTGTTTTTCTTCCTCAGAAATGTTTGTGAAGTCTTGCCAAGCGACAAAAAAAAAAAAAAAAAAAAAAAAAAGGAGAAAGCAAACAAACTGAAGAAACATGTATCTGAAAGAAGAAATGGTTGCAACTGAGAATGGCTGATTCTTCTCTCTGTCTATTCCCAGGAAAAGCCAAACCAAGTCCTGCAAAACGAATTGTTAGAAATAGCCCTGGCTATTGCAAACTCGTAGCCTAAGCTGATCAAAGTAATGAGCTTCAGTCTGTAAAATCATGGGGGATGATTCTATTCCCTACAGCAGGAAAATATGCTGGAAGCCTGGCAATAGCTGGTGCTTCTTAATTTTTATTGTATGACATCTTTTGTGCTGTTATGAATCCTGCACGATTCTAGTTAAATTTGGAAAGCTGGAGGACAGCTTTGCTGCTCTAATAACTTCTGCTGCTCCTGTAAGAGGTTTATATTTGTCTGCCAATTTAGCATGCTACTAAGGTTCACTGTTCTCATTGTTTCACATATCCTGGGATGAACTCATTTAATTTATTCCTTTGTTAGCCTGTGTCCAACTGGTGAACTGCTAATCCTAGCAAAGGTTATCAAATGTAACAAAAAATGGACTCAATTTATTTCCGGAAGTACTAAAGGAGATATTTGATTATGATATCCCTCTCACTGCAATGGCAGATAAATGCAACCATAATCTGCTTAAAGTGCATGGCTGTGTTTACTTCAAAGAAATGAAATCAGAAAATAATCATCATTATCATTATTTCTGTGGTCCAGAATGCATCTCTACCAAACTCCACTGAGTGTTCTCTTATCTTTCATCCAGGAGAGGATAGAGCACCTGTCCTATGAGGAAAGGCTGAGAGAACTGGGAAAAGAGAAGCCTTTCAGGGTCCCCTTCCAACTCAAACCATTCTATGATTCTATGATGTTTTCAAACTGAGATTGGGCAGCATAGAGGACCAATTCTGAATTGTTATCTGTGCATTATAATGTCAGCTCTTAGAGCTGTGAAAACTTCCAGCTCATGCTTCAGAGTTCCTCACATCTTAAACAAAACCAGGGTGATGGGTACACTGGATAGCACATGTTATCCCTGGAAGACATTTGAAAATATTCACTTTACTGATGTTTGTTGGCAATTATTACAATGTTTGTTGTGACAGGCCGGTAAAATTTTCATTTTTTGCAAGGTATAATAAATTAACTTCTTTGTTACCATTTTTGGCACAGGGGTTATTTGCAGGCTAGGAAAGAGAAATGAACTCCAGAGAAAAGTGAGATTTTAAGGACAGTTTTCTTCAAGTAGAATTCATAATCAGTGAATGATTTAAGACAGGCATTTCAGTGCAGTATGGATAGTTGATATCTAGAGCTATGCAGATATTTTCTGTTTAACTGGAGTAAGATTGCTTATATGCTTTTGACCAGTCATTAGTGTAAAAAGGAAAAAAGGCGATTCAAAGCACTGAAATTAAAAACACCCTTATGACAGTTTTTGTTTTCTTATCTGTAGTGTCTTCATGCTTGTCACTAGAAGCAGCTTATTGGTAGCAGATGGAATCTTTTGGTGGCCTTACCATTCTTTGCAGCAGCAAGTTCTTCTCATGTATTTCTGTGTTGTCCTAATCCTCAGGCTTTGCCACAGTAGTATCCTGAATAATGTATTTGTATATTTTTTTTTAAAGTACTGAGGTGCAGTTTTTACCTCAGCTGTCTGGGCAGCAGAAGGATCCAGAGTCAGAGCAGGCACTGGAGGTGATGTGTGGACATGAAGGGTAAAGACAGGAAGTTTGGAGGGGGAAGTTGAAACCTGTAAATGAGATTCAAGGAGGGAATGAAAGATGATGAGTGAGTGTCAGGCAAAGCAAATGATAATTCCAGCAACCTTGTGGATACAATAGAGAACAAGGCTGGAACTTCAGGAAGGAAGAGGAGGCAGTGAGACAGAATGATTTTTCTCAATGTGGTCAAGAAGCAAATAATGCCTTGGTGCTTTTTTTGTTTTTAGCAGTAGATTTTCCGAAGTACTGTGACCCTTGGAAATTGATTTGTTATGCTTGTTATACTGATTATTTCTAGAAATTTGCTGAAGGAAGGAATAGGAAAATGTTTTTCAGTGGCAATCAGTCCTGCAAATAAGTGTTATGGCACCACAATATAATTAATGCCAAATGTGGCATCATGCCTTAGTCTGAAAGGAATTTAGGATGGATGCCTATTTTCTTAGTGAATAAAATACCATTTCACCCTAATTAGACTAATTTTTTACTGAGGACAATGGTTAAGTTGTATTACTTAAATGTCTCTCTAATGTTACAGCAGTCTGTAGCAGTGACTGATCCCTTGGCCGATAGAAAACTGCGCATGTGTGAGACATTTAATCTGGGGGCAGGACTAAATCTAGTCCAAAGAGAAACCCTAGAAAAGTACACTGTGTAAGCATAAAGGCCTGAGAATAAATTGTTTTGATGTACTGATACATTCCTATTGTGCCCAAATTACTAATGCAGACCTAACATATGTTGACAAACTGACAATTATTCAAATCTATTTTTATCTTTTATTCTGATAATTACTCCAAATTGTGCTTTAATACTTTCTAGTAGAAAAGAAATAGCTACTTTTGTTTTTGCAAACTGGGTTTATTCTTTAGCAGAGAGTCTACAGTAGAAGGATTTCTGAATCCTCACCCAACCATAGATTCAGTGAAGGACACACCAAACCTGCTCTAAAATCCTGAACTGAACTGTTTTGTAACCTTACAGCTGGAAAGATTTACACTGCAAAGACACAATGGAACTGTGTCATCCTTCAGATTCCCATACATATCACTCATTCCCCTACTCATCATTTTCCCTCACATTTTACTCTGTGAAGGTGATTAATTTACACAGCCAGAACAAATACCACTAAGCAGAAATCAATGTCTGCACAGAAGCTATTTTTAATGCTGTTTAGAGTAGCACACACTTTTTCCTGAAATGTGTTCAAAGATCATCATTCATATGACAGAATTGTGTGTTTGCTCATGTAATTTCTGTTGGATATTTTGGATTTCAGAGAAAACAGAAGCTGCTTGAGAGCAAAGAATTGCTAAAATGATAAACATGCAACCATTTGAACTCTTGAAAATGCCCATAAAAACTGACACGTCAGTAGTGGATTAACATTAATAACTCTGGTATACAACAGGAAGCAGGGCTTAAATCTGGGGAAAACAATAGGCAGTAAGAGCCTTTGTATCTGGGAAGGATTTCCTTGTTTTATACTTGCTTGTAAACATGGCATGAATTCTGCTGAAACATGTGGGGCAGTTTTAGTGATTTACATGTCTGAGAACTTTCGCTGGTGACAAAAATAGCAGGGATTTTATTTTTAAAACTTAAATAAAATGCTACCTAATCTGAGTGCAGGGGGCACAAGAGCTTATATTTCTGCCCACTGCATTCAGACTGTTAAACTCTAATATTCCCAATCAGATATGTAACAATGCTTCTTGTTTTCAAAGCCAGATGAATCCTACAGATGCCACACCAACCAGGTTTTATTCTCTCTTACTTCTAATGAAAATAGTGATTATTTTAAACCTCATTTCTGCGTGTCTAATCTGTCAGATTACAAAACCAGTGTCCTGAGGAAAGTTCTGATTGCTAAATCGTAGTTATCTGGTTTTCTGCTTGCCATATTTGTAAAAAGAAAATTCACCTGATGTTTTAAATTTTCCGGAATTGATGTTTTGTTACCCAGTGGCACAAGCACTTCTAGCCTTTTAAGCCTGCTTTGTGCTTCTAAATTAGTATCAAAAAAGTTATTTACTGATTAATGATTGAAGACATTTAATAATGCAGGATTTCTATGAATTTTTCTAGCTTGGATCCTACCATTTCATATAGCAAGATATTATATAATATGAAGAAATAATGCTTTGTAAGAAGTGCTTGTAATGCATTAATAATCTGTATTTCAAGGTCAGTGGTACTTTTTGTGCCAAGATGGTTTTTGTTGCTTGGCTCTGCTGGTCTCTGTGGGCCAAAAAGTGACTTTAACAAGACAGCAAGCTAGGGAACCAAAGTATTGCTTAATGACACATACGTGGTGACTGAAGACATGGTGCTGCTGGGAAATTAATCAATTTCTTTAGTTCTCTCATAATTAGGTTTACAGCCTTTAGGGAAGAGCTATGGTTAGGAAGAGAACAAATGTTTCACGGGGGTGGGGGAGAAGCCAGTCTTGAAACTCTTTCCAAAATATGGACAAATGAAAATAGTCATTAATATGTCAACTGAATTAATATCTAAATCTAAATACCAACTGGGCTTTCTCTGCAGTCTAAATAATCATTTTAATGTATTTTTTCTGCAAATAAGAGCTGAAGGCCATGGAGGCAGCTTCTAGACAAGCATTTTCATGCCACTGTTTCCTAGGAAGTGATAGTTTGCCTAACAGAACCCTAAAGGTCGAAAAAGAGTCTGCTCCCATGTTATACTTTCACATGGGAGCTCAGAAAGCTCAGAAAAAAATCACATCAAATGCCAAATTTATACACCTCAAACTGGATATAAAATAATGAGAGAAGTGGTGGATCTTTTGCACAGATTCCTCTTCACACTGACCAGTTTCAATGGATTTGTACAGGCCAAAGACTGATTAGCTGAGGATGCAGCTCAGAGCAGCAGTGATTTGCCTTGTTCCAGCAGCCCAGGGTCAGCAGCCTTGCAGGCTTGCCAGACAGTATTTTCTTTTCCCGAATTAGAAGTTGTGTGTGCCAATAGTAGGTTTCCTGGTTAATTCTGAACTGTAAATTGAGGGAGAGCCAGGTGCCCTGGCCTCATCCAGAGTCAGGATAGAGCTAACCAGTGAGTGCAGAGGATCTCACTGCTGTGAAATTCAGCAGGAGCTGTGAGCCCCTGATTGCCATCCAAGTGGTATTTTGGCCAGTCATTGGTGACAGTGCCCTAGAAGGCAACTCCTCTATTGCAGCATCCTGGTATAAGAAAAAAGTTATGATTTTCAAGCTTCTAGCAGATTTAAATAAAATGGAAAAACAAACCATCACTATGGGGATATGCAATATCAAGACAGGAAAACATATGGCATAGTTAAATGTATTTTTCTCACTTTGAGACCTTATTTCAATTATGAAAAAAAGCAGCAAATTGATTCTGACACACTTTTACCATTGGATTGAAACATCAGTAAAGTTTCTTTTTCAGTTCTTGATAGCCTTTCAGTGCTCATGTGGCAGATGTTCCCCAGCCCATTCCCTGTCAAACACTCGTGGTTTAGTACGTGCATAAAATGATGGCTGACAGCACTGGGGGTATGGAGTGAGTGCTCCACGTTGCAGTGGTGCAGGCTGCTGCTAATATTAGAACAGAATGAAAGCTCACTTCCTGGAGGCATCAGCAAGCTTTATTTGCAAATTTTTTTCAGTTGCATCAGACATGTGGAATAAATTATCATAAACTGCTTGTGATTAAATGTAAAGTACCAGGAGGATTTGCAATAGTTAATCCCTTTTTTTCTGAAGTCTGTGAAAAGCAAATTCAGCTGAAGACTGATACATAACTGGTTTTCATTAAACTAATATTCTTATATTATAGTATTGTTTGGTTTAATTATGGAACATAATTTTAGAAATTATAAGCTTTAGAAATAAGGCAGTCAGCAATGTGTACTAGTCTATAACTGATGTTATTCTGCACAAACTACAAGTTTATGCTGTGATACTTCTAAAGTGATATTAGAGGAATTAAAACTTGCTCCAACATTTTGTAATAAACTCGATCTTGCTTTGTGCCAATATATTACATAGCTGTGGCCAAAAGCAGATTTTCCCCCTAAATTCTGCTGAAAGATAATCCTCTATTTCCATGTATTTTAATTTCAACAAAGTTTTGGGAGACAGTTTTGCTTCCCATTAAACTAAAATATATGAGATTCTGACATCTGAAAGGATTTACCTCAGCAAATGTGAGTCCATGTTAAAAAAAAAACCAAAACACCACAAACAAATCAAATTTTGTTAGCAAGCAAAAGGAATTAATCTCTGGTCTGGAAAAGGGTGTGAATAAAAAAGAAAGCAAGCAGAGAAGAGTAAATGCACGTCGTTTCTCATTCAGTTTCTCTTTCTCCTTCTTTTCCCTTTATATATCTCCCAAAGGAGCAGTCCCCACTGATGTTTGTGATGTAAATGCAGCCCTGTTTGGAGCTCTGGACTAGAGGTGCTATGAAGAAGGAGTTCTCTTCCTTCAGTGGCAGAACAGGGAGCTCTGGATTGCTGGTGAGTTCTCTGGGTCCAGAGAGCAGCACATCCTGTTGGCTGAGCACTTTCTATCCCCAGAGTCCCTGCAAAGACACCGGGTTAAGTGGATTATCTGCGTGGCTCCAAGCATTGAGGTAAACCTCTAAGCCTGTGGTTTCATGAGGCAAGGTGAGCTGATCTAGTAGTTTACCACTGCTGAAAGGATAATCTTGTTCCTTTGCTCCCAGCTAACACACCCAGCAATTTCTGTGTGTTATCTAGCCCTTGAGAGAGTCCACTATAACCTGTTCACCCCGCACGAAAAGGACAGGATTTTATTGAGTTAATAAACTGAATGGATTCATGAAAATAGGTGATTAGTGCTGTGGCTTGAGCAAGTAGCAAGGGTGGGACCACAGCAAAGAAGGGAGGAATGGCATAAAAGAGAATGGAAACAGAATCTTACCCTTTTTTAGTTTTTTGTTTTTCTCAGATTTCTGTGAAACTACACCATGAGATACAGCCCTGATTTATCTGAGATGGTAAATAGAAACATTTATTCAGGTAACTGGAAAATACTTCATTGTTAAAGGCAAAGCAATAGGTAGTGGAAAATAGGGAGAGATACTTTGTGTTGGTATATGTGCTCCTTGTTTGCCCTATTTATAGCAAACATTCTTTTCAAATACATGCTGAGTTAATTAGGCAAGGTATTTTCAACTAAATGTTATTTTTGTGTGTCACGTGATACCTTGGAAACATGGACTTCTGCACTGAAGCAATTAGAAGACTGGAGTAGAAAAAGAGGAGACTGTGTGCACACATCTTTCTTGACAAGGGAAAGCAAAGGCATCTCTGAATTAGGGTCTGATTGGTCTGATTTCTTTGTGCATGTGTTCTCTGTCCATCTGGAAATTTGTTTGTTGGAAGAATTGGAGCTGTTTCTACGTTTGTCCAGGATTTATGGATGTTCAATAGCTTAGGCGGAGACACTGTGCAGTTTGGAGATTCCAGATATGTTCATGTTACATTTTCAGAACAGATACAGAGGGCATTTGCAGTAAGTCAGATGTTTTTTGGGCAGTAGCATAGAAGCCTCCTGTGCAGCTAATATGAGTAGTCTTGATAATTCCAACATGAACCAGAAGCACTGAAGTATTTTATAATAACCATGTAGTTTTCACTGTCCAGGAAATCTTGCAAAGTGTGGCAGTCAAGCCCTGCTGTAGGGAATTGTGGGACTGTAACATGCAGGAATATAAAAGAATGGAAACAAAAGTGTAATATCAGTATGTGCAGTGACCCTGGCCAAAACACAAAACATGCCACGTTTTGTAAACAGAACTTTCCAGGGCTATACTGAAGGCTGTCAACATCAATTCAGAGAATACAACTTTTCCTGGAGGGTAGGAGATATTTTTTTGTGATTTTCTACAAATTTTTCCCAATTGGATATCCTCTCCATTCATCAGGTGCACTGCATTCTCAAGCACTGACATGCAGTTCAGTGAGTTTAAACCCTGGGGAACAATATTGCTTTAAGTTTTGGCTGTGAGGTTTCTGTTCCAAGGCACTTCAAACATCCTTCCCCCCAGGACCCACCCTGAATTACTGTTGGAGGTGGTACACAATCAGTAGCAGTCTCCTTCAGTCAGATGGGTGTGCTAATAAGCTAAAGACAACAGGCAAAGGAAATACTATTCAGAGGTCTTGAGGTCCCAAGGGCTATGACTCAGATTTGGGACAGGGTGCGAGGAATTGCTTTATTTGGTATCTGTTGCCTTCTCCAGCGCCGTGTCATTGTTAAAAGTGAAAGACTCATGCATCCCACTCTTTTCTCCTTGTTTATAAGGGTGAGGTATGTGGATCATACTCCTGTTAAACAAACAGAAGCATACAACGTTTTCCATGTTCTAGATATAACTTGGCTAAGGCTGAGGAATCCAGAGTTAAGACTGCTGTTGCAGACATAATTAACTCCAGCACCATTACGTGTAATGCAGCTATGCAGCTCCATGTGGGCCATCCAGTGCCTACCCAGTTCCATGTAACAGGCTCAGGATACTTGTTCAAGTGTGTCTGATTTAGCATGGGACTATATAAATACCTCACAACATCTGAAAAATGTCTAAGAATGTGGTGTTTACGAGATAAGAAAGTACAAGTGGGTGCCCTAACTGCAACTGTAGCTGCAATTACCAGTGTAATGTGGCATGAGAGGAATAATCATAGTAAACTATAATTATAATCCTCTGACCTGGCACTGATTTACAGAAGTGTTGTGGCTGTAGTTTCTGAATGCTTGGCAGAGAATTCTGAGCATTCAAAAAACACTCCTACAATCAGATACCCCATGCTTTTAAGTTTTAGGTTCTTTTAAAAACTTCTTTACTTGATTCAGCCTTGGGTTAATGTTACAATGAAGGAGACAAGACTTCATTAACAAAAAATTGATGCATTTATACACTGTGGTTTTGCAGCTAGTGGCTGTTATTTGAGGCAAATCACTTATATGAATGTGCTAATATCCACCATTGAGCTTGTAACCCACAGCAAGTTTTGGTACTAAATAAATTTTAGCTTTCCTCTGATTGCAGTCAGGACTGAGGTTTGCTCATGTCAGCAGCCACATGTGTTGCTGTACTGCTGGTAATTGTGAGGAGTTACTGAACAAACTCAAGGCAGGGACTGCACATTCAGTTTCTTATACTGCTCTCATGCCCTAATGACCAAAATGGAATACTGGGAATGCTGCGTTTAAACCAAGTCTGACAGCAAGGATTAACTGGGACAAGCACGGATTTGAACTTGACTGTGAATGTTTCTGAAATATACAAGTAGGAAAAGGTAAACATTGAATGTGAAAGGACATCCTGATCCTTTTATGTGAGCTCACTATTTAGTAGAGAGAGGGAGAAGCTACTTTTACATTTTATGAATGCCTAAGGATCTGAGCATGCTCTGTCAAGCAGGATACAGAGCAGACTGCAGCTCTGTTCTGTGTCTGTTAAGGAAATGAGCCCCACCTCTGCTAAAATGGGCAAAACATCCTTGGTAAACAGAGCATTGGGCAGAGCTTACACAATTAGCAATTACTCCATGAAACCCAGGCTGGCCACTGCCCAACTTCAACTGAACTTTTATCCTCCTACAACATTTTGTTTAGAAACTATTTTTAAACAATAATACTCTCTAGCAACACCCATCCTAGAGGACACCAACTGCTCTGACTGTCATCTCAACTTCTGCTTAAACTGGGAACAGCAGATGCCATCTCTAACAGAAACGATGAAAAGTCAGTGACCAGTACTTCATGTCTTATACATCTTCATTAATGAAAAGGAAACAAATTACTTCCACAATGCTGTATTGTTACACTCAGTCCTGCACAAAGGCTTCTTCAGAGTCCTTGTGACAGCATGTTCTTCATGACAGAAAGGGAATATGTTGGAAAGCTGTCAGTCAGGGAACTGGCTGAAGCCCTAAAATCATCTCTGCCCTCAGTTTAGATTCAAATTGTGTGCCAGAGACAAAGAGTATTTTGCTAATTCCAGTATATGCAAGGAAGATTATGCCTTAGTTTCCTTTCAACAATCAATCTCATTTTGTAATTTGACAGAAAATGTGAATCTTTAGTCCTCTGCTACTTCCAATAATGTCTTAGAGCACCTCCTGGAAAGTGTTGGCAAGATAACCACTTCTCTGCAACAATTTTTGAGTTCAAATAGATGGGTACTTGCCCAGAATGACTTGAAACAGTATTAACCACTGATGTTTTCCCAAATCAAGTACCTCCTTCCTTTCCTACCAGCATATTCAGCTCTCCACAGCCCACATCTTCTCAGCACTAATAACTAGCTGGTTACACTCTAAGCATTGTTATATTTCAGACATGGTCTCTTTTTGAAAATAGAATTGAAAGCAGCACATGCGAAGAGGAAGTGATGTAGAGAAAACAGGAGGACAGAATTTACTTTTGTTCCATAATCCAATTACTTTGGATACACTGAATCAATGGGGCTATTCCAGCTCTGAGAATAAGGCCTGCTCATGTGACTACGTGTTTGGAATCCCAAACTCTGCCAATTCATGCTGGCATAACTAAAGAGATTTCTGCCTCCCGCTCTCTGCCTGTTCTCCTAGACGCTGTCAGGTCAGTGGGAGGGGTGGAAGCTGGGCAGTGTTCCTGCCCCGAGACGCCCAGTCTGGGGTCGCAGAACAAGCAGCCATAAAGTTCAGTTTTTACCGTCCTGTGGGCAGCAGTTGCTGAAGGCTCCAATTCACAGTCCTTCATGGATTTTGACTTCAGCAGCTGAAAAGGTCACTATACTGCTAGCACTCATAACTCCAGAAGAAATTGTAATTGGAGCCTCCAAACTAATCACAGGGGGTTAAACCCTGTTCATCAGAGCTGTCACCAGTATGGATCTGTCAAAATCATTGCTTGCCTCCGAGGTCAGTGAAGTCAACTAGCCAATGTGTATTTATATGCATGTACACACATGCTTTTAAATACACTTCTGCCTGTTAACTACGATCTCCTGGTGAGCGTTTGATTCCTCTATGGCTCTGAAATGAAGCTGGTTTTGTCAGCAGTTCGTCAAATCATATAGTGTGAGTTTTTCCCACCAAGAAAAGTAGTAGCAGAGCAGCACTGTGGGAAAAGTGATTTATTGCACACATGTTATAAGGGAAGTTGCTCTGAAGAATATTTATGATTTAAATGAGATCATCTGGGGATTTTTCTCAAGAAAAGAATAAGAAACATTTAAATGGATGCAGCTCTGTGCTGGTGTGAGCATGATTTTTTGTGGGAATGTATTAAAAAATCTCAAAACTCTTGCTCTGATTTTGAAAAATAATGTAAGAGTTATTTTGGGAGTATAGCCTCCGAATTCCTACCCTTTGGGTGTAAAGCAGGCAAATGTCTGGATTTTCAGAACAAAAAATGATGCCAGTAGATAAATGTTTGGAATTATTTTGACTGCAGCCAGCAAATATATCTCATCACTATGGTTGCAAAAACAAACACCCACCAAAGAACTGTATCCGATACAGGGAAAATAATTAAAGGAAATGGAACAATTTTCAGCTTGTATTAAATTCTTTGCATTCCCTCACACAAATCAGTAGTTGGAGGGGTGAACTGTGACCTCAATGTGAATATTCTGTTTGAGTTCTTGCCATTCTGACAGTAGCAAATAGGGCAAACACTAGTTAAAAATAGAAAGGAACTTGAGATGTATCTTCCTACTCTGAACCATTTTCCATCCCACATTTTTGATAATCGATGTGAATTTTAGAGTATAGTTTTGCTTTTGAGTCTAAATTGAAAATAATTTTGATTTTTTTACCTCTGGTCTGGATGTGGTTAAAGACAAGAGAACTTCCCAGAAGTGCCTTACCATTAGGAGTTTGGCAAGCTTAAGTTCAATGGGAGCAATCCATAGCTAAGCAAGCAATGCAGCTCGGTACCACTAACAAAAATAATTACCTATAAAATATATTAGTATGCTTTAAAACCCAAGTGTTTTAATAAAAAAAAAAAAAAAAAAAAAAACAGCAATAAAAGGAAGAAATATTAATTGGAACTGGAAGTGGAGTGGCTGATGCCGTTCCATATTGATGTGTTGTGCAGTTGCTAAACCATCAGCATTTAGAAACAGCCTGAACATGGTATTTATACTGTGTTTTTATGAGTAGGGTTGGTTGTAAGTAGCCATGAAGCATTGTCTCTTCCAGGACCTAAGGTGGCACTTCTTAGTAGGGCATTCTTGGAGAGAAGACGAGACATTGAAGCTATCCCGGAATAAGGTACCAGTTTCCATCAATCCAAGCCCTAAGATGTAGATGGTACCCCTTCTAACAAACAGCCAAACAAATAAACCCACCACAAAACCCATCCCTGGGGGTTAGAACCTTAGTCCCACAATGTCCTATCTGTAGGTTTCTGCTAAGACTGAGCTTGGAGAATCATTGCTCACTTTGTCATGAGTGATTCCACCAAGACAAGCTATGCTAGAAGTTCTAATGGTTAGGGTTTGGGTTAGCCTTAGGGTTAGGCTTAGGATTAGTGTTAGGGTCTAGAGAGTCAAATATCCTACAGGTCCAGGAAAACTGTGGCTGGAAAAGGCGTGCCAAAATGATTCTAGCAGGTCCCAACATTGCTGCTCCTACATCTCTCTGATCTGGACCACCCATGGTATTGGGTCAGGGTTAGGGTTAGGATATTGTTTACATTAGTGTTCATGGTGGTGGTCAGGTTCATTGTAGGAGAAGTGTTTAGCATGGTGTTTAGGGGTCTGGTTAGGGCAGTGTTTAGTGTGGTGTTTGTGGCAGTGGTTAGGGCCAGAGGTGTGTGTTAGGTTTAGTTCTAGAGATGAGAGAGTCAAAGACCCTACAGCTCCAGGAATACTGGAGCTGGTAAAGGCGTGCCAAGGCGATCCTTCCTCCTCCTCTTTCCCTGGAAAGATATTATTTCTCCTAATATTTCTGAAAGATGGGGCATGTCCACGCGTCATGCATCCCATTCTCTGCTAAGCAGATGCAATGATGAAAACATCCATAGAAAACATCAAAACACTGCATAAATTCTTCCTTAAAAAAATGTGAATATTCCTTTGCTACACCCCATCATTTTTTCAGAGAAAGTGAATCAGCAAAGCTTAGAGACATGTGAATCCCTATCAGTAAAATAGCTAACCCTAGTAAATTCCTCCTAATATGTTTATTATTTCAGACTATCCCATACAAAGAGAAACACTGTCTCACAGATAGCATAAACAAAGGTTACATTGAAACCAAAGGATATCTGCATACTTACAAAGGTGCTGCAGAACTGAGTAATAATGATTCACTTTCAAAATCTTGTTAACATCACCTTATTTAAAAGTAAACTTCCAGTTTTAAATTGCAGTTCATGGATACTCACACAGCAAGCGATTCCAAGCTAGGAAAGGAGTGAAAATGTTCTACCTTACCTCTCCTTATGTATTTTGCACCGGAAAACTTAATGAAATTAAGAATTTTCAATTAGTTTATGTAATTTGCCTATAAATTTTAGAAAAGTAAGTCATCAATCCATTCACCTCCCCCCGTCCCCAGACAGCAGTAGGGTGACATCATATAAAGGGAATGAACACAATGCTGAAAGTGTCCTGCTGGTTTGTATTAGCCTCCCTGATCAGGCACATCCTGTGTAGCACCAGCTCAGCCTTACTAGTTTTAAATTAGACAGATAGTCTGAGTGAACAAGGAGTGAACCAAGCGTTCACTGGTAGGGAAGCTTCCCCACACCCAGCAAATAGAGAGCAAAGCTGCTGGGGACTTTTCAAAGGTGAAGGCACAGTCATTCCTCTTCAGACACAGCACACTTTCTGTACAATCTTAACACGTCCTCCTCCTTCAAAGTGCTAACACAGGAATGAGCAGGATGAGAGATAAAAAAGGTTAAAATTATTATAAGTTGTCTTTCTAAGTGACACCCTTCATCCTGTCAGATGTCTAAGTGCTTCCTGAAACAGATGGAGCAACTAACCAGGAGACTAAGGAGAAGGTGGATCTGTAGACAGGGAAGGGAAAAAAAATCGTGTTGTTTAGAACAAATGGGGTATCATGTTCAGGTCTGATAGCAGAGACTGTTTGTAGAGTTTGGTTTTGTGGGATTTTGATGAGGGTTTTCTGCAGCTCCTGTTACACATGTGAACAGCAAACACACCTATATCTTATTAATAGTTGAGGAAACTTCATTCTGTGAGGATGGAATTAAAAATCTATGTGCTGAGAAGGGAGGGTGGGGTGGCATTTCCACTCTCGATACAAATTCGCACTCTGATACTGTTAATAACAGCTGTGTGTGTACCAGTGGAGCAGCCAAAGATGAAATGAAAGGCAACTTAAATATTTTTTCCTTCCTGAGTCCAACACCTATACAATCCCTATTGTCTATCCATTATGTGTCTGTGTGTGAAATATGTATATGTTCCATAGCAGCTTATTTTTAAATGCTGGACGCTGCCAAAAGAAATTTCTGTTTTCCCTTATTGAATCCCTTCTTGAATCCTTTGATAAATTAACTGTGTGAAAATATAATCTTCTCCTTAATTTAGAATTCTTTTGTCAAAAGCTTGAGTAACACAGTGTTTGTGTCTATGAGTGATGAAGGCAACAGCAATTTAATAGTAACTCATTTAGTGCATCTGTTACTTATAACTCTACAGTAATCAACTGAAATTGAGGTGATGTTCAGCTACTGGTGATAATAAAAGTAGTTGTATCACTGTAGTTAATCAATGGATGCTTTGAAAATTAAGGTCCTAAGGAAGAGTAGAGAAAAGGAAGGAAAACACCAAATAACATTGTGTTTGAACTGGGTATTTGCTGAAAGATCTCAGCCCACTGGTAGGAGGCATATTGAGCAGGTGGGCTGGCAGAGATGTACAGACAGCTGGTTTTGTCTGCCATGCAGGTGTTTAACTTGGCTGCTAGCAGGTTAGCTATGAGATGCCCGATTTTGAGGGGATCACCTTGTTTAAGACAAAGTGGCTCTTGTCCATTCCCAGAGTGAGTTCAGTGAACGAGGCTGTGTGGCTGCTTTCACTTCCTCTCTGCTCACCTCTTTGACACAGTCCAAAAACCCCATTCACCTTCTGTTGGATTTAGATGGGAGAGAAAACAGTCTTTGCAGGTAGGGTACGGTGGGTTTGCCTTTTCTTATATTAGAAACAAAAGATGTGACAAAACCAGATGTTGCTGTGATATTTAATATTGAAACTACTATTAATGTTATGCCATTCTTCAGAGAGTTCTTTTTGGTTTGATTTTGATAGACTGACAAACATTAGCTGAGCTCTGTGTGCTTTTATTTGAAATAATGTTTTTCAGTAGTTCCCGGATGAGCTAGTACTTGATTGTAAGTATTTGGAATTCACTGCTGTGAAAGTTTTGGGGTCAATCCAAAAGTTAAACTGCAGAAATAGCTGTATAACATCAGCAAAGGCAGTTTGCTCCTTTCCAAGTTGTAGTAAGCCATAAAGTAAGTGTAATGCACTAGTAATAGATGTCGACTGAGAATCTTCATGAATGGTGTCAGATGCACATGATTAATGTGCCGCCTGCTAGTGTCAAATACAGACTTGTATAAGTAGGTTAAATAAGTTTGCCCTGAGCATAATGTTGTCATCAGTGTACTTTTCCTCTTATGCTAAGTGTGGTTGCAGCCTGATTGATCTGGGACTGCTGTTGAAGGCAAAGTTCTCCTGTTACATTTTTGTTTCATGACCTGACTGCCCTGTCTAGCAATAATTTGATTCCTCTTGCAACTTTTATGTTTCCTGTATGGAATCAGATCTGTAAGAGTCCGAGCAACCTCTCTTGAAGTCAGACATAAATTTCTGACCGTTGTAAAAGGACAATAGTTGAATGTTGATCTGACTTTGTTATCTTTAATCAAGAAATACAAATATATGCAGAGTACAATATTTTGTTCCTGCTCCACAACAAAACCTGCATTTCATTAACTTATAAACCCTCAAAATGCTATGAAAAAGCACTAATACTGTTCTTTATGAATGCAGGTTGTGCAGTCAACCTCCTGAACAGTGCACTGAAAATGTAATTCCCATCATCAAGATGCATTTGGTCTGAAGAACTTGCTGCAACCTCTGTGTGTTGTACTGAAGAAAGCTGTGTGAAGATTCTAAGCTTGTCAACTGAACTTTTTAACATTAGTTTTTGTTGGCATGACACTGTAGAAGCAGTTATATTCAGTTAACAAGTTGCTCCTAAAATATGTGTGTTTCTGTGTGTGTATGATTAAATAAATAGCTCAGGAATGACCATTCTATATACACACAGCCAGGTAATTCTGTTGTCAAATTTTCAGACATTACAATTTAAAATAAAGCTACTGGCCAACACAGACAGCCACTCTTAGGTACTCTACGAGTATGATTGTGTTTTTAAGGATTTTTTTTTAGAAAAGAGGGAGGTATCAAATAACTGTAGAAAAAGTTATGTGTTTATGTTTGAGATGAACAATCCTGTTATGATATTTCCAAGTATCCTTCTAATGCAGCATGTTTTCATTAAGTTTCAGAGAGATTAAAAGAAAAAACCAAAACAAAATAAAATCAATGAAAATGCAGGCAGAGCCAGGTAAGGGGCAAATAAAAAATGAATCAAGAGAAATCTCTGTGTAAAGAAGCAAAGTGAGAAAATGAAAATTTTAATGCAAATAATATCTGTGCCAGTCTACTTTGTAGAGACTGCTCTGTTTCAATGGAAGTTCAGTTAGTAGAAACCCAGGATTATTAAAACTAAGAAAAGGAAGCCATTATTTGAAAGTGATATGAATTTAACTGATGGAAGAAACAGGTCCGTAAACTGTAGCAATCTTCATGAACACTAAATATCGTTTGAGAAGTTTGAATTGCTCTTTTAAATATCTTGATTTCTACTGTATGCTTGTAAATCATGACAGTTCTCCATTTAGGAAATGTGTAACTTAGTGGATTCTGCCTAAAGCTGAAATGCTGATTTTTTTAAAATGTTGTCCATACTCATATTTGTTCTCATGTGGTATCATTGACTAAAGCCTTACACTTAATAATGTATCTCAAGAAATATTATGGAATCTCTTGACCTATTATGCAACAGTCCAGCAGTGTTAGCTTATTTAGCCAGCATGTATCTGAGGTATTTCAGCATCTGCCTTAGAACATGCATGTAGCTGTAATTGAAATATGGTGTGTGGGTTGCATTTTAGATATCCACAGTGCTTTATCTTATCTAATCAGTCTGCTTACATGACATGCTTAGTTATAGCCATATTACTGTTTTTCATAGGTGTGGTAGGTGCAAAGCTGTTAAGACATGGCCTGCAAATCCAGATCAGCCACTGAAACACCACATGAAACGTGGATGGAGTGTTAAAGGTATTACACAAACAAGCTGGGAATTTTTGGGGTAGATGTATTGATTTTTGTTGAGTGGGTGGCTATTAGGAGTGAAATTTAGGAAATGATGCCAAGGGTCTAAACAAATGACCTCCCAGGTGAGCAGTGCTCTTCTTAGGGCAGCGACCTGTCCTCAGCCTCAATGGGTACAGGTGCCCAGGGCCAGCAAACCAGGGGCTCAGAAGAATCAGAGGGTAGTTGTAATTGGAAAAGCAAATTGTAAAATTATTCGCACCTTCTTTTCATAGCTGGCACCACAGATTTACCCCACTGAAGTTCCTCAGAAGAATGGCATGCTGGTAAATGTGCAGTTCTGGGAGAAAGTAAGGAGAACCAGCTTCTCACCACAGTCCAGAACCTTAGAGAAGTTTGCAAAAGTCAATCACAGCTGGAGCTTGTACTCCCAGCGTGAGGTAATCCATGAAATTTTGCTCCTGAATGGTCATTTTGCTGAGTGCCTCTTAATCACGTTTTGCAGCCATGCCAGAGAACAAGCTGACAGTCATCTTAACTTAAAAGAGAGGGTGCAAGCTTTCCTCAGTCCTGTGAGGCTGTTCTGGAAGAGATGGTGTCTGCTTCACCCTTCTTCCCTGGGGTACTGCTCCCTGTAGATTCTGATGGCTGAGCAGCACAACTTACATGTCTGATTGGGTCATTACTGGTGTTTTACTGTAGTGGCTGGTTTATTATGCAAGTCTGTGGTTGCACTGTAATCAAAAATCCATATGGCTTGGAGAATACAGGATAGGATAACAATCATTAGTGTAAGGTCAGCTTGAACCCTTAGGTGTTGAGTTGTCACCAAAAATATTTGGTTTCCCTTTAATATACAACACAGCAAATTGCCTTCTTATTCTAAGTGAAAAACTGATATTGAATTAGAAGACCTTGCTCTCTATGAAAGAAACTCAGAATACTTAAAAGAGGGGAACATAAAGGCGGTCATATAGAATGTGATATATGAAACAAGAGCCAAGTTTAAAAATGATTAGCTGTTTGCCAGCCAAAGAAAACAAGACTGTGAGACCTAACCTGCCTACTCCTCTCCTAAGACTCATATACCAACTCATGGGAGCTCTGCAGTGGAAATGTACATTTAATTCTGATTTGTTTTACTTGGCAATTGTATTCCTTCAACCTTACTGATTTCAGCATTCAATATTTTAATGATGCATCTCAATAAAAAATACCAAAGATCTTAGTCAATCAGTCCTGAAAAATAATACAAATATCACTTCCATTTAATGACATGTCGCATTATTCCCAATGATTGATTCAGAAGAGTGACCAGAGTATAGGTAAGTAATGTGTTTACATGGTGGTAAAAAGATATTTCTTGGTTTGTCCTCTATTTATTCCTGATTATTCTTTCTTAGGCTTTTCTGTGTGAATTTATTCTCAGAGATGTTGAGTGATTTGGAAAGAAAGTTAAGAAACCTGGTCAGTATTTTGGGTTTACTTTGAAAACCTTTGAGCACAGTAAAACTTAGATAGCTTTACTATCCATGTATTCTTCAGAAACCACACAGATTTCATTTCGGACTATATAATTTGGAAAGGTGGATCTTTTTTTCAGTTTTCAGACAGGCATCCCTACTTCGATTCATTTCCAAGGACTGTGCATTGATACATACAAATATTTTAACAAGATGCTCATCACTTTCAACTGAATGGGTTTCTTCCTTAGAGAAATGCCCTATACATGTTAAACCTCTAGTTTAAAACAGGAATGTATTGTAGACTGTAGACTTTATGCGTGGAAGGTCTGTGTACTCAATATTGTCTTACATGTGGCTTATGAAGCTCTTTTAACTCCTTCATGTAATGGAAAAAAAAAAAGATGCATTTTTTCTTTTAGCATGTTCATTACATTACACAGGATGTTTTAGGAATAGAAAAATTATGTACTAATGTAATCGATTCTATAGATTTTCTTCCATAATTGGTTTGCTGCTACTGAATCCACTTGATGAAATCATGTATGCTATCATTTTCTATGTCTTTTTATGATCTTTTTTCTTGTCCCCGTTTCTCTCAGAGAAACGTATTTTTTATCATGTTGTTTGCTTAAATTAGATTGTCTTCATTGCAATCATATCTTCAGAGCATAAACAATCAAAACAGGCTTACCTAGTTAGTGTACTTAAAAGTAGTTATTTAGAGAACGAGTAATTCACTGAATTTCACCAGCAAATCACAGATTTCATGAGTCCTTGAACAATCCTTAGCAGAAAAACTTAGGACTGGTGTGAGGTAGGTCTACATAGAGCTGTAAATGTACATTTGGATAGATTTTTCCATTGCTCTTTGAAAGTCTGGCCTCTGGTTTGTGAAGTCTGTGATTTTTTCAGTTGTGAGAACAGGAGAAAATGGTTTGGTACTTACCTTGCTCCTTCACATGTCAAACATCTCAAATTGAAATAATTTCTGTACTGTAGTGACTCATTCAGTCAGAGAAACTTAATGCATTTTACTCACTTGAATATATTTACCATCTTAATACTTTTGTGAACTAGTTAAGTGTTATTAACCCCATTTTACTGCTGAAAAACACAAATAAGAGAGATGAGAAACGACACTTTCAAAAATGATCCCTAAAAACCATAAGTGCAAAAATTCAGGAGCCCCTTTTGAATGCAGATATCAGTCATTTTGCCAGTGTGTCCTAAGAAATTTAGCAATTTTGGCAATGTATCTTGTGATTCTTACTTTTTAACTTTATTTGCAGCTTCACCATATTATTTCAAAATGAAAATAAATGTATACTTTATTCATCAGCCATCAGATCCACTAAGAATAAATAATACAATTCTGACTTCATCATGCTGGTGAGTGCTGTGCTTCAGCCGTTTATTTAGTAGTGATGCTATTTATAGAAAGCTCCTTCATGTGATGGTGTTGCCAGTAACACAGATGTCCTTTGAATGTACTCTATTTTAAACAGAGGTGAAAGGCTAAGGAAAATATAAAAGAACCCACCTTTAATATTTCAATTTAACAATAACAAGCAGGGTGTGGCCACCCTGAAACTGCAGCTTGTCGAATGCTTGGGAGAAGGGAAGGGTGGGAAAGCTCTCTGCTTACCAGTTCCACAGTCTCGTTAGTGAAAACACATCTGACACCAGTGATTGTGGCCCGAGAGATACAGTGAGAATGGGTGGTGCTTTCAGTAATTGCTGTGAATAAACAGTCTTTCTAGTATGTGGAACATAGCCATGGAATAAGCAGTGTTATGAGTGTTAATGTACTTTATATTTTAGAAGCTGTGAATGAAAACTCAAGAATTCTTGGTTGCTTAAATATATATATTTCTTTAGAATACTGGTTTTGCTCCCAAGGATACTGTGAGACTCTGCACATAAAGCTTATCCAGAAAGATTCTTCTTCATGCTCAATTTGCTGTCCTTAAGCTGGACACTGTGATATTTTCAGTGTTTAAAATGGCACTTACTGGCTGCAAGTTACAGAAAATGCTGTTGTTCCTATTTGACAGTGGTTTAATAGTAAATGAAATTCACAGGAGCATGGGAAGGTCAAAGACAGAAAAAAATGCACATTTTACGCATGAATAATCCTCCCTGGAATAACTTCGACTTCTTATTCATTTGGTTTTGGGGTATTCTTTTGTGTGTGTGTTGTTGTTGTTGTTTGGGGCAAGTGTTGGGGTTTTTTGTTGTGTATTTGCTGTTTTGTTTTGTTTTAATTAGAGAGTAACAATCTGAACTTTATGTGAACTGAAAATTTAAGACTTAAATAATATGTATTTACCTGGAGTCAGCTTAGTAGAAGCTAAGCTAGTTTCATCCTAGCCCTGGAGAAAAAAACCTAACACATATTTCCAGCCAGAATAGACTTCCAGTAACCCACAGTCACCCAGAACTTGCTCTCCAACATATGAGGTCACCTGGAACAAGCGCTTGATTTTTTAATTCTCCTTTTATTGGGATTTATTCATTTAGTTCTGATTCAAGAGGAGTTAGAAATAAAGAAAAAAACATGAGTGCTGTATGGAATCACAGCTAATGTGTTCTGCTATTCCAGAAGACTCTACCAAATAACTTCCACTCTGTTTTATCTAACTATGAAGGAATTTTATTCTGAGAAAAGGGAGTATTTTTCAGTGTGTAGCATGGTTGAGTGTCTGCCATAAAATAGATTTTTCATTCCTCCAAAAATGCTACAAGCAGGTTGTAGTGAGTCTAGTATCTAGACAGATTTTGTCTGGGCTCATTCAACACATGGAAAAAATATTTCATCTCATTTCTTCCTAAACTGACACCACAAAGCCATTTCATTTATTTTTCCTGACATGTTGTGTTGTTCGGTGCTGGATGTAGTCTCCCCTGACTTTGGAACAAGCTGGTAGGATTGAGCAAAACTCTTTCCTTGTCCCAGTTAGAAGGAAAAATGAGATCATAAAAGAGAAAGTTAATTACGGAGTAATGATAGGGCTCCGTGCACAGAAATGTCAAGCACACCTGAAGCAAATGACTCTGGTAAGCCCTGCTAGCCACATACTATACAGCTATTTTTGTTGCTTTCTATACCTTAAGGCTTCCTACCATAAATCCTCACCTAGTGAGAATCTAGTGGGCTGTCAACTTGAACAAATTATAATGCTGCTGATGGCACAAAATTACTGTACCTTCCCATCTGAGTCATCTTCTAATCAAAGCAGGAAAAGATTAAACCCCTTCCAGAGATAAGCAGCACTAAAAAACTTGCAGGGAAACGAGACATTACAACTTTTTGCTACTGCAACTTCCAGTAGGGTAGGGGTGGGGGAGGAAGGAACATCTGCAGCCAGATCAGAGGAGTCTATAGTGTTTCTGGAATGAATGGGAAGTGCAGGGATGTAAAAAAACTTAACTGCTATCTTAGACAGGAGTCAGGCTTGACGTGAACAAGGGAGATGTCTTTCAGAGTTCACTATTGATCTGTGAAGGCAAAAGGAGAACAAGGTGCATTACAAAGATGTTCAAAACGTGCAAAAAGCTTGACTTATCACTAATCTTTTGTCTCTATGATTCTCTTCAATCTCATACCCATGTTAGCAGCTAGGAAGAAAGAAAAACCTATTTTTACACTGATCCAGTTTGCTTAACACTTTGCTGAAATCACTGCATAAGCAGCGCCTGAGGAAAGAAGTAGGGACATATCTGAACAAAAAAGCAAATCAATGATGGGAAAATTCAGGAAATGCAATGATGGCAGAGGATCCTGATAAAATGAGAGCAGAAAATCTGCAAGCAGAAGCAAGTCCATCATAAATGTGGGACCACCAGAGCTTCCTCCCTCCAATAGAGTCTACTTTGAAGGAGTTGGCAAATAATTTATTCTAGGACTATAGTTTTTATTCTTGTCAAGGACTACTGCAAAGGGATCACAGTTTTCCCGAATTTATAGCTGACAAATCAAAGGTTTTTTCATATAAATCTTATCAGAACTGGGACTGCTGCTGGCTCGCAGAGGTTCGTATGAGTGGCAGGGAATTATCAGTCTTCTCTCATGTCTTTTATCATCTTTTGTAAACTAAAATGTCTGCAGGTGCTTCAATATCTGGATCTCAAAAATAATTTCTGCAAAAAAGAGTGCCAGTAAAATGTGACCATTTAAGCGGTCCTAGAAAATGTGAAGGACAGAGGAGATGGGTGATCCTTCTAATTGAAATCCTAATTATCATTAATCAACCATGAGTTAACTGTGAGTCACAGCACATCAGGAGTACAACCATGGGCCTCAGGAGATCTGAGCTTGTTTCCTGCTTTATGGCAGATCTCAGTCTCTGAAGCTGGACAAGTAATTTAATCACTGTTGGCCATCTCCAGCAGGGATGATCAGCTCCAACCTTTTGCCTCTGTTGGCTCTGCAGATTAAAGGCTCCCAAAATGTGGCAGTCTGTCACTACAGTGCCTAAGCTCTGTACAGGCTGATTAGACATGGGGCCCCTTTCACAGTCATCTGGCAAACACCATAACACAGTTCATAAATAATAATGTTTTACAATAGCCCTTTTCTCCAGTTCCCAAGGAGAAGACATAACACATTGAGTTAAAGGAACAACTCTCATCTGGTAATATTAAAAATGTTCTGAACTGCTCTCTAGTCACTCAAGAAGTCAGATGATGTTGGAAAATCCCTTTCAGCAACTTGGTGTGATTTTAACCTGTCTTCAAGTCAGAGCTTGGAAATTCTTCCTTTGAAGACAGTTCCTTTGAACAACTAAGGTATGAAAAGAATTTCTCAAAATGTTCATGGTCTTTCAGGGTTCCAGGTTTTGTTCTAATATTTATCAATGCCTTTTGGCTTTCCAGAGCCTTTCTGGTTTGAATTCATAATTTAAGAGGGGAGGACAAAGTCAGCTATTGCATGTACTTTTAATGCAAGGTGAGTTACTGTATGTGCACTGCAAAATGACACAATGACTGTCTGAACTGTCCAGGCATAGAGAACTGTTTTTTTCAAATACTTATGGTATGACTGAACACATGCTCAAAGTAAGATCTTTGTTTAGTAAATATTGAATATTCCCTAGTCCTTTATATCCCGTCGTCATTTCCTTTGTACAGCTTGCAGCTGTAGTTTCAAGCCAATGTACAAAAGTAATTGGCTAGGCAGAGTTCAGAAGTGTGTTTAACTATGTAACAGAGATATTTTTGATTTTTTTCCTCTTGGAGTTCTGTATCCTGCATCCAAACTGGCCTACACCAGCATCTTCTGTGTATAAGCCAGTAGATTCATTCGCTATCCATTTAGTGCATATAAATATACTGTAATGCACATATAAATCTAGGAATATAAATATAGACATATATACATAAATACATATTAAAAAATAAGGAACTTGGCTGCCATGTAGTCAGCTTGTGGTTTTGGAAAACCACAGGCTTTAGGGTGGATATAGCCATTGTATTGCATTAGCTATTTTCTCACAGTTAAAGAAGCAGCACCTCAGAACACTTTGGTCCAGACAGTAAAATACCCAACAGGAAAGAACTTCCTCCATGTAGACCCATGTGTTTCACCAGGCCTCTGAAAAGATGTGGGTGGAAGGGGATGTTGGCTAATTCATAAGTGGTCACAGGTTCCTGTGAGTTGGGCAGGAATGGGAAGAGAGGGAAATTGTGTCGTGGTGAAGCCTTGTGAGAAGGAACATACACCGAGCTGTGTGAGGAGGGTGAGGACGGCTCACCCTTGGTCTTCACAGGACTTGCTCCACGGTAATGCCTCTGTGTGTGCTGGGTTTCAAAACAAACATGGAAACCACAATACTGCAGGGTGGTTTTGTCAGTTTTGAGTTGTGGGCAGAACACACAGGTTTTGGATTGAAATCTTAATTTTATTTTCTGCCCAATTAATATTGAAATAGGTTCTTTTTTTGTGATTGTTTTTTTCTGTTGTGTTTCCTCCCCCTCTTGCATGTTTCCACTCTCTGAGTTGAATGTGCCAGTGACTAACACTGACAGAGTTAATTAATTGAATACTAAACATCTGTGTTAGAGCTGCTGCCTCTCTCAATTCTCAGTCTCTTTTTAAGCTCTGCCAGAGGACTCAGGCTGTGTAGGGCTAGACAGAAGAGGAGTTTGGATGTTTTTAACAACTCTAAGTTAGGAAATGTATTGAAGGTGTAAGCACCTCTCAAGTATGCTGCTGAACAACACTTACAAGCCAGCATGATTCAGCTCAGCCTACAGGTGGAAGGCAAACCATTACTTTTGCTTTTTCAGCCCTGTAGAATTCATATGGGCTTCAGAATGAGGAGATGAAATCTGCAAATTCTGAAAATATTTCAACTCATTACTTCCTGAGAGGAGTTCTATAAATGATATCAGAAAAGTCACAGAAAATCATAAGTAATAAAAAAACCCCAAACTGACCAACAACTTAGATGAGGTGGAATTCATGCTCAGTTCTCTGAAAAGACTCACAGCCTATGCATAGCAATCCTGAATGTGTAGTGTTCAGCAGGCAGCATCCTATTTTCCATCCTTACCACCTCCAATTGTTGTGATTCATCCAGAGATGGTTTTTTCCAGTGTTAAGATAATGGAACAGCAAAATCTTCCATGGAAATGAAAGTCAGAGCCTCTGACTGAAATTGAAATTGTTTGACAGAGTAGCAAAGGAAAGATGATAAGTAACATTATCACACCAAGGGAAGCAATACATTTGCAGTGTCGAGGGTATCAAACCAATGATTAGCATATTCAGTTTCAAATTAACCTCATTATAGATTGTTACTGTAAAATCTCTTTTGAAAAACTACTTCAAAACTGAACCTTACTCCAGACAAATGGCTGAAATTTGACCTCTTTGTAATAGCTTTATTTTTCCTCCTTTAATTAATTATGATGTCACAATAAATACAATAATCTGTCTTCTGCCAAAATACTTCACAAAATATTATGTGTCTTCCAGGGGGAGTGGAGAGGAGTTTTGTTTGTTCTTTTTTTTAAGTGAATTAAAAATAAATATTATAGAACATGTATTTTATGATTCAACAGTCTGAGACCATGTTAAGAATTAAGAATTGTTTTATTGGTGTTTCAGTGCCAATTCTTTTACATCTTTAATTATGTTACAGAAATAACACTGCTTCAGGAAGGCTCAGACTCTGGATCACAGCCCACAGCTCCACAGTCCTGTCTCCTCATGGGAATTTTAACACATTATTCCCCCAGGTGCTGCAATTGGGTCAGCAGCTCTCCTGGGAGCTGGGGCAGAGCTGGGGCTCTGTGGGAGTGCACAGCTCCAGCACTGCTCACAGACACCATCCAGGGTACAGGAAGGGAATATCTAACTATTTTCTTCAGGCAGAATACAGAGTAGGAGCAGATCTGTATAATGGCTTTTCTGCTGCACAGTTCCCCAAGGCGATTGCTCAGCTGGAAGCAAGGGTGGGTGAGTCAGAGTCTGTCTCTGTCCTTAAGATGTCCTTATCCTGTGCACTATTTAGGGAATAAAACTATTCAGATCATCATATCATTCAGATCCATGATAAGTAGTGGTGAACATACTGCACTGCTATTTCCAGAATAAAAAGTTGTCAGTGTAGCAAGAAGGAGGGCTCTAGCAGCACAGATTTTGAGCAGTAATGTTTCCTTTATTTTCTTAAGACTTTGGATTAAGCTCTTTCAGTGTTATCTGGCTCTCTCACCTGTTCCAGCTGCACTAGCAGAGCTGTATTTAGTTTGCAAGGTTCAAGGTTACCTTAAGGTTGGACTCAGACCATGGTCAAGAAATGTAAACATGTGAAAGGCATGTGAACACATTTGGGAAATGCTATATGGTGTTCTTCCTCCTCCCCATCCTTGCTAGTGAAAGCCTGTTGACATTTTTGCATTGAATTCTCTAGGAAAGAACAGATAAACATCAAGACGAAACTGCAGCACAGGCAGGCTCAAGATCAGATGAGACTTATCCCTCCTCTGAAAACCTTAATCAGGCCAAGCTTATGTGGGACTGGTGTTTGCTCACATTGTTTCTGCCTATCCTTTGTGAATCATGGAAAGAAACATATCCCAGTGCTGTCAGAGACACATCCAGGCTGCTTTAACCTGTTCATAAAGGCTCTTGGGGTATGTCTGCACTGCACAGTGGAGATACCTGTTTTGGCTACAAGCAAGTTTCCTCCAGAGCCTGAACCAGTACTGCTGTGCCAGTGGGGCTCTGCATAAGACTAATAGTCATGTGCTGCTACCTCTGTGTGGCCACGCTCTGGGCTGTGCAGTCCTGCTGCAGGAGGATGGAGCTAACTCTCCCACAGTTCTGCCTTGTGGGGCACAAAGCTTTGCTGCCTTCATACATGCTTAGGATTTCTTCTCATTTCAAACGTTTTAGTCTCTGTAAACGCTTCAGCTTATTTTTGCTTTCCATTTTGACAGACTCACAAACTCAAAGACTTACATCCTTCCCACCAGAGAAATGAGCCCTCACTGTTGCTAGCAGTGCTGAATTATGGTCATGAAAGGGGAAGAACTGGGGATCTCTCAGTATCTTTGTTTCCAATAAGAGACTGCCATCCAACAGTCAGGAATGATGCAATGCTCCTGTTTTTGCTCCAGAGATCCTATTTTGATGATCAAAAAGCCCAGCATCATGCAGAATTGCCCTGGAAGCCTCACTGCTTACTGGGAATAGCTGCTCTCAGTCCTTTTCTCCCCAGCTCCCCTGCTAGCCCAGACCCTCACTGCTTTCCAGACAGCATCTACTGCCCACCAAAAGTGTGTTGTATGGGCTCTGAAGAGGCTGAGAGATACATGTTTTAAATCTAATAGAAGTGCATAATTCACAGGACTATTTCTTTGTACATCTCCAGGGAATTCAGAGTTGTATTGCAGTGCCCAATTTCCATAGCTGATTGGCTGATTTAAGGGACTCAGTTCCACAACTAATTCCCCTGTGCACCATGTGACTGGCTGGATGGTACCTCACATATCAATTTTACTTTGAAGAGCTGAGCACTCATCTGCAACTTCTAAAAGTTTAAATTCAGTTTGCTATTATTTGGTTTCTCTTGTCTGAAAATTTGCCTGGTAAAAACATTGTGCTTTTATCTCCTTTCCTGCTTCCTCAGCTGCCTCTAGCCCATTTGAGCTGTACCTCTTGCCATCCTGGTTCATGTAAGTAAGTCACACAGGTGACCCAGAATCACCAAAATCAAGGTGATTAAAAGGTTAAAATTTCTATTTATAGCTACATTTTCTAAGGTAAAGCTCATCTACTTCTTTTCCTTCATTCTTATCCTTGCTTCTTTTTTCACACTTTCAGGCTCTATGAAAGCTGGTTTCAGTGTTGATGTAAAACTTTAACAGTTGGCATTTGGTCTCACTCCCACTCAACATTTCTTTATTTCTTTAGCTGTGATCCTATAACTGTATGTGGGCTTGTGTTAGAAACCAGATCACTGAAATGGTACAACATTTATCGAGGCAAGGAGGGAGGAAGGGAAGGAAGGAGGGAGGGAGGAAGAACAAGGTGGTTAAATTATCTTCACCCAAGTCTCTTAGAGGATGCACCTTCCTTCTCTCCCTCGTTCTCTATCTTTGCCCACCTGAGCAGTCCCACTTCCCACTTGTAGATCACATTTCTTGCAATCCGCTCCTCACATCCTGTGTTTACAGAAGTTAACAAAGTTAACATCATTTTAACAAAGCTTTCTATCTTTCTCTTGTGCACATTTTCACCAATACAGAGAAAAGTGTGCTTACACTACTAGGGCATGTAACACACAGAAAACAAGCAGCATATCAGACGAAACCAATTGCAGTTCTGTATTGTAAGAAGGATGTGTTAATGGGGCTTTTCAGGCAAGTCTGTTTGCCTCTGAGTACTCATGGGGGATGCTGGGTGGTATAATCATAGAATTTTCACATGACCAGAATTTCATTACATCATTTGTTAGCATATGGAATGCCACAGGGGAGTTCTACTTTATTTAATATAGTAACAATGAACAGCTGGCTGCATTACAGTCCTCTGTGTCAGAGAGGATACAGTCAAAATATATTAGTCTAGTTTAAAACATTCAAATTACTTTTTTGTAGGCTGGCCAGTATGCCCTGTGAGTGAGCAAAAACAAGGAAAAGACAACTCAATAGTGGAAATAAAATGTCAAACATAATGAGAGCCTGAGCTCCAAGCAGAAGAAATGTTGCCATGAAAGGTGTTAGAGGGATTTAACCTATTTAAGGGACATGGATTTTAAAGGTATCTAGTTTCCAGGACTGCTCTGGTGTCTACCAGGACTTTTAAGCCAAGAGTTATATATGATACAATGTTGATATCACTATTCTGATAAAATTATGATTTTACTTGCCTGAAAATTCCAGTGTTAAAAATGTCAGCTATTAGCTCTTTTGTAGCTCTGTGAGTTTAGCAGGGACATTTGATCATTCCCAGCTACTGGCATTGCCTTTTCTGCAGCACCTCTGTTCCTTTCTCCTCCAGACACGTCAGACAACATCAGTGCAGCTGCAGTGAGGGCACTAGACAGCTCTGACAATTTTGATATGTATTATATAGAGAATTCTAGAATCTTCTGCACATTAGCACTGTGTGATGTGTCCCAAAAGCTGGCATGTGCAGTTGCAGCCCCTGTAATGGCTAACAGACTGAGCTGCTTCTTTCTCTGTGCAGCCTTAATCAAGTCTCCTAGTTTTTCCAAGTTTCAGGTCACCAACTAGAAAATCAGGATTAAGCATAATTTTCTCATGTATTTTGATGGATGGACAGAGTTCTGTGATCTATTCCATAGCAAAACAGAAATACTCTGCACAAACTCCCATTCATGTAGGATTTTTGGGGAAGTTTACTGGAGTACATACAGTATTATACAAGTTAATAATAGGAAGAAAGATGTCACTTCTTGACAGTTTGTGGTATTACCCACAAACTTTTCAGAGTGCTTTGCAAATGTAGTTTTACAAGCTGAAAAGGACATTGTATTCCCACAGTTGCTATAGAAGATCTTTTCATAGTATTAAAACATGGGATTGACAGAAGCTTTCTCTCATGATTGGCCTGATTTTTGTGTTGTTTTAAGTATGCATGGTTATACCTTGGCATTTGTATTTTTCTAATAGCCAATAGAATAACATTGCCATTAGCTTTTCTTGCCATTAGGCACAGTTAGACATATTCAGCTTGTCCAGTCTTACAGGAGCTGGTGTCTTTGGGCATTGGTGTTTGCACTGCTTTCTTCCCAGCTCACCTGCTATTCTGCTTTGGAGGCAGATGGCCAGAACAAAGAAAGGATTTCCAGATTTGGCCTTACAAACTGCTGAATGAACAACCACTTGAGGTTTTAGTGCACAATTAAATGTAACTTAGTCATACTTAAATGGCCAGATGAAAGGGGATTGAAAATTGGGAAAGGAAAGAAAGAGAAAAATACAGCAATAGTCTTGAAGTATCACCTTCAAAGGAGGTTTTCAACAAGATGTCCATGCTTAAGGCTGAACAATTAGATAAAGAATTGAATGATATCTTACAGATTATTTTTTGTTTGAGAAACACTTTTCTGATCTGTCAAAGACATTGAGAGGGAAACGTTTTCCTCAGCCCCAAAGTGAAATGAAACAAAATTCATCTTTATAGGTCCTCTAAAACAAATACAAAGAGACTGACACTGTCTCATACCTTACAGTCACTGATGAGGAAAGTGAGGACTGAAGGTGGTCAGGGTGGGTGAAATCTGCTCCTGGGTCTATAGCTGACAAATGCACTTTTGGAAATGGACTAGAAAACACAAAATGCAAAGGTTCTGCCAGTCTGCAGCAAGGAAATTACATTCCTGCCTTTCAAGCAAGAGATGTCGAAACACAAATCTGCTGTTCTTAAACACAGCTCCTTGTGCAGAGGTGTTAAATCAGTTTATTTAGCTAACATAAACACGACTAGACTCTGTGAGGAGGAAGGTGCCTGCCTCCTGCAGCATCCCAGCTGAGCAGACAGGCAGCAGGACATGCAGGCAGTGCTGGTCAAGGGAGGGATGAAAACAGTGACTGCACTCAGCTCACTCACAAGTGAATTCGAGTAAGAGATGTAGCATTTCATGTTGACTTGAACATTTCAAATTACAGAGAGGAAACAAACGTAATAAAATTTTTGTCTTCAGAATAATGGAGAGATTTATTATGGTTTTTGTATGACAGAAGATGCTGTAATTAAGACTGCACTGTAAAAACAAGTGTGGCAAGAGCTATTTTA
This sequence comes from Sturnus vulgaris, assembly GCF_052056855.1. Taxonomy (NCBI): domain Eukaryota; kingdom Metazoa; phylum Chordata; class Aves; order Passeriformes; family Sturnidae; genus Sturnus; species Sturnus vulgaris. The sequence continues at coordinate 12,239,040 of NC_142255.1, forward strand.
AAGGTTCTCAAACTCTAACAAATTCTCCTTTTAAGCTTTCTTTCTTCCCCCAACAGTGGGCAAAAATAATATGATGTAAAGAAATCATAATTTCAAGTCCTTATAAAGCTTGTTTTAAAAAGTAGAAAATTAAATAACATATATATTCTGAATCCAGTTTGCATAATTTAACAAAAATAAATTTAGAAGCACCACAGTAGGGCTTAATGGGAAAAAGTAGCTCCCATGTAGCATTTTCTATGCCTACATTTTTAAAGAATAGCCTGACACACTTGTTGCCTAAAATTATGCATCCTAAATATTTCAGCACTGAAGAGCTAACATGTATTTCTTGATATATGCCTTTTTGCAATTTAGCATTGTCCTAATAATAAGGCTTTCGTGTATTGTATCACTTTAAAACGTCAGTCATTCTTCACTGTTTTGCTACATAGGGACAAAACTAAGCAGTGCTTAGTTGATGATTCAGTTTATCTATCTGCAGTTTTTTTGTAAATGCTGTGCCACAATGGGCATTTCAGCCTGGAACATTCTGGGGCTGAGCAAGGGCTGATCCCAGGTGGGCTCTCCTACCTGCTAAGAGGATACTCAGCAGTTAGAGCTGTAGTGCTAAATAGCCTGCAAGTAAAACATTTTATAAACCAAACTGTATTTAGCCTCTGTGTTTTCATTATAGCTATTTTCCAGACACCAAAAGTTGAGTTTATTTTTTGAAAGAGATCCACAAGTATAAACTGGAGCTTAACTTTTTATTGTTTGTAAATATTACATGTTTTATTCCTGAAGAGCTGTATCAAAACTTTACACAGGACACTGAGTTCAGTGCTGGTAAGGGAAAATGATCCATCTTCCCTATGTAGAAAGCATTACGTCACGAGGGGATGGAAACAAAGAGCTCTGGGGGACTGGGATAGGCAAACTTCCCTCCATTCACAGGAAATGGGTGAAGCCTTGCTTGAAATTATTATTCAGGCATTTTGTGCTGTGAAGGAAATGTCTCCTGATAGCACAAGCTATTGGTTTCCTGTTGTGAACTAACAGTTTTGGCATAACCAAGAATGGACAGGAAGGGCAAATGATTGGGGGTCATTGGAAGAACTTATTTTAATGAAAAGACCAGACGAAGTAAGTGGGAAGAAATTTGGCCTGAAAAAAACCCTGACATTAAAATGAAGGTGGAGGAAGGGGGAAGAAAAGGGCTCAGATGCTGATTGCTACAGTGGAAATAAACAATAACAAAAAATACTGTCTCCCATGAAATGTTCACAGGGTTAGCAGGGGGAACACTGTTGTTGGGCAGGAAGTATTGCAGGGGAGAAAGCCCTTTGTGTCCTACCTAATCAAGAGCCTGATTTAACAAATATATATCCGGCTTCTACACTGAGGAAAGCAATTTTTGGAAGTTTTCACAGAAGCAGAATTGTTTGGGGTTTTTTTACAGCTAGGACCTTGTAACAGTGTTCTTTTCCAAGCAGGGTGTATAAATAGCAGTGCCAGCAGGTCCCTGCACTGCCTGAGCACTGGGCCAGCTGGGTGTGACATGGTCCTTTCCCAGCCTGCTGTGAGACCAGGGAGGAGGAGGAGACTTCCCCTCTCCCTCCTGAGGTCTTTGGGGCTCTGTGCCACCTTCGCAGGGTTGCTGATGCTGAGCCAGGGTTGTCTGTCACTCTGGCTCTTCTTTGGAGGGCAGAACTGGTTACAGCTCCAGAGCCTTCTCCTGCAACACGCCAGGGGCTGGAGGATGGCAGGGCATGGCAGGGAGCTCTGCCCTGTCACTCACAGCCTTTCACTGTCAGCACCAAAACTTAAATCTAAAAATCTCTCCAGAGTCACAGGCTTCTTTTTAAGATGGCAGCCTAAGTTTCACTTCAAACATTCAAAGTGCCTAAAGGCTATTTCTAAAAATCAATGAAATCGGCTTGGACTTTTGTGTTATGTAATTTTGGAGCAAGCATTTTCACCTTTGCAAAGATTATTTTGATTGTATGAAAATTCAGGTTGTAGAAAATGGCTGCCTGGTTCAGAAAAAACACGAAAAGAGTCACTTTGTTTTTGCAGATTCTTAAAAGGCTGCCTCTAAAGAGTCTTTAATGATGCCAAACCCAAAAGAGTTTGTAAAAATATGTCTGAATTGGTTTTGGATTTAATTTATATAGAATTTTTAAACTCATATACAACATTTCTGCTTTGTACTCTTAGAAAAATACAAACTTCAGTCACACTGGAATCATGCTTTTTTTTAACATCTCCTTTTAAATATTTTTGTTTCCATTTAGGACTGCCAGCATTACCATAGAAACCCCCAAAAATAAAGACGTTCCCAGCCTTGTGAGAGTACACCTGCAAGAGCAAGAACTGCCTATCAAAAGTGACTTCTTCATTATGGGTGTCACCTAAGGATATTTTGTGTGGTCAGTATGACTTTTTCTCTCAAAATATATTGAAATTAAATTCTTAGCATTGATACAATTTGGTATCTTGCCATGCACCAGTAACAAGCAGTCTGTTGCTATACAATAATGCTCTCTTTAATATATTATCTCAGTTTCAAGAGAAAAACCAGTTCCTGATAAACTCTAGAGTTGAGTTTGGAAGCCCTGAAATACCAAGATGACATAAACACTCATCTAAGTGAGACAAACACGTAAAATGAAGATCTAATAAGCTGTTTTAAAATAAATCATTCCACTGGCTTCAGAAGGACTTGGACCAGAGAGTTACAGAGAGAATTGCAAGAATTCATCTGCTGTTTCCTAGTAGAGGTGGAGCATATTTACTAGTGAGCAGTTGGCTACTATCAAAGTGGATCTGTTTAGACTTTACAACATTGCTAATTTTATATATTTTTTGTTACAGAATTAAACAGTTTGATCTGAAATTTTACAATTGCAGTTTTCAAATTAACAAAACATTTTTAGTTAATTGCAATGGCTTAGCATGTTTTTTTTTTTCCAAGAAGAAGGCAGCTATAGTGGTAGGACTGAATTCAGATAACCTGGCAGTATCTATGAATAATATTTTAAGACAATGTTCTTGTAATAACAAGCCCTCAAACCAACAAGATATTTCCATTCTTTTGGTGCCTACTATCTTTGCTTAACTATATGAATTGTATATTCTGCTTGCCAAATTAAAATTTTCAGTATATGAAGGCTTTTGATTTGTGTACCTTTCTGCAGTGTAGTGGCAATTTGACAAGTGTGCATTTGTAATGAGCACCACTGGGAAAACAGAGATTTTTCTGTTTGTTTGTTTTTCTGTATTAAGGACATTCCAAAACCAATGAAAAACTTCCTCTAAATGATGCTAGAAATACACCTTTGTTATTGCCAATAGCACAGGAAAATCACCTACATATTTTTTGCTGTTATTTAAGCATAATGGAAAACCTGATTTCTCAGGTGTCACAGAGATTTGCTTTTCACTGCTGTTTTAATGAGCAAAGTCCTTGGCAGAACTGTTTTTCAGCACAGGGAAACCTCAGAAATGCTATCTGTAACATCTCCATGGAATGTCTAATACCAAATGATCCTGTTCAAATCAATAGACACCTTGGGAAATTAGATTCCATGTGAAGAGGAGCATCAGACCTCAGCTCTCTGGGAGTATTGAAGTACTAAAGGAAAGAACAAATTCAGTGCTCAAACCAAATGTTTGCAGTACAGAGCTGAGTCTAAAGAGGAAGGGATTCATTCAAGCAGAACATTTAGCTGTACATGACAAATTAGTGTCATGACTATTGATTGCACTGTCTCCAACTATAATCTCATGAGAATATAATATTTTTGCAGGACTGGAGCTTCCTGTTGTACAAATGAAAATTCTTCCCAAGGAGATCTGGTGTTCGTAAGAAGAAATCTTTCCAAAAGTGCACAGGTACTATCAACAAGATACAAGAGTACTGGAGAAATTTTTGCTGGATTAACCAGCTTTAGGTACTGCACTATGAAATTTCTGGATGTTTGCAGTCAATAAGGTTTATGTGTCACAAGAGCAATGTTTCCCCAACAAATGCTGATTCAAATGTTATACATTCCCACTGCTTCAATTTTTTGCTCTAGGCTAAGTAGATGATTATTTAGTGTTGCTACAAGCTGTCATATTACTTATGCTGATCACCAAAGAGGTGGTTGTGTTTCAGCATTAGGCAGGGAGTGTTCCCGTGTGTGCATTTGAGCCAAAAAGGAACATTTCAAAAGGTTGTTGCCTATGTTTGTTGATACCCTCTAAGGTTGTTGTTGTTGCAAATGGCAGCAGAAATTGAATTTCCCTGTGAAGGTGGGTAGAAGTGGCAATCAGATGAAACTAGGAAAGGGTTATAAGTGTTTTAAATTCTTCTGTGGCAAAAAGTGTGGAAACTGTGGATAGGTTAAAGAATGATGGGTTACCATGCAGGGTTAATTTTTCAGGAATGAAGTGGAGAAATTATAATGACATTAATTGTAGTGGAATTTGTAAACTGGCATAGAAATGAGGTCAGTCATTGTAAAATTATTCCTCTTCCTTTGGCTGGATGCTCTGCACAAGCTGCTATTCCCCCTCCTACAGTGTTAAAATTGTTTCTTTTCATTTGTGCATGCTTTCTGGAACTGATGAGATTAAAACAGCATAATACCACTTCAACTCAATAGGGAATGATTGCAATTGAAAAGCATTTATTTATTTCATGTGAATCATTCTGTAGCACATTTCAGTTCCATACTTGAGAGGGTGCTTTTTGTCTTTTAAATGTTTACTTAAATAGGAGAAGTGAGAAGATGTCCCTGTCCCTGGCACCTTTAGTTTGCCAATGCAGGCAACACACACCTCACTTCATAGTGCTGATGTATTGCAAGGGGACATCTAGGACAGTTTCAATTATTCTAGTGTTCACTTTTACCACGTCAGGTCTTTGCCGTTGTGTATGAGGATGCTGCTCAGTGTAAAAAAGAAATCATAATGTAATATAAGTATGATACAAAAGGTTACCAACAAAACAAAAAGTGGGTTTTGTTGTAATGCCACTGGCAGTTGGCTCTACCTTGCTAGTAGTTTTTAAAATGAGCTAGACATTAAATAGCCACAGTTTTGTCTAAAAGTAAAGTAGATGCTTTATGGGGAAAGTTTTGTCTTAATTAGAAGGGCAGGTGAATTGTGGGGAGAATGACTTAATATTATGGTAATCATAATATTTGACTTGTAATTGTATTTAAAAACACTGCCTCTTTAATGACAGCTTTCTCACACTAATGTATAGCTTTGCTCTTTTTTTAACAGTTCAGATCAGATCCTTTTATTCCAGTTTACATACATGCCAATCATTCCAGGATAGAACTAACAATTGTATTCTTGCAAGAACAAAACAGAGTTTGTAGAAAAAGACCATAAACAAAAAAAATCTTTTCTTAGGCCAGTTAATATAATTGGAAAGTACAGACAGGCTTTTGGGCTCAGTCTTTTCTCTAGGTCTGAAAAGGAGTGGCAGAATCTGAGACAGAGACGAGATTAGGCCAAATTCCTCTTAGTTTAATCTAATTATGCTAGTTAGGACACTTGAGAGATAAGAGTACTTAGCATGTCCAGAGCAAAGCTCCCTTCCATGTTACAGCAATCATAATCTGCTGGGAAAAGTTGTGTTGCAAGGAGAGCTGCACAAGCCTGTACATCAGTTTCCAGAGTCCTCCTGGTGTCCCTAATTGCTGGCATGCACCCAGCCACACTGGCAGCACACACAGTACTCCAGCCCAGGCACTGGAATACAGGGTCTGCAGGGCCAAGTTAACACCACGATCCCACGTTTGCTCCCCTGGACCTGTGGCTTCCTCAGCCACTGTCTGACTGCTGAGGAGCCCGAGTCCTGCCCAGAGACTGAGAGCAACTCAGTGCCTGGGATCTTGGGAGCCCCTCTGGAGTGTCCCCCTGAGCTGGTGTGGACAAGATTCCAACCAGGCAAATGGATGAATTACCAATATTCCTTGGATTCCTTGGCCATCTGGATGTACTGCTACCACCAGGCTCATTTTTCAGCTTGATGAATGTAATGATTTTGGCAATGGTTGTGGCTGCTCCCAATCATTCTTTTAACAATTTCCATTACCCTGGCCAGTTATTTTCAGGGTCTTGGCCTTTTCCTTCAGAGCTATGTGTTTTTATGTTTCAAGATCTCCGAATAGCAACTTGTACAAGTCTGTCCCTTTGTGTGTACTCATCTTGGAGCAGTTTACATACAGCAAATGCCTTTTGAATGGGTTTGTGACAAAGTGACTCAGGCAATGCTGCACTAAATGACCTTCCCACAGACACTGAGTAAAAAAGAGACAAGCATCAGCTCTCCATTTTGCTGGACAGGGCACGCACACTAAGCTTACAGGCAGGTGGAAAGTAATGTGGTTTTCATAATGGTGTCAGTAGCAGATCCCAGCTGTTCCCTCTGATACAGCACACATAGGGACTCCCCAGACAGGGCTGGTTTCAGCTCCATTTTACTCTACAGTTTTTCTCTATCTGCAGGTTTTTTCAGCCCCAACAGGCATCTTCTTGTGTATTTGAAGCTGAAAGAAAGTCAGCAAACAAAAACTGAGTCTACACAGGCACCCAGAAACAAAGCTGTCATTATAGGATATGCAACTGCTTTTTCTGAAGCATTGCTAAGTCTTGTTCTCTCAGATCCGTACACACTGTCCAGTTCACATCTTAGATCACTGGGGGGAAAGAAAGTTCCCAAATGTGCTTGATATAGTAAAGAAGTCCCAGGAGGAAAAACCTAAACAAACACTACTCCCCTCACTGAACACACTCAATCCTCCCCCAACATAGGCAGCCACTGACTGACACTCTTATCACTTTCTGCCAGCAACTCTGACTGTTCTATCTTCACAAGGAAGACTTACACTGCTTGTGCAGTTTTTGTCACTCCTGTGCATTGTATGCCTCGGTTACTGAGCCCCCTGTTCTGCTGATTCTTAGAAGGGCTTTCACAGAACAGAATTCTGTATAAAAACGCTGCTGCCCTGAGACTAGGTGGTGACTAGTGGTGATTGGTCATTAGGTCACCCCCGGTGGCTTGTGGTGACTGGCACCATTCGTTACAAAAGGGGCTAAACAGCAGAATGGCTTCTGAGTGACAACTTTCCTATTATCAATCTTTACCAGTGTATGTACACATCACAGTAAAGAAGGCCAGGCATCTCTTATTACCATTGCTAACTTACAAAAGTAGGGTTGACTAGTCTTAACCTCTTGACAGAAGTTATAATAAAAATCAAAAGCTGTACTTGGTGGAAATTATCAGTTACCACCTGAAATAAAGACATTTCAGATGCCATTCCCTTGAGTATATGGTTAATAGTCTGAAATCTTAGAAAGCATGTGCCAGCTCCTCCCCATCATACAGCTGCACCAACTCCACAGTCTCTGGATTCAGTTCAAATATTTTTTCAGTATGACAAGAACTTCTGCCAACACTGTAGTTAAGCAACAAGAATGATTCCAATAATAAGACAAACAGAAATACCTTAGCAAGCAGGTAAAGATCTAAAAGCCAAGTTTTCAGCACAAATAGAACCCTAGCAAATTAAGCAGGTTTGCTTAAACTGTATCTGAGCTGGCCACTCCTAGAAACAGGTCTTGAGCCATTACTTCTCCTTTCCAGGTGGCCCTTGCAGACAACCTGAATCCAGACTGTCTAAAAGTGCCTTGTTCTCACTTCAGGGGCCACATCAGCCCTTATCAAAAAGACCACAGAACATCTTGTCTGGCTGGCCTCAAACTTATGGTCTTGTCACAGGGACAGATGGGATGTGGGGAAGTGACAGGGACAGGTAATGCTCAGGGCTTGCCAGCACTGCAGGATAGGGGTCAGATGCTGGGAGTGAACTTTAGTTTTTCTCCAAGTTTACTGATTAGTTCAGCAGTCCTAAATGTGATCCTGGGAACTGATCAGGAGTTTAATTCAAAGCACTAAATTTATTCTTTAGGCTGTACTCAACTTCTTTATCCACTGGATCAAGGAAAGGCACAAAAATTACACATTAGGTATGCACAATTTCATAGCAAATGCAAATATACACTTTAAATGTCATATGAATGCAGTGGATTGCATTCACAGCATGCTGGTGGCCTACTTAAATACTAGCATTTTCTTCTCTTCAATGCATATGTAATTTATAATAGCCAGCTAACATCAGGAAGCTCTTCATGTTCCAAGGCTGAAATACTTGTATACTATACTTGTATACTGAGCTACCCCCAAAGACTAATAGTAAAACAAAATAGGGAAATTCACTCCCTAGAGAGAAGACTCCTCTAGGCTATAAGGACACATAACTTCCAATTAAAGCTTTACAGAAGAGCTGATACATGCAGTGTGACTAAGGCTCAAGACTGCCTCGATGTATGTCTGTGATGAGGTGCCTATGGCACTGCTGTGGCATTACAAACTTGGACCAGTAAATCCACCTCTGAATGCAGTTCATCTCTCTTGGGAATGAAGTTCATCTTTCACAATACAACATGGTCTTCTAAACAGAAGGAGAAAGAAAAAAAAACATTTATCATTCTTGTGCCAGGCAAAGTTCAATTTGAAAGAAACCGGATGAAATGTGTATCATTCATCTAAGGAACAAATCCACACTACAGATTTGTCTGAGAGACAAGTGAATGCGATCCAAAAAAGCTATCCATTTCAGAATGGGAGGCTTGAATTCAGTCCAACTAGAAAATGCATGCTGAGTAGCATCCATTTATTCAGAGTAGTAATGGTTTCTTCTAAGAGCACATTGCCTTGATCATTGTGTTAAACATAGTATATATAACCAACAAAATTCCCACCTTTGCAAATGCAGGCTATCTGCCAGTTCCACAAAGGGATTTTTTTTCTAAATAGCTACTGCATAAGGGCTGTTGCCTGCAGAGCAGGTTTTGTGTGCTCAGCCTACTGCGATCGTCAGGTCTGAGTGCACAGTAAATGGAATTCACAAGCCTTTCCAAGTCACCTCCTGTGTAAAGCCCTGAACAGACAGTCCCAGAAGTGAAGTAAGGAACAGCTTCCCTCCCCGCCCCTTTGGGCAGCTCACATACATGCTTTTAGCAATACCTAAAACAAGAAAAACACCTACAGCCACTTCACTGGGACTGGCGGAAACAGAACGGAAATGAGAAACTGATTAAGTGGAGAGCTAGCTTCACATGCAGAGAAACTTCCAACTTTCGTTCCTAACGACTTTTAAAAAAGTGCTCCAGTTTTGCTAGTATTCCCTTTGAAAAAAAAAATCTTGGCCCATGAGCTCTCAGTGCCTACACAGATGAAAGCTGTGAGAGGCCTTAAATGACTTCAGCAGGAAACTACTGGGAAGGGGAGGGGTCTGTTTTCTGACAGTCCCATTACACATTTCTAGGAAAAATCTTTTCAAGTTCTGTGGACAAAAACGAAACAGAATTACAGAACTGCCTCTCTTTTGGAGACAATCAAAACAACACTTTTCCTGCTCCCATGCTGGAGTGCTGCAAAGTAATTCCCTTCTTTTTTTATGTCTCCTTGTCTCTTTCTCAGGATCTTGGGGACAGGAATAGCACTTCAGATGGAAGAAATTGTTAGAATCAATGCATTCTAATCTGCTCAAATAGGACCCACGTTTGTTTCAGGTAAACTTAAGGTATACTTTGTTCTGCAGTTGCATTCATAAATTCTTCTGTCATTTCCCAAACCCCTCATAAACTGTTTAGTGAGCTCAGGAGTTTTCTGTTTAGTAGGGATGACAAAGCACTCGACTACTGGAAAACCACGGCAGGGAAGCTGAGCAATATCAGACGTCAGCCAACATCATCCCCAGATCACTGGGGTGGAAGGTCATACTCAAACAGTATTTCCATTTTTCCCCTCTTGGTAAATTGCTCTGGGAAAAATCCTCCTTTTTAGTGAAATGTAGTTAAAAATTAGAAAGTCACCACCACTTACACAAAGCTGGAATTCCTGGCCGTGTTGGGAATTTTAACTCATGTCTCCACCCAAGCAGTGTGTAGAACCAATGTAATGGCTAACACAATTCAGAGCCTAAAATGGAGCGATGTTGCAGCTCCAGCTGTTTTTGTAAGTCAGTACAAGAGATCTTTGGAAGCATTAGAGAAGAAATAGAAACAGAGATGAATTATGGCTTCTAGTCTGATGATGTGCACTAAGGAATATGTGAGTGATTGTGTAAAAAGCAAGAGAAAAGTAAAGCATCACTGGACAGTATTACATAGTGCCATGCTCAAGACCAAGACAGCCACAAAAAAGTGATGATTGTTGGGACATATCTCATGGGAAACAGGTGCATTGTTTCTTATCTGTGCTTCTAGAAAAGGCACAGTCCTCAAAAGTGAAGATACATGAGAGCCTGGGATAGACAATACAGCTTTTGTTCTGATGAAGAAGAAAGGTTCACTATGAGCAGACTTGGCCCAACTGCCCTTAGCAGCTCCTGTGACTCGATGTGCTCTACAAATCCCTCAGTTATCAGCAAGCCACAGCTCCCTATTTATCAGCTCATCCAAGCTAACTCTGCAAGGGCTTTTTTATTCCCTGAGAACTGAGCTGTACTGTTTGACCAAACAAGTTTCCACCTTCTTTCCCAGTCGGAACATGCAGAGACCCAAAATCACTGCCAGGGCACAACGATGACAAGCATTTACCTTATTACCAAATATATTTCCATATAGGTCCCTGCCTATAAGCAGAAGTTCTCAACTAGCTGCTAGCTATGATGCAGATTTTAGCAATTTAATAATTACTTAGTGTTTAATGAGTATTTAGTAGTAATTTGATAGATCTGCTGTCTATCTGGAGATGTTAGAAACAAATAATTTATCCAGTGAAGAGAATCGTGGTTTAAACTCTATCCCCACTGAAAACAGAAGCTGATTTGCTGCCAACATCAATGCTTCATATTTGCACAGGGTACTGTGCTGTGTATTTAAAAAATAATTAAATAAATAGATAAGCAAGGCAACTCTTTGACAAGAACTAAAGAGGGGTAAGATATTTAATAAAACACTTCTGGGGCTTTCATCTCAAAAAACTAATTTAAAAGGTTGCTTATAAATAATAAAAAATGCTATGTTTCTTTGAAAAGTCAAAATACCCAAACCTCAGGTAATGCAGTTCTTCACTAACATTACAACCTCTCTCAAACATGTTAAACCTGTACATCCCAGTTTCATATCTGCAGGTAGGACTCACTCTGCAAACCAGACCTAACTAGGAGCATTTTGCTAAGCACATTCTAAAGGGCTATAATTCCCCTCCCCCAAAAAATTGTCTGAGAATTCTGTACTTTCTGGAGTAGTGAAATTAAACAGATTGAAAATAATATGCTTCAGGCTCACAAGAGTCCTCAAAAAATATTACAAATACCAGAGCATTTAAAATTCCTAGGTTGAAATTATCATCAATCTGACTTCGGCACGGTGCTAGCTTTTTCCCTTAGAAATAAATTTAAGATCATTTCACTCTATTACTAACCAGGATTATTTGATTCTGAGGACAAATTTAAATAGCTGCTATCACTGAAGCACATAAACAAGCTGAGAACTTTTCTAAAATAAAACTGTAGGACGTCAATGCAAATCAACAGTAAAAATATATTTCAGAATGATGTAAGAAGTAGAATAACTTAGTTACAGAGCATCTTAATGAGTAAAAGAAATATTGTTTTGCAGCCCACTTCTGAAAACTAACACAATTTGCTTTTTTTCCATTTGTAGAAAAAACCTGCTATTTTTTGGCATAAACCCCCCAACATTTAATCTGTTATTCTTGATAAATAGACTTTGAAAAGAGCAAAATATGAAGGAAGGCTTTCATGAATCATGTAGGTTATAAATTATTCTGGCAGCTGAAATTCTTTAAATTTTAGAATTAATAGTCCTGAGATAGAGGAGCTAGTTCAGAGGTATTGAAAAGGAAGTGTCCATCTTACAGCATTTTCCTACAGCTGTACTGTGAAAATTCTTTATGCTCTATTCTCTTGACAGGAGTGATTTTCCTTGGACATCAGTGATTCATGGAAACTCCAGATCACTTCAGTAAAATGCAGTCTCACAAGGAAGAACCTGCAATATCTCAGAGATCACAGTCTTAAAAAGGATCCAAACCCAGTGAGCAACTGCATCTTCCATAAGTGAAACCCATCTGTCTTCTAAAATCATCTCATGGGGAGGAGAGGTCCACAGTGAGTAAACAACTGTAACAGCAACCAGGTAAAATTATGGCTAAGGCAATACCTTTGGGAAAAGCTTTTAAAAAGTACTTTGACTCTTTTTTAGTAATGTTTCTATCAGATAGATTTACTATATTTTAGAAGTCTGTTTTACACAAGCTTCTTTCTGATCACCACTGAACATTTCCAAAGTGTATTAATCATCCAGGGAAAGTCTTCTGCAGATCACCATTATTGTCAAAGGAAAAGGGAAAAATACAGCAAAGGCTTCAAAGATGAGTGAATTATTTCATTCACAAGTGCAGCATGTCCTCTCTCTTCTGGAAGGACACAGTACAGAAAACAAGAGGTAATTAATGCAATTCCTTTGCCAAATGAGTGGGATCTTATAAAGAATTGGCACATAATTCTGATTTGAGCTTTCTTGTTTTAAACAAACCCAAACCTAATACAGAACAGTATAATGTACTAACATGGTCCTTCACCATATTTTTTTCCCCCCCAATACAAGTGCTGGGCCTGTAATCAAAGGACACTCAGTGTCCAAACCAGCATGTTGATGCAGCCAGACATTTCTGTGTACTACAGTACAGTCAGGAAAGTGAACCAAAGAAGAACATTTGGTCTTTTGTTGTCTTACATACCCAGAAAGAAGAGCATGGCTCTTCCTCTCCTCTCTCCAATGAACAGATGTGGGTTTAATCACATACAAAAGAAAATGCTCACAAGTTTCAGACTGTGACTTTGATATTTAGGAGTAAAATTACTTTCTCACAGAAAGTAATTTTCATCTAATTATCTTGAAACTGTCCATAAAAGGAAGATAGGTAAGGAATTGGATAAATACACCAAATAGGGTTTCCTTTGGAGTTATTTTCTTCAGCTGAAGAGAAACCTAAGATAATTTTCATAAACAAAAAACTCATGGCAAGATAAGAAAAGAAACCTCAGGGTCCAATATAGGAAAGTTATAGGAGATTCTTCAATAAATAGATATAACAGAGCAGTGTAAATTCAGATGCTAAACTCAAAGCTGCAGATCAGCTCAATACACAGGTTAGCAAACAGCAGAGTTAGGTAAAACAGAAGCAGAAAATTCCATACAAAAGCCCAAAAGGAGACCTCAAGGGCTATAACTTTAAACTGGCCACTGACCTACTATCCAGCTCCCCCACCTCCCCACCAACTCAAATCACCTCATAAATACCTAACCCTTCCTTCTGAGGAGCATTACAGCTCTGACTGTGTGAAGTGCAGATCCAGGGAACACAGATCTGGGAAATTCTTCCAGACACATTTTGAGAGGATGTCCGTGGCATGGAGGTGGTTGGAGTTTGCATCCAGGGAGAACAGGTGTGTTTCTAATGCCACCTGGCCCTTGGCTACCAGGATCTATCCTCATACACGAGGCCTCCACAGGGATAATGAGCACAGAGTACAAAGGGATCTCTTTTCCACATCTGGGTGTTGCACCAGAAGCAGAGGGGTAGAGGTACAGAGATGAAATCTGTGAATCTGATGTGAAAGAAAGATGCACAATGCTGGCATCTGGCAGCTCCAAAAGACACATGAGGTAGAGCTGGGTCTCTGGCCTGTTGCCAGCCAGGGCACCTGCAAGGATAACAAGAGCTTGTGACCCCTGCAGAAGGGTCAGGACGGCAGCAACACAATTATGGTCCATGCTGCTACTTCAACTGCAGATTCCCTGGCTTCCTAGAGTTTCAGTAAGAGCCTACCCAACATCCTAGATTAATTTTAAAATCACAGGCATTCAAAGTTCATCACAAAGGACCAGGCCCACAAAACATCCAGACATACACCTCCCACCGAAAATCAGTGGGAGTTAAGCCCCTAAATACTCCTACAGTTCTGACCAAACATTTTCCTTTTTTCCCCCCTTAAAAAGCCCAACTTGTGTCGTCCCTTTGAGCCTCTCTTGCTCCTAGCTTTTTTTTCAGTCCTATATTTCACTGTAATTTCTCGAGAGTATCACAATGTGCAGTGCCCAGCCAGCAGCACCTATCTGGAGTTTCAGAGTGCTGGTGTCTCTGGAGCCTGTAGTGCTCACTTCAACAACTGCTCCTCAGCCCACTCACATGCTACCAGCTCCATTTACAGGCTGGTGAACACACTCCTGTAATGCCAGGACCAAGACAAGATTACAGATCTGAATGAATCCATGTCTAAACTCAGTATTAAAGAAATTTCATGCAGGCAATTTCACTTACAGACTTTCTTGCAATGCCTAGGACCTATCTGAGTTTCTAAAAAGTGAGTTTTTAATTATGAGCAGAGAAACAATAGCTCACTTCAGCATGAAAAAGAATACACCCACTATTCTTCCATGCTCTGTAATTTAAAAATAGGTCAGCTCATTAGCTTTAAAACTTTCAAAAATATTAAAACTGAAATACAGGGCTCAATTTCTTTTTGTTTTTTAAGCCAGACTCAGAGATTGAAGAGTTTTAGACCAGTGACTACTTTAAGATGATGAAAGAGGATAAAGTTTTTGAACTATGAATCCAATATAGCCAGAACAGATTGATTTCATAGTAAATTTTTAAACAGAAAGTAAATTTTTAAACATTAACTAGATTTGAAGCATTTAAATAAGACCAGAGCATTAACTGCATGCCAATTCAGAAGTGCTGCAGGGCCTATAATTTGTCACTCTGCACATATAGATCGAGATGACTTTTCTCACTTTTTTCCATCATGTGCATGCCCAGAATGCAAACAGAGGCCAAAGTGCACCTGAACAGCCAATTGAGAGACTTCCTATATGTAATGTGAACCAGACAGAATCAATACATGCTGAAAAAAATTGACTAGGAAAGGGCAATTTCTTACTCTGTACTTAAAAACATAACCCTGAGGGCCAGAATTGCTCTCTTGACATTTTGTAAGTTGACAAAAACAGAATTATGATTAGTGGGACACTGACTCCCAGTGCTTCCCAAGCACCTTCTGCATGACCTGGAGGAACACCTGGTGTGCATTCAGTATGAAACACGTTCATCAGTGTCAGTGCCCAACAGGTTTCAGGGCTGTGTTCTCTATCCCCAGACTAAAGTTCAGGTTCCTGCTGCCCAAACAAAACTGGAGAAAAAGTGCTGGTTTAAGATCTTGGTAGGTAAGTCAAACCAAAACCCAACTACTCTGAGCCATCTCATACTTCCAGTCATTTCACCTGAAAATAATTTGATTTTAAAACTGAATTTAAGCAAGTTGCTAGTAATGACTTTTCAAGTATTTATTTTATTGAGGGAGGGAGGAGAGGAAAATCAAACTATTTAGCTTTCCAAGTATTTAACATAAAACCCAGAAGAGCTCCATCTGGCAACCAGCAGGATTTCTAAATAATCTAAATAGTATCTACATAAGAACCAGGCTGTCTATGGAGTGAGACAACTTCAATTCTTACAGCCACAAGAAGTCTCTATTAACATAAAAGGAAATTATTAAGAATTACGTTAGAACAGGAACAAGAGCCTGGCAAGCTGACAAAAGACCCCAGGAACCTCTGCACTAATCTTGAAATACTGCTTTTGACTTGTTGGAATATAGCATCATACTCTGCATGGTTTTAAAAAAATAAAATAAAAAACCTTCTTAGGTTCAAAGGACTCCAGTACAATAAAACGAGCTCTAGGAAAATATTCAGATTAATGAAAATCAATATGTAATTCCTTACTTTGCCACAAAAAAAAACAACCCTTAACATTTGAACATAGTTTGGAAAACATTAGTATTTAATTAAAGTCATGGACAAGGCCCTTCATGTTTATAGATGTCTGTCTTCATTAAGAAGATGGTTTTAAGTACTGCTGCTAATTATGTAAATTAAATACACTTTTGAACCAGTCTTACATATAAAAAAATGATAATTCTAATTCCCAGGTAAGTAAACACCTCTGAGTAGACAGTATTTAATTTTCTGAGTTATTCATATGAAGGATCTGGCTTTACACTTCATACCTAGCCCATCTACTTTCTGGATCATTTGTGAGCAGTTCAAACCTGGTGGTGGTTTGGTGTCATATGGGAAATATTTAACTGGTCCTCAATGCCCCTGTCAAGTTGCCATTGGGATTTTCTGTCAGTTTCTTGGCAAAAAATCAAAGAGTGAAACAGTGGGCCCAAAAAAACATGTTATGGTGATTCTGGGAGGATAGGGCAGCCTTGAAGCTCTGTGTTTTCCGCTATCCCTGGGCTACAGGAAGAGAATTTCTATCTTTATCATTGCCCATCTGGCACCTTTCACAGGCAGCAAGAACAAAGAAGTAAAATGTACTGGCCCCTACCATCTGCTTCTGCTTGTGAAGTCTGCAAAGAGCCCGATAGGGAAGAAAGCAAAGAAAGATAAAACCCAACCCCTTCATTTCCCACCAAACTGTTCTGGCAGGTACACGTTGTGCCTGTACTTCTTACATATCTTAGGGCCACCCTAGAGACCTCTGGTTCCCTACAGGAACACAGCTGCTGAACACAGAGCATCCCAAACACTCCCAGCCCCACGTCCTCACTCAGAGCCTTCTGACGGCCCCAAAACAAACGTTGTGCCGTCTGAGATCTGCTTTATTGGATCAGCCACTGTTTTATCTAGAATAGGAAAATTCCTGTGGGTTTAATAAGAGGTATTACCCTACAGATTTTCTCTGGTCCCACCTCCTTTCCCATCAGCCACATCCCCTGTTACTGCAAGGCTGCCTACACCATGTGTTGGCTGAACCCCTTCTGTCTCTGACAGAAGTTTGGCCAAAAAGAGCAGATTTTCTGCTACTTTGATCATTTCCTGTGGTAAAAAGTGAAGGGAATTATCTGACCCAGGGTCTTTTTTTTTTTTTTTCTTTCTTAGTTTTGAAAAATAACATGGCTTTACATTTGCAAGTTCCCTTAAATAGTGTACTTGCTTTCCAATAGCATTTTGCTGTTGGTTTACTGGTTGCCTTACAGAACTTACTTTTTTTTTAGAATCAGAAAACACACTGCTCTGATCTCAAACTCAATCTCAACTGCTGTATTACATCAATAATGACCTTCCCTATGCTGAAGCAGCAACCACAAGATAGTATCAAATTTACAGACAATACAGAGGTGGCAGCTTCTTCCCTGTTAAAAAATTATTACATTTAAAAAACAAGCTTACTTCTCTTGTGGTGGAGACAGCGTTTTTTTGGCTACAAACGTGCATTGCATAATATCTTTAGAAATAAGTTAACCATTTTATTAAATGCACTATTACAGTAGTCTATGACATATGTGATACAAGCACCCTAAAACTTTTTTCCCCTCAAGACTCCACATCAGAAAACATCTCGTGCTTGTGTAGGTCCATATTGAAATAGTCACAGCACCTGCTGACTTAAATGGTGTGAAAGCATTTGGGAACAGGGGACTAAGTACAGTGCCAAGTGGTAATCACTGACCTCCATGGGACCTGCAAGTGCACCCTGAAAACTCATCCATTTTGTATTTTTTCTGGCCCTAAGAGTACAAAGTAAACAAACATGAATCTACCTACTGAACTAATGTCTTCCGTCAGAATTAATATTCTATAGGAATAAATTCCAAATAAATTATCAAAAGATATGTTAAGTCTATAAATGTGGCACTACAACATTTAAAATAGATACATATGTTCACACTTAGTAGTGGGACTCCACTTTTTTCAGCTCAGAAAAATGCCACACTGTACACGTTGTGCTTGTTGGCATCAAAACTTTTCAACTTTGCTGTGCTAATTACATGAGTAGCACAGATTTTGACAGATACACAGTTGAGCTGAGGCCAGGGTGCAGTGTGTGCCTCCGTTTGTGTGAGTTGTACTCTCAAAAGAAATGACTGAACATTTTGAACTGTTAAAACTACTATTATTTTAAATGTTACAGGAAGTTACTTTGGTGAATTTACTGTTTGTGTATATGCATTTTTTTTAAAAAAAATCATGGCCTGGCTACATTTCCCACTTTATTTATAAAACTGAATCCTTCCAGAACTCACACACAAACGCAAAGGGAGACCTAGGCCAGTCTGGTTTCTTTCAGTATTAAAAAAAGAAGTTACGTACTTATTTATATATGTATGCATGTACCTCACTTAAAAATATAATAAGAAAGGGGATGAAGAATCTATAGTAATCTTGTTAAAACAAAAATTGCACTAAACCACTTCAAAGAAGACCTTACCACAACAAAAAAATCAGCATTATCATCGCTAATAATACAGTGCCTTTCATAAGCAGAGGTAATAAGCAGGCTGTACTGTGATCCATATAACCTCAATAATGTATAAATGAATCAAAAAGGATCTAATTAGTTCAGCAGCACCAAAAACTATTAAGTAGGAACATCAAAAGAGCCAGTGGGACATTACTTTTTTTCGTCAGACGTGCTGCAGAGCTGCCCTTCAGAATTCTCTGGTTTGAATCTGGAAGGAGGAGGCCTCACCAATGTCGGTCACAGAAAACACCAGGAGCTAAAGGATGCTGCCCATGGCTGTGCCCTGCAGCTCGCCAGCAGCATCCCTGCCCGTCGCCACCAAGGCTGTCCCATGCAGGATCCGTGCAAAGGAAGGGCGGAGCGGGCTGCTCACCTCCTGTCTGCGGCACGGACAGCACATCCTGCACGCCCTGCGCCCGCCGCTGCCCCTCTTCCTCCTTCCAGCAGGAAAAGGAGCAACGCCGGCTTGGGACGTGCCTCAGCTCCCACGGAGACACCCAGCAGGGAGGGACATACAAAGGACAGCTGAGCAGACACTGCCACCAGCACAGAGCCACAGGACCTCCCTGCAGATGGCCTTGGCCTCCTACGGGTCCCTCCGGACCCCTACAGCTGCTCCTGCCATACAGATGGGAAAACGCTTGTGTGCACACGTGAGAGCCTCTTAGGAAATACCTGTGGAGGCATCTCAGTCAAAGTTAGAACACTGTGTGCATATCTTTATTTATTAAAAAACAGCGAGAGGACTTCTATATTTCACCACACAGCTGTGGGCACCCATGCCTCTGCTGCACACACTGCATGGTGAGAACATCACGCCCTGCAGGAGAGAAGCCTGGGCTGATTACAGCAAAGAACAGTCTTCATACAATTCTCTAAAGCCAGAAAAGTTCCATTTAAATATAAACAAAGCCTCACAAAGAGGTCCACTGTACTTAAGGAATTATTTTTCTCTAACCTTGAAGACAGAGATATAGCTTGTATCTCCTCCAACAGATGTATCTGTCCACTACCCAGCAACGTTTCACTCCACTTAAGCAAAAGCCTCATATTCAAGAGAAACAATAATGCTATAAAACAAATTCTTTTCACTACTCCAGGTCCTTTCCATGCCCAAAGGTTTCCTTCTTCAAAGGAATAAATAACATTTGTTAAGGTTTAAGCCACAGTAACAACATTTTTAAGGTGCTTCCTCCAATAGCTTTCAACATGGTTCGATCTGCAGACCTATTAAAAAACCCCACAATTATGCAATGGAGCAGGACAGAGAAACAAAACCTTCTTTCCAGACTTGCTCTTCTAGTTACCTTTAACAGAACACAGAGAAGGCAACAGGGCCACAAAGACCAGGCTGACAACATTCATCATTGCAACTCTGGGAACCACTGCAGTATGCACTAAGCTCCACTCACACCTCCCAAGGAATTCAACCGGAGATCGGCTGCACCTCAAAAGTTAGCCATGGTCTCCTGTAATCTTCAACATCAAACTCAAACTGCTTTGACAGAAATCTCTACTGAGGACCTCCAACACAAACCTCGGAGGAATTAAAGCACCCATTTCAACAAACCTTCACAATCCCAAGAAGACACACGGCACCAGCAAAGTTAAGTTTTTCAAGAAATAATACTGAAACTCATAGATTTAACACGCAGATGGCCCCCAACACCTGCAAGAATTAAAATACAAAACCTTCTCAAAAGGTTACAGTGAATGCTGATAACGACAAACAAAGCCAGGCTGTGCCCTGCTGCAGCAACCACCAGTGCTCTGCAGAGCAGCCCCAATGCCAAGCAATGCCAGTGCACAGCAATCCCAGTGTGTGCAGCACTGCCCAGATGTCCACAGATACAACTGGAATAGCTCTGCCAGAGCCTCCTGAGGAGGAGGGGTAGTACTGGGAGAGGGACAGTATTTATGAAAATAAAAGAACTGAATTGAAGCCTGTATGCTGCTGTCGAGAACTTACGTTTGTACCACCCATTCCCTGGGGGAAATGACATACAATACAAACAGGCCTAGTTGTTCAATTATTCAAGTATTAAGAGATTCACAGAAAAGCATCTGAGAAACATAACATTTTAATAGATGAAATAAATACTCCAGTACATGCAAGATAAAAACTGACATTGGAAAAAAATTAAAAATCACTTTTGTTATAGTGTAATTTTGTTTGTTTGTTTAAACACTCACAGTAGCTTTTCCCCCAGTTTGGAAATCAACACATGGAAAACATAATCACAACCTCCAGTCCTTCCACTCCTACACACCGAATGCACTTCTAACCTAACACTTGATGCAAAATAAAAAAAGTCATACAAAACAAAAACAAACAAAATAGTAGCTACATCCATCATCTATGTGTTGTTGGGTTTTTTTCATTTTTTTAAATGAGTAAGAACTGAGGTAACCTTTTTCCTGCACAACCGAACAGCAAAATTTAGAAGGGAAATTTCGGAAGACAAGACAAGACAAACTTTAGAAACCGCACCCAGCGCGATTAAAGCTCTTTTTTTTCCTCCTTTTTCTAAGATACCCCCACCTCCCCAGATATAAAAAACTTT